>NC_044324.1:37022754-37334154 GCF_007399415.2 Gopherus evgoodei
CCTGCATTAAAAACCACCACAGTAAATACTGCAATACTGGTAGCTTTTTGTGTCTGAAACCGGCTATAGGGTTGTGTCCTGATGAATGATTTCATTTGTGAAGGAGGCTTTTCATTCTAGTTTGTTAGACACTTGCCCATAGAATGAATCAACGCTTCACTGAACAAGGTTGGCAGTCTTTGCTCAGGAGTGTACCAAGTCTGGGATAGCAGTAAGCATCCAAGTCAGGCTTGACCTGTATTAGTGAAGCCATTGGGAAGATACCATGATGCCTGATCCCTAACTACTAGTACTTTCAGGAACACTAAATGCACCTATAAGATTAAATTGAAAAAAACCAAAGACAAACTATTTGAAAACCAGCCCTTCCAAAGTTAAGCTCTGGGTTCCCGAAAGTTCAGAGCTCAGGCTACAAGGATAAGGCACTCCATCAGCATTGCATAAAGAAATTGACTCCCAGTGCCAAAGGCTTCCTTCACAGCAGCATCAAGCATACTTTATTGTTTAATATAAATCACTGCAAATGAGCAGTCATTAGTCAGCCACATTTTTTTTTTCATATAATTACTGGCACTGAAAAAGAAAGCATACAGGTTGTTGTAAAATTAAATCCAACTATTTCCACCCAAACAGAACAGAAGCTGTTTGCATAAGTTTCGGGGTAGATTGGTGGGTGTTTATGGGAGTGTTGGGTGGGAAGAAGGGGAAGGGAAGAGACAGTCCCCTCTCCCAAATCTCCTCTTTTGTGCAGGATCACAATCTGCTTTTTCCTATAAAGCACATTTATTGTAGGAGTATGATTTGAAAGAGTTTCAAGTAATTTAAACCCTGGCTGCAGACACACAAATCATTTAAAAGCTAATTTCTCTAGGAGTTTCCACATATTAATGACATTGTAGGATGGCATTGCGAAGTTCAATTTGTATTTCTCAAGCAACAACCACCCAGCATACAAGACGTGTGCCAGAAAATAAACTAGGATGAACCAGCATGGTACAGAATTAGCCAACATGGTATTAATGGCTGTAATATGTACCAAGGAGTGGATTTTCACAGAATGTACCATTATTTTGAAGAGTTACTCTAAGTGTGAATTCTGGTCTTGCAGTGGCTCTTCATGCCAGCAGACATGCCCAGAACAGAATGCTTTTTTCAGAACTCTGCACTATTTTTTACATGAAAGCTCAGATTCCAACACCCTTACTCGTACACCCTGAAATGCACCTTCCACTGAGAACAACTGAAGCATTTGAGGAGTAAAGTACTAATCAACATGAGTAAGAGTAGGAGACTCAAGTGCAAAACAAAGACAGTGCTTTCCTCAGCCATGGCTTTAGCTCCTGTGGTATGGAATTTAGGGGTACGATGACATGTTGGACTTTGGTAATTACTGGTATTTCCTCTGGACTTGAGGAGCCAGACAGCACATTCATCCTGCAAAGAAATTATATTGTCTCACTGGAGAAGCATAACTCTCATTAATTGACACTATTCAGGTGCACCAAGAGGAAACTGTTTTATCCTGACATCCTAACAGGTCTCAAGAAAACTAATTTCATTCGCAAAAGTAAAACTGTGACATTTAGGTCTGAAGACTTAAGGATTCTTTGATAAGCTATTTGAGGCCTGTCTTTACAGGTTTAATGAGCACTTAGCAGCAGTTTGGAGATGATATAAGCTAAATGATGAGAAATGGGCAAGATTGCTGCAGAAGTGTGGAACATATAAAAAAATCCTTCACAACTGTGGTTTAGTTAAATATGCACAATTTTATTTATTGAAGAGATTAGGACAAAAACATTAAACCAAATACATGACAAAGCACCAGAGGCAGTAAAACCCCACCATGCACATCACCAATCTTTCCTCCTACAAGGTACTTATAAAATTAAAAAAAAAAAAAAAGTCCTTCTTGACACAGCACCATCTTCAGAGTGTAAAAACATACTCCCTTTATATTCTTAGTTACCAAAATAGAACCAAGGCAGGTCAGCTGCAGCTAGCTTCATCTTTTGATAAAGGCCCGTGAAACATCTTCGAGAGTGGGATCGTAACTTCCCTGCAGGGCAGGCAAATAGCATCCATACGTCAAATGCCAAGCAGCTGTACGCACATGCCACATACTATAATTGAGCACAAATTCAAGTAACATTTACATACTACAGAGTCCACATGTACCTACCCAAAAAACATGACCACTTCACAAAACGTATACAGGCAGTAATATCAGAACAACTGAGGTACTGGAAACACAAATATTTATGCCAAGAGATTTCAATATCATACAGCAATATAAAAGCAGTAATTAAAAACCATTTGCCAGTCTAAATCAAATAAAGCTATCTAGAAAAAAAGCTAAATAAAAAGTTATTCAGGGACAGAAATACCTGAACAGAAAAGAAATGTGTTAACTACAGCATGTAACATGTCATCCCAAGTCAACCCGTAATTGAAGTACTGGCTTAATACATCACTACTGTGACATTTTCTTCAATAAATAGAGTAAGTCTTGACAATACAAAAGGTGCATATTACTGCGTATGTTTCGGGAGAAGAATCCATATTATAATAATGTTCAGCTTATTAATACCCTTTTATTTCTTATTCAGGGCATAACAAAATAACCCCCCAAAACCAAAGAAATAAAACAGTTGCCTTCTCAAGAGGAATTCAAAAGAAAAATGTTAATGTTTTTCTTCAATAAAGAGCCCTCTATTTACATGTGGGCCAGTCAGTTAAACAAAAGGTTGGTTTTGAATCTAGAACTGATGCAAGGGCTTTCTGCCCTCTACAGTCACATACATGCAGCATGGCAAACATGGCAGCCAGTATTTCAAACCCTTTAAAAATAATACAGGTTTTCTTTTCTTCTTTTACTATTATAGCAGTAATGCATCTGGAAGTTTGAGTAATAATAGCTTCCTGCAACAAACCATTTGACACAAAACAGAACAGCTTGTTAAATGACAGTTATTTCCCCTTAAGGGAACAAAGCATTAAAATGTCATTTCCTGACAAGAATATTAAGTAGTATATTTAGAAGAAATATGAGTTGAAAATAGCTATCAAGAGACATGAACTGAACTTTTGTTTATTTTTTTAGCACCCACTTTTCATGTCTATGTGCATCTAATTTTTTCTTAAATGAATCCCGTTAATTATTAGACATCAGATTTAAAAAAAAAAAAAAGAGAGAGAGAGTTAGCCAATTGTACTTTCCCTGAATAATGGCTGAAGTTAAATATTTAACAGTGCGATGCCAAGATGCGTGTTGAGGCAAAAAGTTTCTCTACTTGTTGTGAACTGCAACTATTTTAATGAAACAGAAATAGGAGTGATACAGCTGCACTGGAATTGGCACGTGCAGTCAGTCTCCTTGGCTCCAAAAGGTAAGAAGCTACAATTGCTCCATGCTGTCTCCCCCCCAGCCCTCCAAATCAATGGAACCAGATAGCAAGGCTCCCTCCCCCCAAAATCTGTCCCCATGCTACATTTGTTATATTAGCTCCTTGTGGAGATTCCTTCTCAAACCAAGGAACTCCAAGTGTCTTTTGCTACCGAGCTAGGCTGATGCAGGATGTGATTTAACACGGTCAGGAAGGACTCCTTCATGTGACCATCTCTAGGTTATTGTACCTTCTGAACACCAGTCTTTGTGCTCAGTTAAAAAATGGGTCCAAATCTTCTTCCATGTTGACATCAGGCACCAGCTGATCTGATACTTCCTTAGCACCATATCCTGAATTAGAGACATTAAAATCTGTAGAAAACCAGGGATGGTCCAGAATTTCCTGTGAAGTCAGCCGTTCCGATGGCTCCCGGCGCAGTATGCTACGTATAAGGCACTTTGCCTTGGGGGAAAGAGTCTCTGGAATGTTAAATTGCCCACGACGGATCTTGCTGAAGAGAGAACTAGGTTCAATGTCATGGAAAGGATAGCGTCCAACTAACATTGTGTAAAGCATGACACCTAGACTCCATACATCTGCTGCCTTGCCAGAGTAGCTGCCATTTGTGTTCAAGATCTCTGGACTCACATAGGCCGGGCATCCATGCTTATCAGAAAGAGAGTCATCATTTCCTCGTAAAATATACGCATCTTCTAGACTTTCCAATTTTACTCTAGTCCTGTAGAGCAAGAAAACAGAGGCAACCATTAAACCCACTGATGAATTGCAGACTATTACAGTTATACGATTATGATAATAATAAGTCAGAAAAATCAATAATCCTAAAAAGGTGCATCAGTTTGGAATCCCCATTCTCAGGCTAAGATTTCCTTTACTTATAGTAACACGTGCATTGTCTCTTCCTTCCCACTCAGACATTTGATTTTATTAAGAGAATAAATATAACCCCAATCATACGTGCCTACATTTTTTGGTAACAAGACTTCTTTTATTTCAAACTAACGTGAAAAATGATTCCAAGCTTCCTTGTTACATTACTGCATTAGTACAGTCTAACTGTATATATCTATATAGCATTTAAAGTTGAGGCCCCTTTTCACTGACAGAGGGAACACTGACACTAGTTACCCTTTAGCATATAGATTTTATTCGCCAGTAATGACAGGTATTTTAGGAACAATTTTAGTGTAATGCAAGCACATTGGAACCCTTCTTCTCTGAATGGAAAAGAAGCATGACATTTATCAGGTTTTTCTTTTATAAGACAGAGTGTTCAATGTAAAACATTCACATCAGGGATCATAACCCAACACTGGCTAATATGGTCCCAGTCTCTTGTCATCATTGATCCCTAGTAGGCCCCAGGACCAGAACAGGCCCTGTACAAGACAGTATTCCAAAACCATAAATTCATAGGTGGGGCTGTGAACAGACTGCAGGCCACAGCCCTTCATTAGAAAGCACCTTGTTACTAAGTATTAAGACACAAAAAGGGAGTCCTATTTCTTAAATGTTTACTGAGAACTTTGCTTGGGCTTAAGTAGTGAAGGCAAGCATGACCCACATTGGCTTTAGAACTGGAACCAGGATGGCTCAGGGCGACACCTGTAAAACCAATCAGGGCATTCTGTTGTAAAGTGCTACATAGCAGACTGCTCTATAAACTCTCCAACCACCCTCAGACCATTTCGACATCTACAGACATTTACTAGTCGAGGTCAAAGCCCTTTTGGCAACGTGCCTTGAATAAGGAAGTCATAAATACCTAATTCAGAATTCCTGGCTCCCAAATACAGTACATAAAGGCAGTTCATTCTATGATTAAATAGGCCAATGTCTTCTCCCTTAGTGCACAGTGATGAGATTTGTGCCAGGCATTAGCTTCCTGATTAACTACCCATTGCCGGCTTATAGACACCTCTGGTGGTGATGGACAGGCAACCAACCTTCAGAATTCCAAATAATAATCCAGTGCAGTTATACTTCAAACAGGAAAAGTTACAAGATCACGGTCAGCTTCCTTCTGTGCCAAGTTCAGAACCTCTTTATGCACAAAAGGGCTGAAGAGGGAAGCCGACTAAGAATGCTGGTAGAATTTCCTCTGCAATCCTAAATATACACTTGTTCCTCTATCTACACAGGAGAATAGAAAAGGAGGGAAGATGAGAGAGGAGAGAGAAAAGGACAAAGGACAGGAGAGAAAAGCACAGGGCAAAGTGGGACTGAAACTGAAGGCAGAGACACAAGTGGTGGTCCCAGTACTGTAGCCCGTCATATTTTCCACCAAGATGTAGAGCAGAGTTACTCAGATGTGCACTTCGGTCACTAAACTGCCAAGCAGCAAAGTCATCAGTTCACCTTTGTTAACTAACCGAGTAAAATACACTCCCGCCCCCCCCCCCCCCCCCCAGACACACACAGGCTGGAGAGGACTATTCTATTTATAAACAACTTGTGGGAGGGAATCCAATACATGCACCCCTATGTATTTCCCTGTGCTGTTGACACTCAGATGGTATTTATTCCCTTATACTTTACATTTCCAATAGAGCTGTGGATTAAAAAGAGAAAGACGGACTAGTGAGTATTTTTTGTGTGTGTGGTTTTTTTACTTTTATAATCAAGTTATTTGAAATCCCAAGCATTTATGTTCTTGTGACTGAGTGGTGCTGTACAAAACTGACGCTGTGGGACCAGAAAGACTGCTCCTCTCCCTTTAAAACTATTTGATTCCTAAGAAATCCATGAGAGAAGAGGCTTCCTTTGTTATAAAAGCAAGCAACGCGCACACACACTGGAAACGGAAAACCTTGCTATGACCTTGAGCCTTATGCAAGGTGCCCTGCATTACAGGATCAAGCCCTATATGCATGCTATTGCAAGTTTGGTTTAAGCCAGTAAACTGAAGAGCAGCCGGCCATTTTTTGCTTGCTCCACTGTAATCTATGAGTGAATGAAGCAAACAGCCATGTTTTCATCCTTCTGACTGGACTTGAGGAAACACAAACAGACCACCCCCAATCTTTTTTATATATATATTTTACAAACACACAAACACACACAAACTCTCTCTCTCTCTCTTTTATTTATCGATTAAAGCAAGGAAATGGTGGCCCTGCTAGAGGCAGTGTTTCAGTGAAGGTGATCACTAAACATGCAAGCTAGTATATTTGCATTTCATTTTGTATAAAACTAGTAGCTTGCTTTCTTAAGTTCTTACACATCAGGTGTACTGAATATAAATTAGTACCTACTCATGCGCCATGAACTGCTTGGACATTTTAGTTAGCTAGGCTGCTTTTGTGAAAGATCACTAAGACTAGCATGAATTTACAACAATGAAAAATTTTTACCTGTTGGGGAACAACATTAAGGGTATGAGGAAACCAATCATATGATAAAGCTGTCTACACACAGACACAGAATATGTGCAGGTATTTCCAAACGCTTTAGATGCCAAGACCCATATTCAGTGAGTTTGGTGGAGAAAAGAGAGAAACCCAACCTCCCTAGCACTTAAAGCAATGGAGAAAAATAATCTGGCCTTTGTTTTCAGAAGTGACAAGGGATTTTGGATGCCTCTGTTTTGGAGTGTCTAACTTAAAACATCTGATTTTCAGAAGGCATGAGTACTCGCCCTTTTAAGGCACGTTACATTAGCAATTTTGGGCTGTCCAGTCATTCCTGAAAATGTAGGTTTCTGTGTAAAGGGTGGGAAAAGTCATACAGTTTCAGAGTAAACAGACAAGCCTAAATTTGATTCTTAGCAGGCTAGAGCAAGTATTTTAAAATGAATTCATGATCAGTTTTGAAACTCTTCACATTGTGTTGTTACCAATTTGGAATAAAAGAAAATTAAAAAAAATTAATTTTGCAGTTAAAATCCTTCCTTTCTCCCAATAAATCCACTAATGACAGAAACAGGAACAGTGTTTAAAAATTACTATAGGAATGGCTGATGCAAAATTAATCCCTAAAGTTCAGATGTACACAATTGCCAAAGCCAGATGAGAGTCACTTTATACATATATTGTAGTGCAACAAAGACTTTTGTGAAGGCCTGCATAATTACAGTACATAATTTCAAGTTTAAATGCAGAGACTGAATAAGCACTTGGAAAAAGAACATTATGCATCTATCAGATCATTGATAAAACACTGCATTAGCCTAATGCATTAAAAAAAAATACAACCCTGAATCAAGGCTATTTAAAAAGGGGAAGCTATTCTGCCTGTGAATGCTTTCCCATTACTGGTGAATGAAACCACAGAAGTGCAATCAGAGGGCAGCAGTGGTACTCAGACGGGAAATGCGTCTTTGTCCCCATAGAAACCGTCAGGGAAACCCATGAAAAACAATACCACTCTGAATTTCTTATCAATATGCCATTCATTACTTGACTGCATTCAGACTGTGCTCTTCAGTAATCTAACAAAACCTGATCAATTAAACCTCTTCTAGAAGATTCTTCAATGTAACCTCCTGAGTTGGCATCAGTTCCTGGCAGACAGCTTTGTTATCATACAGCCTACACTTTTTCACAGTGATTCACATTATTCCTCCCTGCAGAGTTTGGGGATTATTGACAAATTACTGCACTGCCTTTTAACACACAGAAGCCAGAGCCACAAAAACTCTGCAATCACACTCCAGCTTCAGTCATGTTCTCCAAAAAGCAAACAAGATTTCCAGAACTAGAATCAGTGGAATTATTCAGAGGCCTCAAAGCTCATTTTGACCACTAAGGGAAAAAACTGATCATTCAACAGATACAGTGTGAATGAAAGGGTGTTTCTGAGGTGCTAGTTAGGAAGGCCATGCATGAACTGAAGAGGTGATTAGTAACAGCATCTGTTTCTTACATTTCTCCGATACAGTGTATACGGAAACTGACTTCTTGGCTGCAGCAGCTGAAGGTAGGGTTAACATTTTAGGAACATAGGGACTGCAATACTGCACCAGACCAGTGGTTCACCAGTAGCCAATACCAGCTGATTCCAAGAAAGGGGCAAGAAACTACTCTCACGTCTAACTTGGTAGGTACATTACCTACTTGCTAGTCAAGCATTGTTGGGAGTGAGTGTTCAGGAATGACAGTAATTTAGCCAGTACCCCTGTGCTCCAAGAGACTAGAAATCAATTTCTATAGTCATTTGTTAACATCTCTATAGTTATGCACTAGAGAGCAAACCAATGTCAAATGACAGTTTGTGAGGAGGAGAAAAAATTACCCCTTCCATCCTAAGACTCCTTCCTAGGTTAAGCCACACACGCAAGACATCCACATGACCATGTCATAGGCAACATCATTCTGGCTGAGAACAGAATGGCATTTTCTTTGGCCCCCACAGACCTGGCTCTCGCTGGACAAAGACTGTTGTTGAGCCATACTCTTTCCCCACTCCAGGGACAGAGACTACTCAGGCAGGATCAAGAATTGCTCCTACAGAGCCAATAATCAAGTCCAATCAGGGTAATTTAGTAGCAGCTCACTCTAAAAGGTAAAAATTGAGCACAGACTGACTGTGCCATCAGATTTGTGAGAAAATGCTGGCACTGCTCACTATTCTTTGCCGCGAACTGACTATTGTAAATAAGAGAAAAGAACCTCTTCTAAACAAACCAGGACAGCAGTTTGAAGTGAACGTCTACTTTAGATACACACACTATTAAATCCCAACATTTGCTAAAATGAACATAAAATAATTTAGTTCAAAATTCATCTCTGCTCCAAGGGCCATGCTATCTTACCCAGGGCAAAGGGGACAACCCCTTCCCTCCCCCTGCAACAATTTAGCAATGGAGTGCAGAAGGGGGAAGTGCTGCATTCTCAGCATTAATCCTCCCTTCCCCTATGTCACAGAACCCTTTCGGTAGGGATTAGGCTCCACAGTGAAGGCACAGGCAGGCAGTTCTCCAAAGGCAAGGAGCAAGAGGGAGGTGGCTTAAAGAGCGCAGCTTTGGAGGATACGTATTACCAAAGGAATGGAAAGATTCTTCCACCACCCCACTATCATGCAGTAATGGGAACTGTGCAGATTCCCTCACCATCCTTAGAAGAATGCCTCTGCAAGTGCAAACTTCAACCCAGTTGCTTAGGGTATGGCTACATTTGGAATTTCAAAGCGCTCCCCTGGCAGCGCTGCGGGAGCGCTGCCGCGGCAGCGCTTTGAAGTGTGAGTGTAGTCAGAGCGGCAGCGCTGGGAGAGAGCTCTCCAAGCGCTGCATGTAAACCACATCCCTTACGGGTGTAGCGTGCAGCGCTGGGAGCCGTGCTCCCAGCGCTGCTGCCCTGATTACACTGACGCTTTACAGTGCTGTATCTTGCAGTGCTCGGGGGGTGTTTTTTCACACCCCAGTTGCAGCGCTGTAAAGTGTGAGTGTAGCCAAGGCCTTAGACTCCAGTGTGATGAGCATGGCTTAGAAATTTAGGGCCAGACCCTTAGCTAGTGTAAAGTGACATAGCTCCACTGACATCATCTGAGCTCACATCAGCCAAGAATCCGGCCCAGACTGCCCTGCATTCAGGATAAACCCACAGGAGGGATGACGACATGTCCCCCACTATCTTGTTTGTACAGCATCTGAACAGAATTCCATGTAATGGTACTGTTTGTAAGTGCATGCTGCAGTAGAAGTACCTTATAATGCATCCATCAGTGTCCTTATAGGTTTAGGACACAAGACCTTCACTAAAGTTAATGTAGTTCCGGTTCTGTACTTCTCTAACTCAAGAGGTCTCAGTTTTTTTCAGTGACGGATAAGACCACAAGGATTCCATTATTTGATAAGTATCTGGGATAAGGTGGCTATCTGAACTCACTTATCTTCCTTAGATCACATTAGAGATCAATGGTTTTAAAAGGCTCCACTTGCAACTCTATGCACCTGTATCCACCATGTTCTCCAGAGCCTTTTACACCAGGAGTGGCAGAAGGAACAAAGACAGGCATTTGGTTTAGTTAAGATAGCTGTCCACAAGAAATACAAGAACTAACCCCAAGTTTACAGCCTCAGGAGACACACTAAATAAGCAACCTGATCATCAGTGGTGCTGAGCACCCACAGCTTACATTGCGCAAAACTGGATCTATGGAAAACAATCCGAGTTTTGAAAAACGGCTAGATTTTGGGTGCTCAATTTGAGACACTTTACAAGAGGCTGTTTTTCACAAAATGTTGGGCGCTGCGGGCGGCCTGAAAAAATCAAGCACCTTTCAGGTATCTCAAGCTGGGCAACCAAAAAAACACTAGCCACTTCTGAAAATGTAGGCAATGCATATTGGCCAAATATTTATTTTGGTTAAGTGAAACAAATGTCCAGTAATCAAAACTTGCGGGGGATGGGAGGGAGGGGAAATTAGTTACCATCATCAACAAAAACCCTGCGGAAAGTCAGCAATGCAACTAGAACGTGACTGACTTGAATTCAAAACAAAATGCTGAGCATGGTCAGAATTACACAGTTCATTCAGGAATTTGCTGATGCAATATTACCGCCTCAGCACAAGGTGAGGGAGAGCAGCCCTCTCAGGGTACATGGTGCATGCCACTTGCTGACTTGTCTGAAACACCTGAGGAGTGCCAATCACAGGAGAGTGCCTATAGACTGAATGAAGCATCATTTATGTGCTTCAAGCACAGCAGAGTGTGGAGACACCTAGGCACTAAAGAGTAACAGACCCCTCAGAGAAAGCGGTAAATAGCTATGGAGGTGGGAATGATGGAAGGTGGTCTCAGGAAGCGGGAGAGAGGAAGGGGGAAAACCCCTTCCAGGGAGGTGGGAGTGGTGCAGGTATTCCACAAGGCATAGTCAACTCCTGTTGGAGGACCCAGTCTTCTCTAATTGCTGTCTGGTCAATTTGGAGCTCCCATGCTCTCCCAGAAACCAGTGCTTCAGTACTGGGATTAGAACAGCAGAGAGGACTCCTGGCTTCTATTCCCAGCTTCTGCTACTCTCTTGTTTGTGATTTTGGCCAAATCACTTAACCACAATGACCACATTCACCTCTCTATAAAATGGGGAGAATATCTGCCTACCTCACAGGGACATTCTGAGGCTTAAGGTTTGTCGATTGGTTCGTGGACTCTGGCAAAAAGGCACCGTATAAAAATCTGAATCAAAAAGGAGGCTTTGCAATCGAACGACACAGACAGCAAAGGGATCATGAACCTGGCTGCTGACAAAAGTTACTTAACTGTTCTGTTTTATATCTGAAGTTTGATGAATGAGGATTTACTGCCTGAGAAGACACAATCCAGCCTTCCCACACACTGTCAAAGGCAAAATAATGAGAAAGAGCCTCAGTTTCTGGATTGAGATTTGATCTATGCTTAGACCCTCCACATTTTAAGTTATACTGTTTAATGCTACACCTTTCCTCTGAGATTAGGTTAACAGAGGATGATAGAGCGGTCTAGAAAAGAAACCTACTTTTGTTTCTGCATCTTTATTTTAAGAAAGCTCTGTTTACACAACTGCCATTGCTACAATTGAAAGCTCTTTGAACAGTTTCCCTAACTCCTAGAAAGCTTGTTTGTTCACTGTGTGTTCTAAGCAAGGTTAAAGGTTGCTAACATCAGAATGCAACCAGCGGACTGCAATACAATACAGGAGTATGTGGGGAGGACGCACGGTGGATGGAGGGGAGGGAGGGAGAAACAGCACTGCCCAAAATAAGAGAAATAGTCACTTAGGGCAGGTCTACACTTAAAATACTGCAGTGGGACAGCTGTGGTGCTGTAGCGCTTCAGTGAAGATGCTACTATGCTAATGGGAGAGCTACTCCAATCAGCACAGTTAATCCACCTTCGGGAGAGATGGTAGCTATGTTGACAGGAGAAGCCCTCCGGTTAACACAACACTGTCTACGCCGGCGGCTAGGTAAGTATAACCGCGTCACTCAGGGGAGTGAATTTTTTATGCCCCGAGTGACGTAATTATACCAAATGTACATTTGTAGTGTAGAACCTGCCTTAATAGCCAGTAAATATGCAGCAAATTAAATCTTCGCTCCAATTTTCTGTGGGATCTGTTTTACTGGGTAAGGATGCCAAAGAACAGAACTAAGTTACCTTAAAGCAGAATACATTAGCCCTAAGGAACTGAGCAGTTCCAGAAAACAAAACAAAACTGCTCAGTGTACCAAATAAATACATATTACACTACCACAGGCTTTCTAAATTAGTGGATTGTGCTGGATGTGTTGCCTTGGCATAGGACGAAGTGTCAAGTTATATTTATTTTGATTAACTCTCACCTGCATGCAATTTCCCATATTTACTAGAAGAACAAGGAAAAATTACAATATCTGGAATATCAACGTTAATCGTTCTTGATAGGGAAAATGAAAATAATGTGCAAGGTCCTTATGCTTCAAACATTGCGACAGCTAATATTTTAATATACATGAAGTCTTTAAAATGCTATAAGAAATTAATAATTCCTTGATAGGAGAAGTGATACTTGTGTTAGGAAAGCCAATGCAAAGAGCATGCTACATACACAGACTGATTTGATTCTTAAATCTTCAGTGTGGCTCCTTCTGGAACAATTGTGTTTTATATAAAACTGATGAATTACTTTAATATATATACAGCAATACTGGGTACACAGCTATTTTTAGCACAGTTCAATGAAGATTCTGTGACATCATTGGGGGGCGGAACAGCTGGGAGAACTGCACATTTTCTCTGCTCAAAGGCACAGAGTATGCTGCTAGGTCAGTCTATAGGAGAAAAATATCTCATGACATGAGCATACATAAAGCCCCACAAACCTATAAAACAATAACTTGCCTCTCCTTCTCTCTCTCTCTCTCTCTGTGTAAAAGGGAGAGGTGGTATTTGCACATCTTGTGCTGTGAGTGTGTGTCAACTATTCCACAGCAGTCAACTTTTTAAAAATTAAAATGTAAGGAGCAGATTTTTAAAAGTGCACAGCACCCAACATAGCTCCCAATTAGGCGCCAAAAACAAACAAACAAAAAGCTGGTCAGTTCCTACATGGAAGCTGAGCTGTTTTGAAAGTCTAGCCCTGAATTTTATATAGCAAAGTCACAGCTATCACTACGTAAACAGATGCGCAGCTGCTCTCTAACCCAGCCTTACAAAATGTTTCCACCCACACAGCAACATCTTAAAGGTCTTTACTTCTTCAGAGATGAGGTATGAATTTAAAAGTCTAACTCTGAAATCCCAGCATTAAGCTCAGTCCATTTCACTCTGACAATTTGTATTTAAAAAGGGTAAATTAAATGCAAAAAACCTTATGTTACATAAAACAGTTAGATTGCATAGTTCAAAGTCAGGAAACGCAATAGTACTATTGTAACATTACCCTGACTACAGTGCATATCTTTCATAGAATTCAATTAACAATGCTCAAATACATAGGCTCTCAAAGCTGGATAAATTAACACAGCTGTAAGACCCTAGGGCCAGATTTGCAGACGTGCTAAGCCCCCCAAATTCCAAATGAAGCTGACAGATGTAACCATCACTGGGGGGAAATAAATCTATCACTCTTCCCATTTTTTGTTTGATTTTAACTGTGCAACAGTAATTTTAGATTAAAAGGTCTTTAAAACTGAATCCTAAACACAACATGTGCATACTAGAGAGAGTGTGAAACTTAATGCACCATCACATTCTAGCTTTGCTTTAGGATATCACCAGATTGTCATGAATGGAATTAGGGCTCAGACCTATGATGTGCCGAGGTCAGTGGGAGTTAAGGGCACTCAGTACACCTTGTTGGATTGAAACCCTACATCTTTCTAATTTACAGCTGTTATATAGGTTCAGAAATGGTAAGAAAGCTTCTAAATGTGCACGCTTGTAATACAACTTCAAATGTTAGCACTTGATTACATATTCCTAGACATCATTAGGCCCAAAGAAGAGAGTAGGCACTAAGAAACCCTGAAATTGATTTTTTTTAAATGAATTTGAATTATTTCTGAAGAATACATAGATCTATTGATTTGGTTCCTAATCCTCAGTTGCTTTTGCAGCTCTCAGCTAAAAGCAGCCAAAAAGTGGGAGAATTTTCACTCAAGTGCTGGCCAAATGCTACAGTGCCAATCTTGCTTCTAGAGAAATAAAGATCAGATGGTCATCAACTAAAGGAAAGTTTAACAGGGCTGTGTGCATGCATGTGTGTGTGTGTATATTAAAGATGAATTGCAAAAAACAAATATGAAAAGAGTTAGGAACAGAAAGCTGTGCAGAAGGACCCCAATTAAATAGCGAGGGCCCGGGGAGCAGGAGCTGAGAAGCCCAAGTTATTCAGCAGGCATGCAATTTTACACTTCTTTTTATTTGCCTCCTCCTACTTCCTGGTTCATTACAAATATCACAGACAGCAGTAATCTGTGACATCCAAAATACCATGCATTCCAAGCAGGCTGCTGGTTTCTGTGATGATGTTTCTCAGAATGCAACATCACAAGCAGCAGCAGCCTTGTTGCAATGCCTCGTATTTTAGATGTCACTGAATGACGCACTCTACAACATCTTCAGTGAACTAGGAAGTTGCAAGAAAATTTTACAGAGAGTAAATACAGCAGCAGCAGCAGCAGCAGACTGAAAGTGATGATTGATTGCTTTCTGATGGTTTGGATCATGTCAAGAAAAATAAAAATAGAATCTAGTTCTTCTATTTCTGCCTTTCACTATCTGTTTCACCTGACTGGGTCTCAATTTGTTCAGATACGAAATGGTTTAATGTATGTAAATCACTCTGACACACCTGGATGAAAATTAATTTTCTTGTTACTGGCTTAAAAATAACAAGCAATAGCCGTTTAACCTCTAAACATATGGTATTTTAAAAATCAGAAGAAACATTCTCTTTTAGTTAATAATTGATTGGGTTTTGACTTTCCAATTAATGTTAACAATAAAGCAGTGCTATTGCAGCACAGACCTATACTTTGGCCTTGTGCCTTATGATGTAGTCAGCTCTTGGGAAGCATTTAGTGCAGGATTTCCAAAGGGCAAAGTTCCACAGTAACTCTGCTCTCGTTGATCAACACCCACTCACTACAATATATAACCACACATGTTGTGAGCATATATTATGTTCTCTGTGCAAAAATGTTTATTAACAGAGTAAAAATGACATTGCCAATTAAAAATACCGTATGCAAGTTTTCTTACTATACTTCTAAACCAAGCCTCTATGTGCTATCATGATATAAATATTTATTAATAATAAAATTAACAGTGACAATTGCAAAAACCTAATTGTTTCCATCTTGCACTTATCTCAGACTGGGTACAATGTTAATCATTAGTGCTCTTTTCCCTGAAGTTCCCAGTGATGAGAAGAAGGTCTTATGTATTGCAGTGGGAGGAGAAAATGGGGAAGAGCTATTTGTTTCTAAATAACTGTTTATATGGGAATTAAATACAAAAATATTTCTGTTTGTCTTAGGCTTTTAGTAAAAGCCTGTTTCTACAAAATTTAACTTTGAGTTTTAAGTTGACGATACCCATAAAACTCTAATTAGAAAAAGAGAAAGTTTCTATTCCTCATGGTTGAGAAGAAACTTCCAAATCTGAATTGAGGCAGCACTGTCTTCCTCAGCCTGCAGATGGCTCTCTCAAGTGCCTCTGCTGCTATTCATAGCTTTCTTGAACAGCCACAAAAATGAAACTGACAAGACACTGACCTATTCCATTAAAGCAGGGGTAGGCAACCTATGGCACGCATGTGGAAAGTGGCATCCGAGTTGATTTACAGTGGCCCTGGTCCGGGGGGCTCTGCATTTTAATTTAATTTTAAATGAAGCTTCTTAAACATTTTAAAAACCTTATTTATTTTACATACAACAATAGTTTAGTTATATACTATAGACTTATAGAAAAAAAATTTCTAAAAATGTTAAATGTATTACTTGGCACACGAAACCTTAAATTAGAGTGAATAAATGAAGACTCAGCATAGCACTTCTGAAAGGTTGCCGACCCCTGCATTAAAGCAATTCAAAATCCTGTGCACAGCAGTGAAAATGCCAATTTCACTCTGATACAGCTTGAGCAGAAGAACAGGCAAACACTCAATGGAATCACAGGACTGGGAGGTTAGAGAAACAGAAAACTTAGAAGTGACTCTTGTGTGGAGAAAGAAAACTCCCTCTCTCTTCCAGGAGCCAGCTAAAGGGCTTCAAACTGATCAGAAGTCTTTCAGCCATGACTGATTTGAAAGAGGAAGCTCCCAAACAGGGTCAAGAACAGCCTGCTGGGAATAACACTCCCACCCCCACACAGTTTCCAGCAGCTGGGGATGAGGGCTGCACTTCTCAGCAGATTGCTGTCTCTATGCCTTTTTGGTGTGGCCCCTCCATCTTTTGGGTCAGCCTGCAGCTAAGTAGGCATAAATTTTCTTCATGAACGAAAGGGCGGAAAAAAACAAACAAAACAAAAAAACAACCTCAAAACAATACAAATCATAAAAGAGGACAGAAAAGCACAAAGCTCCACCTCTTTCCATTCCCTTTTATTTTAAATTGTTTGAAGGTCACCTTCAAGTTTAATATTTCTCCCACGTTCCACACTGCTCCAGCAGGGCTCAATGATGTGTCAGAAATCATTACCGAAATGCATGATGGAACACAATTAATAGGAACTGGTAGCCACAGGGAAAGGAGTCTAACCTTCAAGGGTCTGAAGTCTGCTACAATATCCCCTTCATCTATTTATATCCAGAAACATCTCACCATAAAAGCAAGGAGATAGGAAGAAAAAAAAAAAGTCAGTGCTGCTGGTTTTGGAGAACCATCACTGCACTCTCCTTGCCACCTCTGGTTATAAATGGTATTAACAATGCTGAGAATTCTCCTCAAAGCGTTCAGGGTTCTTGTCAGCGTCAATCCCCCTTCCTGATGGATCTCCTAAGGCCAAATCCCGTGGGGAGCTCAGGGCCCTGAACTCTAAGTGAAGCTAGTGGGAGCTGTGGCTGCTTAGCAACTTTGAAGATCAGGCCTCATGAATCTGAAAGCTGAGCACACAAAAGTTGACACACCCAACCACCACAGACCTTTTATGTAAATGCAGGCCACGCAGGAAGTCTGTGCCACAAACAAGAGAAAACAGACCTCCCAGTGCAGTGCCATAACCATTAAGCCAATTCTTCCCTCCTCCCCTCTTAGGAACAGGCAGCAACTTTAATCTCCAAATCCCACAGATCTTGGGGATCTGCCACAGGCCTCTGCACACACTATCTCCTCCATGTACACAACCTGTCTCTATGCAGCCAGCCTCTTCCTCCAGAAGCCAATCGCTAATCAGAACAATAGGGATTCCACAGGGCAGAGGTGGAAGATCTGGAAACAATACTAAATGTCCATACTACTTGGATTTAAAATCCTCACGTAGTTGGTAGAGGAAAAATATGCCCACTTCAAATATGGCACCCCTACTCCAAAGATCGGATGGTAGCAGAGCATGAGGAAAGGAGGGAAACTGTCCTAAACAAAGCATTTCCCTTACCAGGCATCGATGCACAGATCTGCAGGGTTTTTTCCATCATCAGCCATAGAGAAATAGGGTTACAGTAATGCACACAGTGTAATATTAACCTTAACCTACAATTTGTTGGCTGTAGAAGAGCAAGGAGGAGAGAAACTAACCCATTCGAACAGCAATCCCAAGTCCAACATGCAAAAAGTTCTTACCTTTCTTCATCCTTAAAGATAAATTTTCGCAGTTTGAGATCCCGCAATACCAGTCCACCATCATGACAGTGTGCAACAGCAGAAGCTATTTGGTAGAACAGTTTGGCTGCCTCCTCCTCTTTTAGCTTCTTGCAGGTACGAACAAAAGAATGCATGTCCCCATAGCCTCTTTCAAAAAACACGTACGCTTTTGTCTCCCCAAGAATTATTTCAGTAATTTGGTTGATACTGTTGTGCGCAGGTAGACAAAAACACGGGGCTAATGACTCTTGGTAGCAACCAATATCAAATACCTAGAAAACAATGACAGTAAAACAAGGATTAAAGATAGCATAAAGGTACAAAGCGGTAATTATATCTGGCACTCAGCATTGTACAGAAATTTGTTGTTGTGTATGTACATTGCTTTTACAACTCTTTTTGCCATATGTGGAATTGGCAGGTGCATTTATGCCTGCCATTGGGGGGGGGGGGGAAACCCAGAGACTATACCTCCTTACCTGGAAGGGAATGCTAAACTAATTAGGTCTTGGCTACACTGGCGCTTTACAGTGCTGCAACTTTCTTGCTCAGGGGTGTGAAAAAACACCCCCAAGCGCAGCAAGTTACAGCGCTGTAAAGCGCCAGTGTAAACAGTGCCCCAGCGCTAGGAGCGCGGCTCCCAGCACTGTAAGTTAATCCCCACGGGGAGGTGGAGTACCTGCAGCGCTGGGAAAGCTCTCTCCCAGCACTGGCGCCGCGACCACACTCGCACTTCAAAGCGCTGCCACGGGAGCGCTCCCACAACAGCGCTGTACAGCTGCAAGTGCAGCCATACCATCAGCAGAGGTTTTTCTCCAGAAGTAATAGTGTGAATGACTTGAAGACCCAATATGTGACTAAACTCAAATTGTAATCTACATTATGGTTTGAGGGCCATAGTTATATATAAAGGTGTCAGGCCTCAAAAGTAATCAAATTAACCTGTTTGAAGAAATCCAGCTAAGACCTCAGAGACCATGAACAATCTGTGGAGAGTTGTGCTTAAAGAGATCTTGTCAAACTAAAGCCAACAAATCTCTTTACTTATTTTACTAACTCCTTAAAGCCTTAACATTTTTTCATGTTTAAAATCAAATTTGTCACCATTAATATTGTTTACTTCCTCTTACTTATGTTCATTGCTAAGAAAAATCAGAGAAGTCAGTTTCACTTTCACATTCTCACTTTTGCAATGATTGTGTTTCAAAGGTCAGAAAAACATTATGGAAATACTGGTTTTAGACTTTATATAAGCTTTCTTTTAAAAAGTAATTAAATCTTGGGGCAAATATAATTGAGTATCCCTTTAAAAGTTGACTGTCACTTTAAACAGTAAGCAGGTTATCAATGATCTTGTGAATGGGCTATAAAAATGCATAAAGGATGCTGAGCAATCCAAATATAAAATGTTACTATAGTCTAGTGATTATGAATGAATCAGTATTTGAGTCAATTAAAAAATCTAAAGCAGTGGAAAGATTCCATACAGAATAATAGAATGCTTACACTTTCTTACTGCAGAGCAACAGATGACAAAGAGGGTATTATATTATACTGTTATACTATTATACCAAATGCACTGTAGGGTACAAAGGAAGGGATGAGTGTTTCCAGCACCAGAGAAACACTATTACTGTCCAACACGCTCTGGGGTGTACTGCTACTTTCATAACAGTAATCTGGTCCCACTAGAGATGCAACTGGCTACTCTTTGTATTGTTTAGTTAACAGCACTGAGTGGAGCTGGTATGTCCTTAAACCAAACTCCCATTAATATGATTGCTTTTCATATCCTAGCTTGCCTCCTTGGGGGGCAATCACTGTCATTTCTCTGAAGCTTTAAAAGCTTTTAAGACTAAAGTCTTCTGACATGGTTCAACAACAATTTACAAAAAGCTTTTAAAACAAACTAAGGTTTTTAATGCTTCAAAGCACAGTTTTGAGAAAATTCCCTCTTAAGGAGACATTCCAAGATAGCAGGACACTTGACAAAATGGGCCAAAATACACTTACCTGTGCTGCTATACTCCATCACAGGCAGCAGTCATTCAGACAGGCAGACGCCCAACTAACCCAACTCATTTTATAAGAGGGAAGATTAGCATCAAGGGGTTCTGGTGACATGATAAACCACAAAGGCAGAACTCAAAAGTGTTTGTTGCTAAAACCCCACTGCATAATTCATTCCAGAGGGAAACTCACTGACACTTGGATCTGTGCAGAGATCTCAAAAACTTAATAACTAACACATTAGAAGTGGTTGGAATTACTAAAAAGTAGCTGCCATAACAATGAAAACGGCCTTTCATAACCTCCCAGTATTTTAACTGTCTTCATCTGAAATACTATTTCCACAATTCTTATGCAACTGTAGTGTCCTTAAAAAAACACCACCAACTACCCATGTTATACTCCACAGTTCTGAGGGAACATTGATCAAATAGGTTTCTGATGTAAGACAACAGACCATGTGTGTTTTGTTTCTCTAAAGTACTATCATACTGTCACTATCCAGAAGTTTTTCTTATAAAGGGCTTTTTTGTAGCCAACCTATGTAATATCCCTGGATTCAGTTCAACACAAGTTCAATAACGAGCAGTCTGATTTAGTTGTTAACAAGGGAAAGGGAGCAGACACCATTGTTCAAATGCCACTGAACCCAGAAGCAACTAATGGCATTTGTAGTTAGTGGGTGCAACCAAATGGATCTGAACATCATCAGGATGTGTGTGCTATTTCATCTTATGCTCATGCAAGAAATTAGTTAAGACTGTCTCAGTAGGATACCAGATGGTAAAACTTGTTAGCTGTCTTAATAGGGAGGATATCTGTCAAATAGGAGCCATGCTACTGTAGGGTGTTTTAAAGTACACGATAATTGAGGAAAATATAGGAATGTGATCACTCCTCAGTTAAACTAGAGATTCAAGGCAAATTAAATATTTTCAGGGTATGGATGACAAGCAGTGGCTCACACTTCTGAAGGAAACTGAATGGTGTAAAGTTAAAAAAAAAACAAGCAGCATCTTAAAAGTGTATGACTCAGTGGGAAAACAAAACAAATTCACCCTTTGAGGAACTGAAATTTTGCTGCACTCTGCCATAAAAATATCCTGAAACGCTGCAATACTTGCAGCTAAGGGAGAAAAAACTTGCTAAAAATAGAGCACAGCAATTAAGTTACTACTAACCATGCAAGTTTTTATATAATTTCATGCAGAGAAGCAGCAGGATAGCCTTAGTTCATAAGACAATGCAACTGTCCTAATATGTAGCTCTCTTTGGCTTTCATTCTAGAAATTCTATTTCAACTTGTATTTATTTTGGTAACATAATGCATGCATTTGTACAACATGCAATATCACTCAGCTTCCAAGGACAAAAGACTCCCCTCTCCCCCCCCCCCCCCCAAAAATCAAGTGTAAACTAAATCTTCATTAAAATCAGGGTTTATGACTCATAAATGAGGAGTCCATTTATATTACCCTCTGAATCAAAATCTTTTACAAATAGATGAAAGGAGTAAATTAGCACCCCCCCTTGCAATATGTGCTAGTCCATAACTTCTTGTGAATCAAATTTAAAAGTATGCAATAACCAACAATGTTATGACCAATCCTTTGAATAATTATGAGTGTCTGGCTACTGTTCATTACACAGACAACTCATCACCAGAAATTTACAAAAGATTGCTAAATGGCATAATTATATATTTTGGGAACAATACAAGCATTAAAGTGCATGTTGCAGGGTTGCAATTTGCTATACAGTCACACTGCTACTGCTTACATGAATGAGCATATGTCTAATGCACCAGAGACAATGAAAAATGTAACCAGTGCAGTTTAGGAACAAAGGGGAAAAAATATTCCTTCAGACCGAAAGGGAAATACATTGCTTGATAGAGATGCAGGCATGTGGGTTTCCTTTTCCCATGGGTCACCTTCGGATGTTAAAAGAAAATGGGGGAGGGGGCGTTGAAAAGCAGGCAGTCTACAAAGAGTGGCTTAGGTATTTTGTCTGCGCTTCTAAAAAACGTAGGTGTACAGCTTTTATTCTTGCTGAATTGTGCAACGGGGGAGGATGCTATTTGCAACCAACCTCCTCAATAACGAGGGCTCACAGCTCAGCAGGATTAATTCAAGGTGGATTTTAATCACTTTTCAGACAAAGCTGTCTACAACCTGCCAGGGTTTCAAACTAAAGAAATAAAGTAAGACAACACAGTATCTTCAAATTAGTAGGGGGCTCCATTTTGAAGAGAGTGGGGAAGGATCACGTTATAGTATGATCAAACTAACATTTAAATATATTTTAAAGATGGTTCTTCCTAGTACAGTTCATCTTGGGTAGAAGGCAGCTTGGCTCCAGGCCACCGTTATAACGTGGCCATTGTCTAGAGTGAGGGGGAAAGTTACAGGGTGCCTGTTTAATTCCGTTCGTTTGGGATTTGGTTTTAAATTGATCGAACAATCGAGCTAGTCGATATCCGATCAAATATAAATCAATACACGATCTGGTTTTAAAAAGATAATGGAGAAAGGTTTTACCTTGCAAACCAGCTCCTCTCCACTGTGCAGATGCACGGCTCGGAAAACGTGGTCTCCCTCAAGAGGCTCCAACAATAAGTATTTCCCGATGCAAGAAACGCAATGCGACAAGTTAGGAGTCTCTGGCGGGCTCGGAGAGCCTAGGTTCGGACTAAAACTCTGGCTTGGCTCGGTAGATCTTATAGACGAGAGTTCTTCAAAATCCTGGTTTTTATTCCGAGGTCTCCCATATCGCGCTATTGTGATAGGGGTTGACCTTTGTATGTTCATGGGTATTGAAAGAACCAACCAAAGTTATATACCAAACCCCTGGGTTAAGATCAGTCACTTGCCAGTCCAGCGGCAGTTGCCTTTGTTATTAAAGGGGGTGGGTTACGTAGATAAACAGTACCAAAAATAATAACCCACAATAATATCAAAGCGATTGTTTTGCAAGCGGATCAGCTTCAGAGCAGCGTGCTGAGAACCGTGTGATCAGAGAAACAGGATTTAGCCGCAGGTCCTTTTGTTTCTTGTACGGCAACCGACTCGTTTGACTGTTGGATTTTGTCTTTTTTCAGACAGCAACAAAGTAACTAATTTGAGAACGTGGAGAGCTGCAACGTTCCGTTTTCGAACGCAGCCTCGCAGGGAGGCTGTAATATAAATAGAGCAAAGAGGGGGGAAAAAGAAGGGGGAGGCTGATTCGGTATCAGTCTCTGGTGCCCTGAACGCCTACTAAAATTTTTAATACGCTCAACCCCAAAAAGGTTAAGTAACGTGCTGCATAAAGGACTGGATTGTCCTTTCTCTTTCTCTCTTTTTAATACAGGCAAAAGAAAAAAAAGTTGCCTACGTTTTAACTGTAGATGGCGTCTGAACCTTTCCTCTGATAGCAAGGGCTATCCAGAAATTCGACAAAAAATAGAGGGAGCATTTAACTTAAAAGAGCGGTCAGCGGCAGCAGCAGAGCCCACAAAAGATACAGTATAGCTATAAAAAAACCTGCACAAATACTTCGGTTTGCCTTGGATTTTTTTTTTTTTGCCTTAACAGAATGAACTGCAAAACCCAAAACAAATGTGCACAAATATCCACACAATTATGCAACGCAATATTTTTGTTGTTGTTTTAATCAAAGAAAAAGTGCAATCAAGGACACGATCAAGAGTCTTAGCTATCCATTGCACGAGGTTTTTTTTCGTGTGTTTTCCCGCAGTGCCTCCAAGCGCTTTAACAGAATTCACGCACAAAAGAAAATAAAACAAACTGCAGGAAGAAAAATCCTGGCGGTTTCTTTTCTTTAGGGTCGGAGAATGTGCAAGGGGGGGGGGACGACAAATTGCAATCACTCTCAAAAATATTGCAGGGATCTGATATATTTCCTAGAGGCAAGAGAAGGGGGAAGAAAGGGATGGCCGGGCCGATCCCTTTCAGCAAGACATCATCCCTCCACCATGTATTAATAGTTACTTACGTGGCTGGGATTCTCTCTCTAGCTCGCTCTATGCCTCACTACTCAATGTCAGCAGCTGCAGCAACACTTTTACCCTGTGCCCCAGTGCAAAGGCTGACTGCACAATCCCCACCGCCGCACAGCGGACTGGCTCAGAGGAGAAGCCCACCCCACACAGAGACGCCTCCTCATTGAGCCAAAGCACCATCAATCACAGAGCGAGCCTGCCAACCCTGCACCCCCCATCTCTCTTCCCTCCCCACCTCCACTCACTCTCACACTGAATGAGCCGGTTTCAGGGTAAACAAGGTGAAATATCCTTCCGCAGCACAGACTGTGAAATAGGAGCTTTGTAGTTGCTGCTGGCAAGTCACTGGAGCTGACTGTCAATGCTTGGATCTGTGCATGTCGAGTTTTACTGACCTCTGCTTTCCGTTCGTTTTATTTGCGTGGGATTTGGTATATTCTGGTTGGAAACTGTGTGAACCTTGTGGTTGGGGATGGTTTATTAACCTTTTTAAATAGATTTTGTCCTTAATAAAAATGGAATAAACTCTCCTAAAATAAGAACCCAACATTTTTTTTCTCTTTGCAAGCATGAATGCTGTGTGTGTTAGACGAGGGCATGGGAGCCCAAGGCTTTTTTTTTTCTTCTCAATGAAGAAATCAGTTTTTCCAAGCAACGTGGGTCTTAACATATTGAAGCAAGCACCAGCAGTGACTTCCCAGTGTAATTAAGTGGGAGGAGTTGCCCTCACTCCAGGACTAGTGTAATCACCGTTCCAAACCTAAAAGGTGTTGTAGGGGGGAGGGGAAGGTAGCGAGAGCAAACTCATTTGTATTACATAAAGGAACCTATGAATGAGTCATCCTCTAAGCACAAGTGGGGTTCCTTTTCCTTGTTAAAACTCCTCTGTTTTTACAACTGATTTTGGATGTATGTAAAGTTTAATGAATAGCTCCCCAGGCCCAATGTTTTTCTCCCTCGAGTTTGGCTTCCTGTCAGTTCTGGAGCCAGCAAAGGGAGCAATGTTAAAAGCAGAAGAGTGCAATCCAGGCGTGAATGACAGCCGCATGCAACAGAAAATGGAAATGGTTTTGCCCTGCAGCAGTGAGGCGATGCAAGGCAGGGCAATACAAACTGGGCATTCACTGCTCACATCAGGGTTTTGTTGTGACAGATGAGAGGTGGGAGGGGTATTATCTGGAATTCTGGGAGATAGCATCCACTGTTTGGGGCAATGACCTTTGTGTCTGTGTGACAGTTCTTGGCAAAAACTTGGGGTGTTCTAACAAACATTAAATAATCTCAGTATAGGAGAATCCATCTGCCTTTTGCACACAAGAAATACATTTTAATGAATGTAGCACATAGGCTGTAAATGAATCCACAGGGAGGTGTTGGCATGTGCAGGGGAAAGAGAAATTTAGATTGGAAAACACTTTAGCAAGGGCTCTTTCTAAGCTAGCACCCCTTCCGCTTCACTTATTCCTTCCCAGGGTGGTTTGGGTCTTGTGTTATCCCAGAAAAGCTCTGAGCTGCAGCTATCCACTGTTAATGTGCCAAAAATGTGGATATAATAAAATAATATTGAAAACGAATATGCCTATAGTTGGGCCAAAATCCTGTACAAGGGAGTCAGTGCTGAGGAAACTGCAGGGCTTAACCCTTTGTAAATACCAGTTCCTTTGTTTAGGGGAGGAGGTAAGGGAGAAAAGAGTATAGCCATTAATTTGCAACAATTTGTGAAGTTCACCTCTCATTTCTCCTGAAATACCAAGCATAGTTTAGAACCACCACTAGTATAAGTTTTCTCAATGCCTCCATGTTCCATTGTTAGACCTTAGTCAATTTCTTCTTCTCTTCTGAAGATTTAAATGATAGCAACTTGTATTATGTGTTGAATACTGTTTGGTTCCCCAGGCATCGTGGGGAGATGGTCTGTTATAAATAAAAAGTTACCTGAAAGCTCATTTACCATTTAGAGAAGGTACTGAATTCACAGCCCAGTGGTGGCATCCTCTATGAACAGAACAGATGCTGAAGTGAGAAGCAGCATTGCAGGTCTTGCCAAGACAGATCAACCTTGACCTAAAGGGGTTGCCTCAAGAGGATAATAGGAACATCAAAATAACCATACTGAATCAGACCTGGGATCCATCTAGTCTAGTGTGCTGTGTTTGAAAGTGACCAGCACCAAAAGCTTCAGAAGAAAGTGTAAGAAATCTTCCAGCAGACAGATGTGGGATGCTCTGCCCCTGAAAAATCCAGTTCTAGAAATTAGAAATTGTTTTACATCCTGAAGCATGATATTTTATATTCCTTCAAAAACATAGCATTAACATGGATAATTCTGAATAGCTGTGTTGGCCATACAGATGCCTAATCTCTTCAAATATGTACAGTTCTTGGCCTCAATGATACCTTGTGGCAATGAGTTCCATAGTCTCATTGTGCACTGAATGAAAATATATTTCCTTTAATCAGTTTTGAATTTACCATCCTTCAAATCCACCAAAAGTCCCCTAATTCTTATGTAATGAAAGTGAAAGAACTGAACCTACCAACCTACTTCCCCTCTGGGCCATTTTTTTAATGCTTTTATTTTGTTTTTTTAACATGTCTCCTATTATTGGTCTCTTTTCTAAATAAACAATCAAATCTTTTCAATCTCTATTCACATGGAAGTTATTCCACTGAGTAACATCAATGTAAAACTTGGCGGAACTGATAGAAGACTCAGTGTCTTTGTAAGCTGCTGGTCTGTTTCCTTAGTCTAGGAAGGATTAAACATTACACTCAAGGTCCATTAATATCCTTTCTTCAGGGCAACATTTATTGGTTGCACTAACAATCTGTAGCAACCCCCAAAATAAGAGTTCAGCATAAATCTCTCAACTACCTTTCCCCTGACCCAGGGGCTTCCTTGTCAGAGATCCCCTACTACCAGGAGCTCTTCCCCAATCTTCTTATAGACTGTGTCCCATGCCATAGGGACCAACCCAGGTCTAGTAGCGGCCCCAGGGTCTCCTACAGGAGCCTCTTATAGCTCTCCACCCCACACTGGCCTAGTTGTTGGCTTTTATAATTACATGATCCCAAGCCAAACAGTCTTAGCTGGGAGGCAGTTGATCTGTCACAGGTAAAGCTGACCTCAACTTCTTTTAAAGGGCCAACCACTCTGTGACAGTCATCCAATGCTGGAGAGCAAGTACAGCACAACTCAGGTCTCCTGGCTAATTTCTCTACTCTAACCATGGGTTGATAGTGCTGCTTCTCTAGCAGTACAGCTTTGGTGTTTATAGATTCCAAGGCCAGAAAGGACCATTGTGACCATCTAGTCTGACCTCCCACATAACAACAGGACATAGAACTTCCTCAAAATAATTCCTAGAGCCTATCTTTTAGAAAAACATCTAGTGTTGCATAGGCACCGACTCCATGGGCGCTCTGGGACTGGAGCACCTACTGGGAAAAATAGTGGGTGCTCAGCACCCACGACAGCCCCGTGGATCAGTTCCTTCCCCTTCCCGCCCAGAGACTCCCCCCCCCGCCAGCAGCCCTGCCGATCAGCTTCTTCCCCTCCCTCCCAGCACCTCCCATCCGCCACAAGCAGCTGTTTAGCAGTGTGCAGGAGGTGCTTGGGGGGCAGGGGCAGAACAGGGCAGGAAGAGGCTGGGCATGGGTGGAGGTTTGGGGGAAGGGGTGGAACAGGGGTCCAGCATTCCCGGAGAAATCCCAAAGTCGACACCTCTGCATACTTGATTTACAAATTGTCAGCGATGGAGAATCCACCACAGTAAATTGGTCCAATGAGTTATCACCCCTGACAAAAATTTATATCTTATTTCCCATCTGAATTTGTCTAGCTTCAACTTCCACCCACTGGATTATGTTATACCTCTCTCTGCTAAATTGAAGAACCCATTATTAAATATTTGTTCCCCATGTACATACTTATAGACTGTAAACAAGTCACCCATTACCTTTCTCTTGATTAATCTAAATAGATTGAACTCTGAGTATATCACTATATGGCTTGTTTTCTAATCCTTTAATCATTCTTGTGGGTCTTCTTTGAACCCTCTTTATCAACGTCCTTCTGGAATTGCAGGCATGAGAACTGGGCACAGTATTCTGGCAGCAGATGCACCAGGGCCAAATATAGAGGTAAAATAACCTCTCTACTCCTTCCTGAGATTCTCATTTATGCATCCCAGGATCACATTAACTCTTTTGGCCACATGAGCCCACGTGTTCAGCTGCTTATACACCATAATTTGTAAATCTTTTTCAGAGTTAGTTTTCCAGGATAGACACACTCCCACCCCTGTCCTGTAAGTATGGCCTGCATTCTTTGTTCCTGGATGTATACATTTACATGCAACTGTATTAAAATACATATTTGCTTGCGCCCATTTTACCATAGATCCAGATTGCTCTGAACCAAAGATCTTCATTATGTACCACTCTCCCAATATGTGTCATCTACAAACTTTATCAGTGACAATTTTATGTTTTGTACCTTAAATATCATGGGCCAAAAACAAACCCTTGCAGAACGTCACTGGAAACACACTCGCTTAATGATGATTCCGCACTGACAATTTAATTTTGAGACCTATTAGTTAGCCAGGTTTTGATTACATTTAGTGTGTTCCATATTAATTTAGTATCATTCTTGTTTTTTAATCAAAATGTTCTGCTGTACTAATTCATATGCCTTATAGAAGTCTAAGTATATTATATCAATACTATTATCTTTATCAGCCAAACATGTAATCTTATAAAAAAAAGATAAAGTTAGTTTGATAGGATCTATTTTCTATAAATGTATGTTGATTTGCATTGATTACATTGCCTTCCTGTATTTCTTTAAAAATCAAGTTCCATACCAGCTGCTACATTATCTTGCCCAGGACTGATGTCATGCTGACAGGCCTATAATGACCCAGGTAATCCAATTTACCCTTTTTAAAAATTGATATAAAACATTAGCTTTCTTCCAGTCTTCTGGAACTTCCCCAGTACTCCTACACTTATTGAAAATCAACATTAACAGTTCAGAGAGCTTCTCAGCCAACTCTTAAAACTCTTGGATGCTAGCAAAGGCAGCTCCAGGCACCAGCGCAGCAAGTACGTGCCTGGGGTGGCAAGCTGCAGGGGGAGGCCTGTCGGTTGCTGTGAGGAGGCATTTCTGCCAGAGGCCTCTGGTCTCTTGGTTTTGGCAGTAATTCGGTGGCAGGTACACCGAAGGCGCAGGACCGGCGGACCTCCCGCAGAACTGCCACCAAATCCACGTGACCAGAAATGCTGCAGAAGGCTGCCTGATTGCCACGCTTGGGGTGGCAAAAAACAGAGCCACCCCTGCTAGTTACCTGGACCCATTGATTTTAAAATATCTAGCCTTAAATCATCCAAAAATACTTCTGGGATGTAAAGAGTGATCTCATCTCCATATGTTGAGACTATATAATCTGTTTCTTCCCTACATACAGAACAGAAATATTTATTGAACCTTTCTGCTTTTTCTGCATTGTTATTGATAATTCTACCATTTCTGTCTAATACCATTGTTAGAATTCTTTTTATTCCAAATATATTTTTAAAAACTCCTTATTGTGCTTATCTCTGCTGGCCATAGATTTCTCCTTGTGTCCTTTGGCTTCCCTTATCAATTTTTTACAATTCCTAACTTCTGCTTTATTCAGTGAGACAGTATGTCTAGTGATTAATATAATATGGACATTGATTTTCAGTGTTGCATTACGCTAGGCCATGACACCTGGAAACAATAATGCCAAATAACTGATAAATTATATGCCCAGTAAGAAAATATTTAGATGATCATAATCTCCTAATAATTCTGAAGATAACATGCTTTAAAAATATAACTCATGTCCCTTCTTCTACTAAGTAAATTAATTTGTGGATGGTATCTGTTATAGGGTAGATTCCAAGTAGCTTTATATCTTTGGGACATTATCCTATGGATTTACTTTGTCTGGAAACTAACCTGCAGAGAGATTCCCATCTGTAGTTTCCCTACCTAGATCAGGCCCTGCAATTCTTTATTCCACTACTTATAGTCTCCATGTGGAGACTTCTTCTTTGGTAGCAGTGTCCCAGTAGAACTTTTCCTCCAGGAAGGTGCTACATTTTCCCTGCATAGCAGCTGCCCTCTTTAAAAATGTGCTGTTGCGAGGAATTTCCCTGGAACGTTTTCCTTTTGGCGCCTCCCCCCCCAACTACCCAATCTCAGAGCCCATTCCCATCCAGGGGTGAGAGGAAACTTATATTTTCCTACTTTGCCTTGGGGAAGAACACACCTTTCCTTTTCCTTAAGAGGGGAGGACCTTATTCAAAAATGTTCTATCACTGCAGACAGAAAGCACCATGCATGTGGAAACTGGAATTTTTATAGCATTTTGGATTTTAAAATATTAGGCAAAAAGGTGTATTGCTGCTTTATCAACAGAAAAGCAAAAATTGCTATTTGGGGGAAGGGAGGTAGAGGAGTTTCTTGTCCATCTAACTTTTTCAGTTTTCTTCAGCTTGAGAAGTTTATTTTGCATCTGCTTTCGTATTTGCATGAGGGAACTCTTTGAGGACATGATCCAGAAGACCACTGAAGTCAATGGGAACCCTTTTAATTGACATCAGTGGGTTCTGGATAAGGTCACAAATCTTATAAATGACCAAAAGACAGTTTTGTATAGATTCTCTTTTCCAGGTCAACCTGCTCTTTATCCCTTTCGAATATTCCATAAGGAAATACAAACCAAAACCAGAAAGGATGGTAACTTTTAAAGTGGCAAAATAAATACCTTCTTTTTTTGCTGACTTACAAGGTGTGCCATTGATCCTATCAGAAACCTCACGCAATGATTAAGAGCATACAGTGTGCTCAGGAGGTGTTGAAAACTTGCATATTGAAAAGGGCAGTTCATTCCAGCAAAAATGAATAAATCAATCTAGGCCAAAATGTGCTAGTAAACACCGCCCACCTGTCCACAAGAGGCTAATTTTAATACAGGATCCTCATTGTTTACAGACCATAACAGATTTGATTTTTTTAAAATAATTTGCAGTATATTCCTAATATGCTAATTACTCATAAGGATGAAGACTATGAAAAAAGTTGTTGATCCACAGTTTACAACAGAAACAGGTCGTTCAAAGACATGGAGACAAACAGCAGTTTTAAAACAATAGGGCTGGTTTTTTATCCTCTGCACTGGGAAGTGAGTGCATTTCTTGTCAAATCAGGTACCGTGCAGTAGAGCAATGGTTCTTAATATAGGGTGCATGCACCCCCCTGGAGGTGCAAGATACCTTTTCTGTGGGTGCGAGACATGCCAGAATTTTTTAGAAGGTAAATCATCGAAAATACAAATTAAGTACAGGCATGTAAGTACAACTACTTTGTTTAATCAAACCTATGTATTTATTAACATTATACATTATTTAACAATTACCGTGTTAAATTTTAACTGCAAAATTAATATAAATATATAATTCTCTCTCTTTCATTCTATAATTAGAATATATCTAGGTTAAAGAACTGACCTACTTCAGTGATTTTTGATAAGGGGTGCGAGAACATATTTTTAAGATCCAAAGGGGTGCAGGCTGCAGTAAAGAACCACTGCAGTAGAGGACTGGGCAAAGCATGTGACAATATATACTTGTGTACCATATCTGGAGTGAGAATCAAGCCTCAGGCACCATTATTCACTTGAACAATAAAAAGTGTGTTATTGAATAACTCAGTTCAAGATTTACAGCTGACTACAGAGCATAAAAAAGAAACAATATACAAAGTAATTTATGTTCTGCAGCCAGTTAAATGAGGTAGAGAGAAGCAGGTACAACATTTCAGTAAATGGTTTTCTTTTTATGTTGCATAGAAATTGTAAAGAAAAAAGCTATTTGCTCAAGTGTCAGGAGATTGTCTTCATATATTTATCTAGCATGGATATACAAAGTACATTAGATTACTATTCTGTAAGAGTCTCCCCCGCCCAAGAATTGGTGATCGTGGTCTCTGGGTCCTAGCCCCCGTGATGTAGTAGCAATTTTAGAAGTGGCTATTGTTCTGCCGTATACTGAAACACTGGAGTTTTGCTCTGCTATGAGACACTGATGGATCACGGCTTATATGATAGTTTGGGAACCATCATCTGTGTTACTAGATCCATGTTGATGACTCTTGGAGAGCATCAGCATGGACGGATCAAACATGACAGAACTTTCTCTCAAGAAGGCTTTATTTTTAATATTGCTACCAAACTCCTAGTTTGTCTGTGTAAAATTCAGAAAGCAAAAGGTACTCTCTGCTTATTCTATATTAGATGTAATAGTTACACTTATCTTATCAACATCAGCTTATCAACCTTATCAACATCAGTTCACTAATAAGATGGCCATACTTTTTATATATCAGAGGGGTAGCCATGTTAGTCTGGATCTGTAAAAAGCAACAAATAGTCCTGTGGCATCTTATAGACTAACAGATGTGTTGGAGCATAAGCTTTCGTGGGTGAATACCCACTTTGTCAGACGCATGTCTTTTTATAGTTATTAGTAATCAGTTACAAGGTAATAGGGAATTAAAAGATATTGTTTTATTACTATCAAAACTGCATAGGTGAACACAACACATTTGTGCACAAAATTCAGAAGGGAAATTCCTTGTATGCTTGTTCCATTTCTTTTTAACATACAGGACAAACTATGAAACACTACTGCTAATATAAACAACAATTTAATGGATCATATCTAACTCTAAAATATATACAGTAAATTGAACAGACTCAAATAGCTTCTCAGTCTACCCTTACACCTTCTTCCAGCCTGTTCAGACCAATTGTCTCCTTTCAGGGAAGTTAGTTTGTTGGTTTTGCACCTTGGTAATAAATTCCCTTGTGCTATTTTCCAAACAGATTGTGCAACCGACTGTCCTTCCCTAGGTAGCGCAGGTTCTTCTGGCATTAATTCCCTCCTTCTGTATCATTGGAGCTTGAGGCTAATTTCCAAAGGACTCAGAGTTAGGTAAACTTCTAAAAAATTCCCTTTTAGAATGTGAATGCTCAATTTCATGGTGACACTGAAGGATCTTTAGGTAGGATTCCCTGGCACACACAGCTAAAACTATACACTGCCATAATGCACAAACAGCACCATGCTGAACCATAACAACTGAATATCTGAAATATATCCATGGCTGAAATCTGAATGCTAATACAAATATTTTTGTTTTATTTATTTTTAAAATTTAAATTAATGTACTTTTCATTCATAGATTTTTAATTCCAGAAAGGGCCATTGCAATCATTTAATTGGTCTGACCTCATGGATAACACAGACCATAGGACTTTTCTATATTGATTCCTGTTTGAGCTAGAGCACATCTTCTAAAGAAAAAAATCCAGTCTTGATTTAAAAATTTCCAGCAATAGAAAATTCATCACGAAACTTGATAAATTGTTCCAATGGTTAATTACCAAAACTGATAAGAATTTGTGCCTTATTTCTAGTCTACATTTTTCTAGAATCAGCATCCAGACATTGGATCTTGTTATACCTTTGTCTATTAGACTGAAGAACCCTCTGTTACCAATTTTATGTTCCTCTGTGTAGGTCATTGATTCACTTATAAAACTGTGATCAAGTCACCCCTTAACCTTCTCTTTGTTAAATTAAGTAGATCGAGCTAATTGAGTCTCCACTATACAGCATGTTTTCCAGCACTTTAATCATTCTGTGGCTTTTCTTTGCACTCTCTGCAATTTATCAGCTTTCTTGTATTGTTGTCTGTGACCCTGAGAACACCCTAACTCCAGAAGACAAGGCATCCTTGGTATCTAGCAGTGACACTTCGATGGCTTGATCAGCTCAGTGCAACCCAACTCAACTATTGTCATAATCTGTATCTAAAAGGTGTCATATGCAAACTGATAACATGCTGGTCATTAATATTATTGTGTGGTGTATGTACAGATGTTAAAGAAAGAAAAATAAATATGTGTTGGAAATATGTTCTTCAAAGGTGCTTAAGTCACTCTGTCCTAGATAAAGGAATGTGGTTGCAAGAGAGACAATGAAATTACATTTAAATGCAAGTTAGACAAAGCCATCAAGTAAACCAGACCAGGAGTCACTTCTTAACAATCTTGTCAGGGCATGGAAGCTGCAGCTCCAGGAAACCTTTCTGCTTTCAGAGGCAAGATCATTGAACTTTGGAAGATACCAGCAAGGATAGACAGCCATTTTGGCATCCATTACTGGGTAGATATGAGAGGCCATAGCTCTTGTACATGAGAGAAGAGTGGAACCTTTCAGCCAAAGGGCTTGAAAGTCTCTGGAAACTAAATATAGGTGAGAAACTCTAGTTTAAGTTAAACTTTACTTCTAGAAATGTGTTGTTACTTTTGTTTGTTTGTTTGTAACCATTTGTAAGAGTGCGGACTCACCCCTGCGGTGCCTCCCACTGGTCTCTCAGGGAATTAGCTCAATTTCCAGCCCAGAGAGCCCTGTGCAGGCCAGTGATCCACCACAACTAGGCCCCATGCCACCCCCCCGGACCCCAGTGTCCATTTTCTCTGCTGTGCTGCCCCCTGGCAATACCCCAACAATCTCTGTGAGTCTCCCTTCCCCAGGGAGCCCCCATCCACTACCCCCACCTCACCTTAGTCTGGGCTACTGCCAGTCCTCACCTACCCCACTCACTGGGGCAGACTGCGGTATAAAAGCCACTCACCAAGGCTAGGGGGTTTGACCTGCTGCCTTCTTCTACCAGCCAGTATCTCAATGGGCCTGGGACCAAACCCTGCAGCCTGGAGAGTCACCAGGCTGGAGCTCCCCTGCTCCTCTGGCTCTTCCCCAGCCCTGATTCACTCCTAGGTACTCTCTTACTCCCCAACAGCCAGGCCAGTCTCCCTCTACAACTAGAGAACAGACTCTGCCCAGCTTCTGGCTACCCTGGCCTTCTTATAAGGTCAAGCTGCCCTGATTGGGGCGTGGCCCAGGTGTAGCACCTTCCCCAATCAGCTTGAGCTTTTTCTCCTAGCCCCTAGCCCTCTCCCAGGGCTGGCTTCTACCCTGACAGAGGTGGAGCAGGTAACCACCCTGCTACACTATTTCTATCCCTATTGCTTCTACTTAGTATCTACTTAAACCTGTGTCCTTATGATAATAAACTTGTTTTACTATAAACCAACTAAACAGCGCTTTACTCTGCGCTGGTCAGGCCTCAGCTGGAGTATTGTGTCCAGTTCTGGGCACCGCATTTCAAGAAAGATGTGGAGAAATTGGAGAGGGTCCAGAGAAGAGCAACAAGAATGATTAAAAGTCTTGAGAACATGACCTATGAAGGAAGGGTGAAGGAATTGGGTTTGTTCAGTCTGGAGAAGAGAAGACTGAGAGGGGACATGATAGCAGTTTGCAGGTATCTAAAAGGGTGTCATCAGGAGGAGGGAGAAAACTTGTTCACCCTAGCCTCCAATGATAGAACAAGAAGCAATGGGCTTAAACTGCAGCAAGGGAGATTTAGGTTGGACATTAGGAAAAAGTTCCTAACTGTCAGGGTAGTTAAATACTGGAATAGATTGCCTAGGGAAGTTGTGGAATCTCCATCTCTGGAGATATTTAAGAGTAGGTTAGATAAATGTCTATTAGGGATGGTCTAGACAATATTTGGTCCTGCCATGAGGGCAGGGGACTGGACTCGATGACCTCTCGAGGTCTCTTCCAGTCCTGGAGTCTATGAGTCTATGAGTCTATGGTCCTGTGATTGAAGGGAAGGGTGTGTTAGCCTCAGTTAAGTTAATAAGGTGCTGGGTATGGACTCTTTAAAGGGGCAGCAAACTTGATAAGGTTTTGTGGGTTCTGTAGTCAGAGGGACTGAACATGGCAGAAACACATTTCTGGGGAGAACTCGGGGTGGAAGGGTTGTTGAGATCCCTCTACAAGGAGACACTGGGTGGTGGAAGCCTGGATGAGAACTCCAGGCTTGCAGGCTGACTGTTGCTGTCTGGACTGTGAGCCATAGTAGCATAGCATTCTAAGTACCCAGAGCTGCAAAGCAGGTGATAACTGAACCTCTTACTGGCCTGGGTGAAGCCCAATGAGTCACATGATCATCAAGAGTGGACACTATATTCCCGTAGCAGTTGTACTAGTGCCAAATGCAGAGGTAACATAACCTCTCTACTCAATATTCCCCTGCTTATGCATCTCAGGATCCTATTAGCCCTTTAGCTACAGCATCACACTCAGCGCTCGTGTTCAGCTGACTACCTACCATGACTCCACGTCTTTTTCAGAGTCATTGCTTTCCAGGATAGAGTCCCCCAAACTGTAAGTAGGGCCTGCATTCTTTGTAGGTAGACATGCATTTGGCCGTATTAAAGCACATAATGTTTGCTTGCACTCAATTTACCAAGTGATCCAGATCACTCTGTGTCAGTGACCTATCCCCTTCATTAATTACCATTCCTCCAAACTGTGTCATCTTCAAACTTTATCAGAAACAATTTTACATTTTCTTCCAGATCATTGATAAAAATGTTAAATAGCAAAGGATCAAGGCAAAAGGCAATCCCTACGAACACAAGAACATATGAATGGCCATAACTGGGTCAAACCAATGGTCCATCTAGCCCAGTATGTTGTCTTCTGATAGTGGCCAATACCAGATGATTCAGAAGGAATGAACAGAACAGGGCAATTATCCAGTGATCCATTCCCTGTTGTGCAGTCCCAGCATCTGGCAGTCAGATGTTTAGGGACACAAAGAGAATGGGGTTGAATCCCTGACCAACTTGGCTAATTGTCATTGATGGAACGGTCCTCCATGAATTTACCTAATTCTTTTTTTAATCCAGTTATAATTTTGGCCTTCACACCATTCCTTACCAATGAGTTGCACAGGTTGACTATGCATTGTGTGAAGAAATACTTCCTTTTGTTTGTTTTAAATCTGCTGCCTATTAACTTCATTTGGTGATCCCTGGTTTGTGAAAGAGTAAATAACACTTCTTTATTTATTTTCTCCGCACCATTCATGATTTTAAAGACCTCTATCATATCTCCCCTCAGTTGTCTCTTTTTCAATATGAATAGTCCCAATCTTTATAATCTCTTCTCATATGATAGCTATTCCATACCCCTAATCATTTTTGTTGCCTTTCTTTGTACCTTTTCCAATTATAATATATCTCTTTTTGAGATGAGGCAACCAGGACTTCATGCAGTATTCCAGGTATGGGCATACCAGGGATTTTTTATAGTGGCATTATGATATTTACTGTCTTATTATCTATCTCTTTCCTAATTGCTCATAACATTCTGTTATCTTTGTGACTGCTGCTGCACATTGAACAGATGTGTTCAGAGAACTGTTCACAAGGAATCAAAGATCTCTTTCTTCAGTGTAATAGCTAATTGAGACCCCGTCATTTTGTATGTACAGTTGAGATTGTTTTCCAATGTGCATTACTTTGCATTTATCAACACTGAATTTCATCTGCCATTTTGTTGACCAGTAACCCAGTTTTGCAAGATCCCTTCCTAACTCTGCTTTGTCTGCCTTGGACCTAACTATTTGAAGTAATTTAGTTTAATCTGCAAACTGTGCCAACTCACGTTTTACTCCTTTTTCCAGATCATTTCTGAATACATCGAACAGCACTAGTCCCAGTACAGATCCTTGGGGGACCCCGCCATTTACTTCTCTCCACTGTGAAAACTGACCAATTTTTCCTGTCTTTTAACCAGGTGCAGATTCATGAGAGGATCTTCCCTCTTATCTCATGACTGCTTACTTTGCTTAAGAGACATTGGTATGAGATCTTGTCAAAGGCTTTCTGAAAGACTAAGTACACTGTTCCACTCAATCCACATATTTGCTGACTCTCTCAAAGACTTCTAATAGATTAGTGAGACATGATTTCCCTTTACAAAAAGCGGTGTTGGCTCTTCCCCAATATCCCTACATGACCCCACTGGAAACACACCTGTTCATTGAACAATTCCCAAATTACAGTTACCCAGATTTTAGCCATTTAATGTGCATCATGTTGATTTTTTATCGTTTAGTTTCTTAATCAAAATGTCATGTGATATATGTAAATAAAGCCTAAGTATATATCAACATTATTACCTTTGTCCTTGACGTCACTTCTGTCTTGAAGTATCAGTTGGCTGGATATGGTGCTGCCCACATACATTTTCTTGATGTTTTTACTGTCTAACATAATGTAAATGCTTTATGTCTGGGTTTCAAGGGTGTTTATTTTGGTGTAACTGATTTTGAGCCCTGATTGGCTTGCTATTTTGCCAAGCTGTTCATCTTTGTTTGTAGCTTTTTGGGGGTCTTAAAAATGTCTAACTTCGGTGCTTGCTGTTTAATATCTTTCTCTGTCACTGGTAGAATGTAAAGTATTTAATTATTGTATATGACAAATATATCATCTGGCTTTTTCCCAATAAAGAACAGAAATATTTGTTGGACACTTCTGCCTTTTCTCCACTATTGATCATTTTACCATTTCTGTCTAGTAATTGACCAATACAAATTTTAGTGTTCCCTGTATACTCAAAATCTCCTTCTTATTATCTTTAACTCTGCTGGCCACTCTGCTCTCCTTGTGTCCTTTTGCTTCCTTTATGAGTTTTCTACAGCGTTTTGCTTCTAATTTATATTCATTGCTATTAACTTACCTTTCCCCCACCCAATATTTTAAAATTATTTTTATTGCTACTTTCACTTTCCCTCAAAGCTGTTTTGTTTATTTGTTTTTTAGATCAGAGTAGCCTTCTCTCTCAGTTGTGGCTTTCGAGGGATCTAATATAATATTCTTGAACAATTCCTGATTATCATTCACATGTTTTTGTTTAAATTCTTTCTCCTGGCTGATCTGGCCCATAGCTGTTTTCAGCATTGTGAAACTGACCCTTTCAAAGCACCAAGAATATATATTACTGGTTTGGACTCTATTCCGTTGCACAAAACAAATGTAATCAAGTTCTGATCATTTGCATCTAAGGAACCAGTAACTTTTAGTTTTGTGCTCAGTTCCTCTTTATCTGTCAAGTACTGGTACTGGTTGCAGAAGAACCCCAGCATATGTTGCTCAGTTTGAAGGTGTCAGATGTAGTGAAAGGCTTTCAAAGGGCTAATCTGGAAAGTTACACCACACCCAGAAGCAGTCAGTGTTGACCATCTGAACCACTTCCACCATTGTTTGAGACAAAGCATTTACCTTATATTAACCCCTGTAAGTACCTACTAGCATATGAGGCCATCAGCACTGTATCATGATGAATGGAACTGGAGTCAGAGGGCCTATGACAGAGTGCTAGCAGCAGGGACATATTCACTGACATTACTCCAGCATGAAGAGCCCAGCTGGTGGCACTTTCTGTTGGGGGATGATGAGCACCTGTGTGGCAATTGTTGAACAAATGATGTAATTGGGAGGCTATAAGTAGGAGGAACAGGGAGTAAGGTGGTAAGCTTAGAAAATAAGTAGTGCTGAGGAGGGAGGCTGTGGAAAGTTGCTGTTACAAGATGCTTGTGTTACATTCTGTGCATAGAAGTGCGGAGGAGTAAAAGATACACATGGTGAAAAGAGAGCAGTCTGGGTGTGTTTATGACCATGAGGTGACAGAAATGGGCCAGACATTGTGGCATGCTGGGTAGCTGAGAGAGAGCCCTGTGACCAGACCAATGTTCCCTAGGGGCACAGGCAGCTGCTTCCTCTTTGCTTTAGAGGTGCTCAATCCCTGCGCCACCCTAGGCTCTGCCCCCACTCCACCCATTCCCCCAAGGCTGCACCCACACCCTGCCTCTTTCTGTCCCTGTTCTGCCCCCCCACCTCTTCCATCCCAGTTCTGCCCACTCTACTGAGTATGTCCTGCCTCTGCTCCTCCCCCTCACCCCAGCACCTCCTGCCTGCTGTGGAACATCTTATTGTGGGAGGTGCTAGGAGGGAGGGAAAGGGAGGAGTTGATCAGTGGGACTGCTGGTGGGTGGGAGTCACTGGTGGGGGGAGCAGGCTGCCAGTGGGTGTTAAGCACCCACTAATTTTTTTCTGTGGGTACTCCAGCCTGGAGCACCCATGAAGTCAGTGCCTATGCCTAGAGGGACTGTTATTGATGGGTCACCAATGGAACAAGGAATGTGAGGAGTTAGGCTGGAAGCAGCTTAGCCACATGGACATAGATGTTCACTTTTTCAATTTAACCTGCATTCAGCATCCCTCTTTTTCAGAACAAAACATGGGGACAGCATCTGAGCTTTGAGTCATCTGGTGTTCAACAGCTCTGAGCCATGGAACTCAGTCTGAAGCCCTCCAGAGCTCTGGATTCTGTAGACTCAAATCTAGCCCAGCGATATAGACCCAGAGGAAGGACTGTGAGCTGTATACAGACCTGGACATGCAGGAGGATGAGAACTGCAGGAAAGTAAAATTATTATTTTATTTTATTGGGGAGCAAAGCAGAGATCTGCACTACTATGAAGCTCAACACTGCCTCAAGTCTCTTAGAGATCCTAGGAGCCTTGGGGACCTATTGCTTCCTGAAGCAGAACAAAACTATGATGCGACAGAGGTTTTTCACTGGACACTCATCCAGAGGAACAGGAGACACTTATAACCCAGTAAGCACAACACCCAGCAAAGACCTACATAGATCCTTTCAGACCGGAGAGACAGAGAACCATCTGGAGGCCAACTCTACAGGGAGAGAGGATATTTCACAGAGTCAGGTGACAGGGAGACAGAGGTAGTTCACTTCCAGTGTGGTCTCCTGTTGACACAGTCTTTGGGATAAAGATGAGACTCCCTCTTGCTATGTGCTAGCAACCGGTAGGGGTGCTTTGGGTGTCAATTATTTATTTTTAACATTTATATTAAAATATGTGTAAAATAGGGAAGCTCTATCATGATCGATGAAAATGGAGTCAGAAGGCCAATGTTTCCTGGAGAGACTGTTACAGACAAGACACCACCAGAACAGGAAATGTAGGGAGTTAGGCTGGAAGCAACTCAGCCAGAACCATGCACAGAGTTTAACATAGTTCCTCTTCTTGAACTCAACCTGCATTCAGCATCTGTCTCATTGCTAATGTAAACCTTCTGCCCCTCTGAGTTGGCAGCAACAAGGGCCGGGTTCAGTATCTAGGAGTTCCATTTCAATAACGCAAATGCAAAACCAGCTTAAGCCCCCACCCAGTGACCTGGGACAATTACATACCACCCCCTTGGCGCCTCTAGGAGGCAATACTTCCCCTCTCGCAAGCACAGAGTCTGAGTGTAGCAAAATCCTTTTAATAAAGGAGGGAAACAATGCAGCATCATATTAGGGAAACACCACAAACAGGATTCATAATGTAAACATGAGCAAAAGACCCGCCAAGTAAGTTTTGGCAATGTTCTTTTCCCCTTAGGGTCTTAAGTGCAATCACCCCAAAGTCCAACAACCCAAAAGTCTCTGCCTCTCGTCAGTGCCACCCAGAGTTCAAAAGTTTATCTGCAGAGTTTTACACCCCCAGCCTGGGTGGAAATGGGAGCAGGGGGCAGCACACACAGAGTGTTAAGGGGCATCTTACTTGGGCCAGGGCTGATTGCTCCACCTCTCCATGGAGTTCTGCTGCAGCCTTCACCACGACCAGCTCCATTCCACCAGCTGTGCCGTTCCTCCAGCCGACCCGTGAGCCGCTACAGCCGTTCCTGCAAACCGCTCTGCTCTGCTCACTGTTCCATGGGCTGCTCCAACATGCTGCAAATTGCTCCACTCTGCCAGCCACTTAGCTATAGATCTTCAGGCCCCCCACACTAGTTAACACAGCACTCAGTGATCTCAGCAAGCTTAGCTCTTCTAGTGATTTTAGCTCTTTCAGTGATTTCAGTTTGATAGGGGAGCATTGGCCCAAATTGAATTCCGCTCAGCAGCCTCTAGATGGACACCTAATGGAATCAAAATTAGCTCTGCTCTTTAACAGTGGAGAGAGGAGGATGTGCAATTGGTGAGCCAGGCCCTCAAAAGGGACACATATCATCAGGTACACACTCCAATCTCTCTTAATTCACTGAGTTTTGGCACCCATGTCCCTTGTCTAGCGAGTGCTACTTAAGTGATGGTGAGACTCTCTGTCATAAAGCAGTCTCATAGTTCCTCATTCACATAATCAGGGTGACAACACTTTATTCCTCCTGCCCCAATAACAAAGAAATTGGGGATCCCAGAGGTGTCAAAATAACCATCCCAGGCTGCCATGGACTATCCTATGTGGGGTGGGTGTGCCAATGCAAATACCTGAAATTCCTTTCCACACTCTCCATAATTCACCACCAGATGTCAGGGTAGAGCACTGGTGACTAGAATCTTTAATTTCAATAGAACAGGTAGTTTTTCTTAATTGGTGGCATGGGCTGAGTTTGATCATCTGAGGCTTTCACCTGTAGGTTAGAACCCATTACCAGCATGAGAACTTACAGCTTCTGCCATTACAGCCCACCACTATGGACTGTTACTACATAGCACTGAAATAGATTTTTTATATACACCTCTACCCTGATATAACACGACCTGATATAACATGAATTCTGCTATAATGCAGTAAAGCAGCACTCTGGGGGGGCAGGGCTGCGCGCTCCAGCGAATCAAAGCAAGTTCAATATAATCCACCTATAATGCGGTAAGATTTTTTGGCTCCTGAGGAGAGCGTTATATCGGGGTAGAGGTGCATTATAAACATCACATCCATCTTCTAATAATATATACGGCCTACTTTTCAAATAAAACAAAAGATTTATTGCTTTTCCTCCACTCCAGCATCAGTGTTTTGGTAGCATATATAGGAGTGTTTGTGGACCACAGCTTACTGTCTATATGGAGCAGGTCTAGAAGCACTTTTTTTGCAGTGATGTGTGTTCATGCATCAGCAAAACAGATTAAACTATCTGCTTGTGCTATCACCAGTTTATCTGAGGTAGCATAGGTGGCTCAAGATTTCACCAATCCATTCATTTAATAGATTCCAAGGCCAGAAGAGACCATTGTGATCATCTAGTCTGACTACAACCCACGGCTCTGTGGGAGGCTGCTTTATCCTGGCTTTCCTTTCTTCTCTTCTATTTCCCCTTCTTATGTTCTCTTCGTTTATTCATTGGCAAGTGTTTGTTAAAGGGTCTCCAAGAGAAGCCAAAAGAATGAGCAAGAGTGGAAGAGAGAGAGCTAAATATCACTGCAAGGTTTTATAACATGTCAGGAATAGCTCTAGTTTCCTGGTTGCTTGCAATGAACCATAGGCCCTGCTTGCAATGTTACATGCATAGGAAAAGCAGGATTACACTATCCTGTATCATCTAAACTGGAACACTGTCTATCTGACGCACAGTATAGCTGATCTATAATTTACAGTCTCTTATTTTGACAGGCTGGCTCACAGTTTTCAGTGGGTGGGAAAGGAAGTAACAGTGCACAAAACTTACATTACTAATACCATTGCCATATAAAACAAATGTTTGAATGTTTAAGATATGCTTCAGTTCTCTTGCTAATCAATGTCCTACAAGATTATTTTATGAATATATTAAAGATAAGACAAACTCAGTTTCCCTACCATGTGCATAAAAGGCTCCAAATGCTGTGGAACCAATGCAATTCCACTGTGGTAGATGCAAGAAACCTGCACAGAGGGCGTTTGGTCCTGTGTGCTGCTAAGTATTGCTTTAAAAGGACTCCTTCACTGTTGCAGAGGGGATCAGGTTGGGTTCCCATATCTTTGTCAAGGTGAAGGGTGGGTGCAGCAGATGGAGAGGTTAAGGAGTCCTGAGCTGTAGTAGGTTACTGGTAGCAAAGTGACTCAGGCACAGTACCACCACCTGGATAGAAGATTCTTCCCATCCAGCCCTACAGACTTTCCTAATCACATCTACAGCAGTTGTTTCACTCCTGTGGTTATGTGTCTGATCTCTAAATATCGACTTGCCCATAATTTTTTTAATAGTTCACCCATTAAGTCTTTTTATTTAAGTTGTAACAATTTTCTCTTAGACAACTTCAGTAGCAACGTTTCATTCAGCTATTGCCATAAGCTGAGGAATGCCAGACAATTAAAATGTGATCTCCAACACAATGTTCAGTGATAGTTCCCATGTTTCTAGCATTGGACAGCCTGTAATATGATCAAGATACCGTAGTTTTGACATTTTAACTCCATCTCTCAGACTGGAGGGGTCAGGTCACAATAAACATTTGTTTAGAAGTTAGTCGACAACTAAATACACAAGACTTCACACTCACCCCCGCATCTTTGTGATCCTGGACAAGTCTGTGGCACTTTTCTCTGACTTGACAAAATACGAAAAATTTTTAGATTGAAATGTAGTGAATGTATTCTTTTTTTACTTGTATCTATTCTGAAGTTCACATATATCTGATACTGCAGCAGGTGGCTTTTTGCACTTGGAGAAGAGGTTAGAGCTATAAGTTCAGGCTCTTAAAATAACTTGTGTATTACAAGAACCCTTTCAGTTCACTTCCTCAAACTACTCCATTTCTAAAGTTAACATAAAACTTAGTCTGTCTCAAACAGACATTACAAAAAGACTTTCGTCACCTAGTCCTCCATGCTGGTCCCAGCTGACATTTACTTGCTATGTTGCCTTCTGTTCCTCAGTTTTCCCATCTGTAAGGTGGGAATAAGAATATCAGAGAGGAGAGTTGCCAGAGGAGAATTTCCACAGTGCGCTGAAGCTGAAAGAATATTGTTTTTTATTTATAGATGTGAGAAAACTGCAGGAAAAATCATTACCAATGAATAAGATGTACATAAATTAAACTAAAGAGCTTGCAATATCCTGCTGCAAGAATGATGCAACAGTCAGTAAGTGCCTGTCTACATGGTGAGATATTATGGACTATGGGGATGTGATTTCTAAAGCGCACTAGCATGCTGCGCACTAATTGATCCATGTGGATCCTGCTGGTGTTCACTGAAGGTTATCTGCTTAGCAGAGAATCTTTAGTGTGCACCAGCAGGTTCTAAATGGAGCAGTCAATGCACAGAATGTTAGGTCACTTTAGAAATCACACCATCCCCATAATCTGCATTACCCCATCACATAGATAAGTCCTAAGAGTCTAGCTGAATGGCTGAGTGTAACTCTGCTCCCTGAAACTTGCCAAAGTGTGATGCTGGCTGACTTCCAGAATTATGGGGTCCCCAAATATGGCGTGCTGCCACTTGTGGAGATTTCAACCCCAGCAAATGACACGTGTGATCTAGCAGAGTACAGTCACCACTGTAGGATACAGCAAGAGATTAATCTTTGCACGGTTGCCAGCTACTGTATAGCTCTATATGTTGTGGCCAACACCTTCAACTGAACGTGGAAGCCAATAGACACAAGTATGTACCAAGGGTTGTGTAGCATAAAGGCTCATCCTATTAAAGAGATGAATCTATGTATTTTGCAGTAGTTAAAGTTCTTGAGGCCTTTTCAGAAGGTATCCTGTAAGCAAGTAGCACTCCCAACCTGCTTTGAAATACTCTACACCAGTGGTCCCCAAACTTTTTCGTCTGCCAGGTGCCAGATGACGAGCCACCGAGGACCATGGCCGGTGGACAAGCATCCATCGAAATACCACCAAGAAGCGGCAATGTCAAGAGGCATCACCGCTGAAATGCCGACAAAAATCAGCGGCATTTTGGCGGCGACGTTTCTTGATGCTGCTGCTTTTTGGCGGTGACGCCTCTTGACTTTGCCGCTTTTTGGTGGCATTTCGGCGGATGCTTGTCTGCCGGCCTGTACACGGGCGCAGATAGATGCCCCAGGGGGCACCATGGTGCCCATAGGCACCGTGTTGGGACCACTGCTCTACACACTACAGAGAATCCAGACTCTCTCCACTTTCTGGAGTTTGGCTCTATTAAAACAGAAATGAACAGCAATTAAAATAATGTTCAGTTCAGAGCTTTTCTCCAGGCTCAGTTACTTCAATAGCTCCTACCTCAGGACTGCTCAGCCCACATCCTAGATCAGAGATTGGCAACCTTTGGCACACAGCCCATTAGGGAGAGCCATTGGTGGGCCAGGACAGTTTGTTTACCTGCAGTGTCCATAGGTTTGGTTGATCGCAGCTCCCATTGGTCACGGTTCGCTGTTCCAGGCCAATGTGGGCTGCACGAAATGGCAGCCAGCACATCCCTCGGCCCACATCACTTCCTGCAGACCCCATTGGCCTGGAACAGTGAACCGCGGCCAGTGGGAGCTGTGATCTGCCAAACCTGTGGATGCTGCAGGTAAACAAACCATCCCGGCCCACCAGTGGCTTTCCCTGATGGGCCGTGTGCCAAATAATGCCAATCCCTGTCCTAGATCATCACTCTAGGGGAGGACAGAATGTTTCTGTCCAATTACTTTTTCCCAAACAGGTGGGGTGTTTCAGGTGTAAGTCTCTGATTAGTGTCTGTTACAAGTCTCCGTCTGTGCTGATTCACAGAGGATAGAAGTTGTTACAGACCCTAGCTTTAGAGCTTTGGCAGCTCATACTTTTAAAGCTATGGAGTTCCAGTTCAATCCCCAGTATGTTAATCAAGATGGTGGCCATCACACAGGCAAACACTTCCAGCTTGTTACATAGCTCTACTGATAGCAAATCACAGTAACTTTAGCTTCAGATCATAATGGCTTGGAACAAGATGTACCTCAGAAAGGTACTTCAGGCACTATAGATGGCCACCTCATCTGAGAACTCATGTTTTGTGTCATCTCCCCGGCCAAAGAAAGCTTGGTCAGAAGATGGTTATACATCAGCAGTAGAAGCGACATTCTACAACAGTGATTTTCAATCTTTTTTCATTTGCAGACCTCTAAAAAATTTTGAATGGTGGTAGGACTCTTTTGGAAATCTTACACAAAGTCTGTGGATCCTCCAGGGGTCTGCAGAAAACAGGTTGAAAACCACTGTTCTACAGCACAAATTATTGGGCTCACTACAAGTATTAAACTTTGCTCAGTTATGGCCTTTGATATAAAGGAGGTCAGACCAGATGATCTTATGGTCCTTTCTGGCCTTAAACTATGAGTCTATGAATTCTCAGTACAAGTTCATTCATCTGATATTTTCCTGGTCCATCAGTATCATCATCACCACAAATCTGAGCCAAATCTACATCAATTTGCTCCTTTGTCAAACACTGAAATAGCCAAAAGACTGCATTATTTGTATGAGTCTCCTTAAAACCTTTGCTAAGCTGAATAACTACACCATCACCTCAAATTCTGTTTCCTTGCTAATTCAAATGAATAATATTGAACAACATACTGTGGCTGTGACAACTGTGGATCTCCAGGAAGTCCTTTGCATGAGGTAGTTGGTTAGAAGCTGGTTTTAATTTTATCAAGTTGTATGGCTCTTGCCAATACCTTAAGAATATTATGCCTTCAATTAAGATCTCAACATGTTAAAGAGAAAATGAAAAAGAAAGCAAATGATTATAAAGAATAATATGGATGTGATAGACAATTGGAGTGGGCCACATCAGCTTTTAAAGATAAACTTTCAAGATATTTTTCTGATTAAACAGTAAGCAATCCCTTAAGTGTCCATGTAGATGACTTCTATGCAATCAGAACTAAATGTCAACTTGAAAAAAAAATGGAAAATGAAAAGCTGCTTGGAAGTAGGAACAGCTATTCCTCCACCTACCTCTCAGCTGCTGTTTTATATAATGAATGAGTCTTCATTTATAAAACATTTGTGTTGTTCTTACCAAAATCAGAAAATAAGAGGGTAAAGGTGTTTCAAGATACCTAACTGGACTTAACATTATGGTCTAGAATCTGATAAGCAGGATTCTGACACTCTTACATTGAATAGTTGGTTATAATTATTATCAATGGAGCTTGTACACTATAATTAAGGTTAACAAATGTTTTTCATTGTAAGACCCTGTTTTCAGTTGCTTATAATATTGCAGAACTTGATCATTTGGGGTGAAGTTTTCCCTACAATATATTTGCTTCCAGCTGAATTTATTATTATAAAAGTTTCAGCTAAAATGCTTCAACCATTTCTGAGAATGAGATTATGAAAAATACTTTTGCCCATGTTAAAAAAACCCAACCAATCAACCACCTTTACAACCATATACTTGAGACACACTAGTTCCCCTTTGGAACAAGGGCTTGAAATTTGACTAGGGGAAGAGGTATTGCTCTGCTGTCAGGGATGTGCCTTTTTCACAGGAATGGCAAAATTTGGCCTAATTTACCAAACCTCTAAAAAATCTCATACATGCTCAACAGGGACTTGTTAGAGTTTGGCAGATAAATTCATGGAAGGTTCTGTCTGCAGTAAACATTTTCCAACCCAGGGATGCTGGGGCTGAGCCCGACTTTCCCTGCAATTATTCCTCCTGGCAGCTGGGACCACTGTGGTGCCAGTTACAGGAACTGAGAGCAAGGAAGATGTCTGCTATGCTCTCTCTGGTGGTGCTGAGGCAGAGTGGAGGACTCTGAGAAAGCTGCCTGACTCAAATGCAGAGGGGGCCAAGAGCCAGTGTGTGGCATGATGGAGATGCATAGGAGTAGAGATGGGGTACATAGTTGTAGGAGGGGATAAGAGAAGGAGCCAGGGGATGGGGCTTGATAAAAGTACAGGGGGAATGGTAGGGGCCATAAATGTCTGTAACCACTAGAGTACTCCCCTCTAGAATCTGACACTGAACCTGAATCCCATCTTGACATTCCTCTGCTGTCTGAAAATAGGTGTGAAAGCTGCCAACAAAGTGTCTCTCTCATCACCCTTTAGTGGCTGGCCACACTGAAGATAACTGCCTGCTGCTACCAGTTACTCCATTAACTGTGCTGCGGAACTAAAAGTCCAGCCTCTGCCAATGAGCCAAGCTGGGGTTCAGTATGGATCACCATGATAGAAAGCACAAGTTCTTTTTTTTTTTTTAAATTAGGAATTTACATCCAAAAGAGCTATGTTAAAAACATTAGGGTTGCAAAGTCAAGCACTCAGGAGTTAGGAAATACCAGACATAAGATAGCCTGTGCCATTTTAATTTGCCCCGTGTGCAGGCTGGTTTGAGCTTGGGCTGGAGAGCATGGAGCTAAGCCAATCCTGATGACAAGATAAGACTACCTGAAAGGAATTAGGGATTCTGGTATAAAGGCAGCGGGAAGCTTCAGAAAGGGAGTCGATGGTTTAGAGAGTTATTTGTGATTGCCAGAGGCAGGAAGCCTTGTAGTGAGCTAGGGAGGCCCAGTACAGGAGACTAGCCTGAGCTGGAACTGAAGAGAGACTTTGTTTTGAGACTTTGAGTTCTGCTTTGGACTAGCTCTGTTGTTGCTTTAATGAAAATTTAATTAAAGGATTTTGGGCTAAGAAGGTGACTGGAAAATTTTGTCTTAAAGGGGCTCTAGTGAAATGGAAATAGAGGAATAATACTACTGCTCTTACAGGGGCACTGTGAAGACAAGGTCATTAATGTTTGTAAAGCATTTAAATATAGGGAGAGAAGCTCTAGGAGGAAATGAATAGTATTATATTCACTTTAGATTGTGTGTGTTATATGATACCTGGGACATGTGCTGAATGAGGAAGATTGAAAAGAAACAGTGACTACCCATTCACTGAATGAAGCAGAGGTGCTGTGGAAAAAAATAGCATATGATCTTGTAATTAAATACTATATTGGGGTTCTCAAACTTTTTCTTTCTGAGGCCCCCCCAAACATGTTATAAAAACTCCACAGCCCACTTGTGCCACAGCAACTGATTTTCTGCATATAAAAGCTGAGGCTGGCATTAAGGGGTGGCAAGCAGGGCAATTGCCCAGGGCCCCATGAACAGGGGGCACCATGAGTCGAAGTTGCTCAGGGCCCCAGGCTTCAGCCCCATGCAGTGGGACTTTGGTTTCTACTCTGGGCCCCAGCAAGTCTACACTGGCCCTGCTTGGTGGACCCCCTGAAACCTTCTCATGGCCCCCAGTCCCCTGGTTGAGAACCACTGGACTATATCATAATGTTGATAAGTGAAAAGTAATACACATTGGAAAACAATCCCAAACTAAATTAGCTATTCAAATAATACAAAATTAGGGTTGGAAGAGACCTCAGGAGGAAATCTAGTCCAATCCCCTGCTTAAAGCAGGACCAACCCCAACTAAATCATCCCAGCCAGGGCTTTCTCAAATGGCAAATGAAATGTAATATGGATAAATGTAAAGTAATGCCCATTGGAAAAAATAACCCCAATTATACATACAATATGATGGGGGCTAATTTAGCTACAACGAATCAGGAAAAAGATCTTGACGTCATCGTGGATAGTTCTCTGAAGATGTCCACCAGTGTGCAGAGGCGGTCAAAAAAGCAAAGATGTTAGGAATCATTAAAAAGGGGATAGAGAATAAGACTAAGAATATCTTATTGCCCTTATATAAATCCATGGTACACCCACATCTCGAATACTGTGTACAGATGTGGTCTCCTCACCTCAAAAAAGATATACTGACACTAGAAAAGGTTCAGAAAAGGGAAACTGAAAGGATTAGGGGTTTGGAGAGGGTCCCATATGAGGAAAGATTAACGAGGCTAGGCCTCTTCAGCTTAGAAAAGAGGAGACTAAGGGGGGATATGATAGAGGTATATAAAATCATGAGTGATGTAGAGAAAGTGGATAAGGAAAAGTTATTTACTTATTCCCATAATACAAGAACTAGGGGTCACCAAATGAAATTCATAGGTAGCAGGTTTAAAACAAATAAAAGGAAGTTCTTCTTCACACAGCGCACAGTCAACTTGTGGAACTCCTTACCTGAGGAGGTTGTGAAAGCTGGGACTATAACAATGTTTAAAAGGGAACTGGATAAATTCATGGTGGCTAAGTCCACAAATGGCTATTAGCCAGGAAGGGTAAAGAATGGTGTCCCTAGCCTCTGTTCATCAGAGGATGGAGATGGACAGCAGGAGAGAGATCACTTGATCATTGGCTGTTAGCTTCACTCCTCTGGGGCACCTGGCATTGGCCACTGTTGGTAGACAGATACTGGGCTAGATGGACCTTTGGTCTGACCCGGTACGGCCGTTCTTATGTTTTTATGTCCTTTTCTGCAGAACTGCCACTTAGCCAGTCAGTCCCCAGCCTGTAGCAGTGCATGGGATTCTTCTCCCCTAAGTGCAGGACTCTGCTCTTGTCCTTGTTGAAGCTCATCAGATTTCTTTTGGCCCAATCCTCCAATTTGTCTAGGGTCCAGAGTGACCTCTGTCTACCCTCCAACATATCTACCTCTCCCACCAGTTTAGCGTCACCCGCGAACTTGCTGAGGGTGCAATCCATCCCATCATCCAGATCATTAATGAAAATGTTGAACAAAACCAGCCCCAGGACCGACCCTTGGGGCACTCTGCTTGATACTGGCTGCCAACTAGACATCCATCTATTGATCACTACCCACTGAGCCCAACGATCTAACCAGCTCTCTATTCACTTTATAGTCCATTCATCCAATCCATACTTCTCTAATTTGCTGGCAAGTATATTGTGGGAGACTATATCAAAAGCTTTGCTAAAGTCAAGGTATATCATGTCCACCTCTTTCCCATATCCACAGAACCAGTTCTCTCATCATAGAAGGCATTCAGGTTGGTCAGGCATGATTTGCCCTTGGTAAATCCATGTTGACTGTTTCTGATCATCTTCCTCTCCTCCAGTGCTTCAAAATGGATTCGTTAAGGACCTGCTCCAAGATTTTTCCAGGGACTGAGGTGAGGCTGACCAGTCTGTAGTTCCCAGGATTCTCCTTCTTCTCTTTTTTAAAGCTGGGCACTATATTTGCCTTTTTCCAACGTCTGGGACTTCCCCCGATTGCCACAAGTTTTCAAAGAAAATGGCCAATGACTCTGCAATCACATCAGCCAACTCCCTCAACACCCTTAGATGAATTAGATATGGCCCCATGGACTTGTGCATGTCCAGCGTTTCTAAATAGTCCTTAACCTGTTCTTTCACCACTAAGGGCTGCTCACCTCCTCCCCATACTGTGCTGCCCAGTGCAGCAGTCTGGGAGCTGTCCTTGTCTGTGAAGACCAAGGCAAAGAAAACATTGAGTACTTCAGCTTTTTCCACATCATCTGTCACTAGGTTGCCTCCCCCCATTCAGTAAGGGTCCCACACTTTCCCTGACCACCTTCTTGTTGCTAACATACCTGTAGAAACTCTTCTTATTACCCTTCACAACCCTTGCTAGCTGCAACTCCAGTTGTGCTTTGGCCTTACTGATTACACTCCTGCATGCTTGAGCAATATTTTTATACTCCTCCCTAGTCATCTGTCCAAGTTTCCACTTCTTGTAAGCTTCTTTTTTGTGCTTAAGTTCACTGAAGAGCTCTTTGTTAAGCCAAGCTGGTCACCTGCCATATTTGCTATTCTTTCAGCACATCAGGATGATTTGTTCCTGTGCTCTCTATAAGGCTTCTTTAAAATACAGCCAGTTCTCCTGGACTCTTTCCCCTTCATGTTAACCTCCTAGGGGATCCTGCCCAACAGTTCCCTGAGGGAATCAGTCTGCTTTTCTGAAATCCAAGGTCCATATTCTGCTGCTCTCCTTTCTTCCTTTTGTCAGGATCCTGAACTCGAACATCTCATGGTCACTGCTGCTGAAGTTGCCACCCACCTCTACTTCCCCTACCAATTCTTTCCTGTTTGTGAGCAGCAGGTCAAGAGGAGCATGACCCCTAGTTGGTTCCTCCAGCACTTGCACTAGGATGTTGTCTCTAACACTCTCCAAAAACTTCCTGGATTGTCTGTGCACTGTGTATTGCTCTCTCAACAGAGGTCAGGATGATTTAAGTCCCCCATGGCCTGTGATCTGGAAACTTCTGTCAGTTGTCTGAAGAAAGCCTTGTCTACCTCATACTCCTGGTCTTGTGGTCTATAGCAGACGCCCACCATGACATCACCCATGTTGCTCTTGCCTCTAAACTTAACTCAAAGACTCTCAACAGTCTTTTCTCTTATTTCATATGGGAATTTAGAGCAATTATACTGCTCTCCAACATACAATGCAACTCCTCCACCTTTTCTCCCCCACCTGTCCTTCCTGAACAGTGTATATCCATCCACAGTCATGTGAGTTACCCCACCAAGTCTCTGTTATTCCAATCACATCATAGTTCCTTGATTGTGCCAGGACTTCCAATTCTTCCAGCTTGTTTCCCAGGCTTCTTGCATTTGTGTGCAGGCACCTAAGATAACTAGCCGATTGCCCTACTTTCTCAATATGAATCAAGAGGCCTCCTCTGTTGCACCCTCCTTGTGTTTCCTCCTGGTATCCCACTTCCCCATTTACCTCAGGGCTTAGGTCTCCATCCCCCGGAGAATCTAGTTTAAACCCCTCCTCACTAGGTTAGCCAGCCTGCTTGCGAAGATGCTCTTCTTTCTCTTCATTAGGTGGATCCCATCTCTTCCAAGCTCTCTTCCTATTACCACTCAAGGAAGAGATCTTGGAGTCACCCTGGCTAGTTCTCTGGAAACATCTGCCTAACAAAAGGAAATATTATTTCACAAAATACACAGTCAGCACCTGTGGATCTCATTGCCAGGGGATATTGTGAAGGCCCAAAGTATAACTGTTCAAAAAAGAATTAGATAAGTTCATGGAGGATAGGTCCATCAATGGCCATTAGCCTAAGTGGTCAGGGATGCAACCTCATTCTATGGGTGTCTCTAACCCTCTGACTGCTAGAAGCTGGGACTGGCTGACAGGAGATGGATCACTCTAACTTTCCAGACGTAGCAGGTTTGTATAATTTTTGGTGATGCCCAGAACAGGTCCAAGTCCCACCTGCCTGTAAGTACCTACCAGCATATGAGGCCATCAGCACTGTATCATGATGAATGGAACTGGAGTCAGAAGGGCTATGACAGAGTGCCAACAGCAGGAGGGGGTGCCGGCTATGGGAGAGAGTTTGGTGTGCAGCTTCTGGGAGAGAGTTTGGGTGCAGGAGGGGTGTGGGCTCTGGCAGGGAGCTTGGGCGATGGGTGCGAGCTCTGGGCTGGGTGGGGTGGGGTTCAAGATGGCGTGTGGGAGGGGGTTTGGGGTGCTAGCTGCAGGAGGGAGTTTGTATGCTGGATGTGGGCTCTGGGAGGGCTTTTGGGTGTTGGGTGCGGGCTCAGGGCTGGGACAGAGGGTTGGTGTGGGGGAGGGAGTATGGGGTGTGGGGCTGGGCTGGGGATGAGGAGTTTGGGGTGCAGCAGGCAGGCTGCCCCGGGGCTTGGGGCCAGAGAAGAGGAATCCCTCCATCCCTGTCCCTGCCAGCAACAGTGATCTTGGGGGAGAGGGGGCCCCTTCCCTTCCCCTCCTCAGCAAGACACTTATCCAAGCTCCCCAGGGCTGCTGCTTAGGAGATCCAGCCAGGATAAGCCCCCTCCCACCCCCCGCAGAGTCAACTTGGAGTCGCCTGTGGGGGGAACTGCAATGCTCCTCCTACCCTCCACAGGTGCAGCAACCACCTCAGCCTGCTCCTAGCACTGCTCCCTTGTAACCAGCAGTGGCAACAGCTGGTGAGAGAGAGCAGCACGGAGCTGCAGGGGGCAGTTGCTGGCTGCCCAGAGCAGGCAGGGATACATGGGAGAGGTGTGTGGCGCAGCAGGTGGCGCCGGGGGACACTCCAGGGAGGTGCGTGATGGCAGGTGGGGCCAGATGAGAAACCCATCCCTGAATATTGGTGGAGCAAGGCCTTCCATGCCCTGAATTTGCTGGAGCCCAGGCACCATGGGTCCATATAACTCACCACCTCTGTAAATTACCAACTTTAATTAACTCCCTCTGAAATAGCTTGCACCAGACACTGTCAGAAGACAGGACACTAGGCTAGAGGAACCATTGGTGTGACCCAGTATGGCCACTCTTATGTTCTTAGTTAATATGTTCAAGGGGGCTGAATTAAGGTTGAACAGGCTTCCTTAATTCTGACATTTCCTAAAAACTGAAAATGTCACTTAAAAAGCATAATGTTCCTTTAATGTAGTATTTTTGGATGCAATTACTTATATTACAGTCATGCCTAGAGGCTCTAACTTTGATCAGGGCGCTGTTGTACCAACACATAGTAAGCTATAGTCCCTGCACCAAAGAGCTTACAATATAAATGGATCAGAAGTACAAAGAATGAGAGAGGTAAAGTGACTTGTCCAAGATCACAGAATCAGGAACAGAGTCTCTTCTGCTGACTCCCACTATGACGGACCATCCTGTCTCTGGAAGTAATTATTTGAGGAGTAAGTTATACTCAATGTGAGTAAGGGCATCAGAATCTGGTCCCATAGTAAGCCATCAGCTCCTCAAACCACCACAAAATTCATTCCAAAGGGTTTGAGTAAACAGGGAACATTATTTTACATGTCACATTCACAAGGGAACTGAGTGAAGCTCAATTTTAGCTCTCACATTATTAACTGCAAGCAATAGACTAGAATAGGTCACTCCGTGTTCTAATGATGCTACTCAAAAGCTTCAGTAATGGAGAAATTAATGAATTTTGATCTGATGTTATACTAATTTTTCAGAGAAACTGGCAATATTACTTTCAGAAAAGGATATCGAAATGCCTTCTTTCATGTTTTTTCTGCTTGGCCACAATTTCAATGGAATATGGTGCTACTCTTTATGTCTGAGCCGAAACCATTGGGTAACATTGCTGTACCCTGTTAAACAGCTGCTGAATTGCATCCCAAGCAGTGACTGCATTTTAGTGATGAGTGAAATGGTTTCGGATTTGTTGTCCAACCCTATAAATCCTTGCTCATGTATGGAACCTCATTACATTTCAATGAGGCTACTTTCAATGTAAGAGCTCGTAGTGAGGCAGAATGGCCTCCTTCCAAGCCAGAACTGGAGGAACCACTACACTTCCAGGTGGGGGGGGCAGAAGGAGCCCTGATCCTCCGCAGGCAGCAGAAGGGTGTAACAAGAAGCGCAGGCGCTGACTTCCTCTGGGCCCTGGGAGTGCTCAAACCCCCGCTTTGTCTTAGTCCCACCACCACCTGACGAGCCCTTTCCTCCAAGTCCCCACCCCCACCCCCACTCCCACCCCACCTTTTCCCATGCCCACTCGGCCTCTTTCTGCCCAGTTCCACCCTCTCCCCTGAGTGCCCCTGTCATAAGCTTAGTCCCAGATTTGGACCTTAGCGTCCAAAATATGGGGGTTAGCATGAAAACCTCCAAGCTTAGTTTCCAGCTTGGACCTGGTACTTGCTGCCACCACCCAAAAAATTAGAGTGTTTTGGGGCACTCTGGTCCCCCTGAAAAACCTTCCCTGGGGACCCCAAGACCCAAATCCCTTGAGTCTCACAACAAAGGGAAATAATCCTTTTTCCCTTCCCCCCTCCAGGTGCTCCTGGAGAGATACACAGACACAAGCTCTGTGAAACTACACAGAGTGACTCCCCCTCTCTGTTCCCAGTCCTGGAAACAAAAAGTACTTTCCTATTCACCCAGAGGGAATGCAAAATCAGGCTAGCAAATCCAACGCACACAGATTTCTCCTGATTTCTTCCTCCCACCAATTCCCTGGTGAGTACAGACTCAATTTCCCTGAAGTAAAGAAAACTCCAACAGGTCTTAAAAGAAAGCTTTATATAAAAAGAAAGAAAAATACATACAAATGGTCTCTCTGTATTAAGGTGATGAAATACAGGGTCAATTGCTTAAAATAATATTGAATAAACAGCCTTATTCAAAAAGAATACAAATCAAAGCACTCCAGCACTTATATTCATGCAAATACCAAAGAAAAGAAACCATATAACTTACTATCTGATCTCTTTGTCCTTACACTTAGAAGACTAGAAAGTAGAAACTACTTCTCCAAAGCTCAGAGAAAGCAGGCAGACAGAAAACAAAGACTCAGACACAAACTTCCCTCCACCCAAAGTTGAAAAAAATCCGGTTTCCTGATTGGTCCTCTGGTCAGGTGCTTCAGGTGAAAGAGACATTAACCCTTAGCTATCTGTTTATGACAGCCCCCATCCCTGCTCCTCCCCCTCCCCCCAGTATCTCCTGCACTGGGAGAGAGGGGAAGGAGTTGATTGGTGGGGCTGCTGGCAGGCAAGAGGTGCTGAGGGGATGGGGTGGAGCTGGCTGCTGGTGGGTGCTAAGCACCCACTAACTTTTTTCTATGTGTACTCCAGACCTGGAGCACCCACGGGTTCAGCACTTATGACAGGAAGTATAAAAGGCAGGCCCTGCTGCTCATTTGGGCTGAAGATGCTGAGGGAGACAGACATCTCCCACCTGCTGCTGGAGCAGAACCCCAACACAGACCTCTGAAGCACTGAGGACCGAGAGGAGCTGCCAGAGCTGCCTGCCAATAGGAACACCTAGGAGCTGCTAAGGCTGCCATTAGCTGTGTGCCCTGGGGAAATGGAAGACAACCCCAAACTACAGTTACACCACAAGGGGAATGTAGCTTGTAGAGAGGGATACCAGACAGTAGTTTGATTTTGTCGTTGCCTAAACGTCAGCCAGCGTGTTTCAGCCAGATCCCTGCTGACCCAGTGGTGGAACACTCTGCCACTGTTAGGGCCCTGGGCTGGGATGCGGTGGTGTAGGGTGGGCCTGGGTTCCCCTACCCTCTGTCAACCCCACCCCTGGGGTGGCAGCCTCCACACCTTAGGCCAAGAGGCATTTGTCTGCCATCTACCAGAACTAAGATGACAGGCTGTTTGGTGTTCTGCCCAACCTGAGCCCCTAAACTGTTTGGTGCTTCACCCTGCCTGAGGGCCTGAGCCCCAGACTGCTTGTTTACTGGCTTGCTTAGGTGAAAGCCTACTCTGGGCAGTGCCTCATCCAGAGGGCTTGAGCTATAGACAGCTAACCAACTGTTGGTTGTCTGACACAGTGTCACCAAGTGGCTTCCCTCTGAGCCAGAACACAAGGGACCACTACAGAGCTGCAGTAACAGACCTTTTTGTGAGAGACAGTGTCTTGATATTCTTTCATGTTTCTGAGACAGGTATGGCATATGCAGCATATGTGACAGTGTGGTTTGGTATAAAGATAAGTATTCTTGGGTTGAGCAGTCCAACTCATTTGTGAGTAATGCTTCCATTCCAAGTTCTTGCTGCTAAAACTTTCATACCACACAATGCTATCACCTATTCCCCAGTAGGAGATGCCACCATCTCAGGAAGAGGTGACAAGAAAAAAACAAACAAACAAAAAAAACAAGTAGAAAACAGAAGCTGAAAGGGAGGGAAGGGAGAAAAATGAAATATTTGTAGCAGTTCTACACAAATGGCCCTCTTAAAGTTATAGCTATAATCTCTCCCAAAAATTGAGTCAGCTACTAGAAGAGGATGCTGAGAAATGTTCCAACGCAAGAATGAATCTAAACCAGAGATTTCCCTAGTGATAAGGTACTTGTTGTTTGATACAAATATTTGGGAAGTATCCTAGACACTGCTGGACTCTGGAGGGTACTCAAAAGATATGGATATTCATGTAGTAGCAGCAACTGCCATATTTAGGACCCTTCAGTGACTTCTGTGGGGACATCAGGACATCAAGCTTGCTACGAAGTTGCAGATCTATACCAATTCTGTTGTATGAAAGCAAAAGGTGAGCACTGAGGAAGGCTGAAGAACACCAGATTGATGCTTTCATTTCTTGTCATCTTCATCAGCTGCTCCATATGATGTGGCAGGACAAGATCAGAAATGAGGATATTCAGAGCTGACCCCAGCAACTGCCTCCATCAGCATTACTTTCCTTTTGGCTAATTTCTTGGCATGCACATATTATTAAAATGGAAGACCAACAAATTCCAAAGCATGTTTACCAAGCAATGCCACTACATAGCTGGCAATCAAACGTGCACAAAAAACCTCCATGGTGTAATAAAATTACCAGTGATGGATATAAACTGAATATTCAGGCAGACCACTATTGAAGGAGATTGATCCAGGTGGCACTTGATCTGCAAGGAGGCCATATCCCTGTGGAATTTGACATGATGATGAAGAAAATACTTGTTGAGAAGATTGTAGATTTTACCTTAAAATCTCTCAAAATATTTTGGAGAACAAAGTGGAAGGTATTCTGAGAGAGGAAGAAGAGTGCGGCAGATTTTCAGAATGATATCCTTCAGCTCCCCTCAGCCATTGTTTATATTATAAAATCCAGATGTTTTTATGTAGTCATTGCTTCCTGTCCTTTAGATTCACCATCATCTCATCACCCATCTATTAATCTTCATGAGAAAGTTTTTTCAAAAAACAGAAAACAAGATAATTGTGAAACAGAAAACATTTTCATACCACTTCCCATGAGAAACTGTGCTCCCTAGGAGCAGCATCATTCTTTTACGTAGCGTTGACTTGGTCTTGCAGTGTGCTTTGTTTTGTTATCCTTCCATTCTCCATGACTTCGGTGGGACTGCCTATCCAGAACTCACTGCAGGATCTGGATCTTACACTGTAGAATCTTCAGGTGCTTGATATTATGCTTGCTTGTCAGAGAGCCTTACTCATCTACAATGCCAGCAAAATAATAGACAACAATAATAATAGAAAAGGTGCTATCTAAAAATAAACTGTATTTATAATGTGACATTTAACAAACAGTTATTTCTACTCCATATGTTGGAAGAATAAATAAAATATATTCTATACACTGGAAATAGCACAATATAATCATTGTAATACACTGTAGGGAGTTACTGTGCAATGACAGCTCACCTTGTTGAATGACAATACAGGGCTGTTAGACTTTTGTCTAGCAACACACCTAGGCATACAGTTAGGATTACACAATAGCATACACCCTGTCTTATTGCTTAATTAGAATTTGGCAAATGTCCTTTTCAGATGTTACTATGGCCCTTAGTCTGCAAACACACTTGCAAATTTAAATAATCCCATGGATGGGAATGGTACTACTTGTGAGAGTCAAACTGAGCATATCAGTAAGCATTTGCAGGATCTGGGCCTGTGTGTGTCTTGGGTTCTCTCACAGGAACTAGGGCTGCCGAAGGAAACATGTTTAGTTAACTAACATAGCACATTTGCACTTTAACAGAGTAAAGTTTCTGAAATTCTTAATTATTTAAGCAGTGAGATGTGACAGAGGGTTATGGAGTCAATATTTCTACAGATAAGGGGCACAGTAAGGAATGAAATGAAGTAGATTTCTGCAAGCTCCCTTATGCAATATTCAATGCATACATTCCCTAGAGTACCTCATTACAATTACAATAGGTACAATTATTTCTAAAATTATTGATAAATATTCATGCATATAAATAGCTAGATCTTTAAAAAAACCTTTTCTGTATTTTAGGTGGATATAAATAGTCATGAAAGGTGCTGGACTGACAGCACTGGAATCCAAAACCTCTCTTCAGTCAGGGCTGGGTTGTGCTCTGATTCATCTGGCTACTCAGGAATGGGGAGAGAGTAAGGACTGCTCCCTCTCACCTTTTGTGGCCTGAACAAGGGTCATCCAGAATTTCAACTGTTGAGTTCAGGGTCTTCCACTGATCAACTCCCCATGCAAGGAAAAACTTCACAGGAGAATAAGTGGTGGTGTGGCCCAATGCCCCTTTGCAGTTGCTGCATGGTGGGAGCTAAGCTGCATCTCTTAATGGAGGTAAAGACCTTCAAGGACAGTTGCTGTTCTTACCCCTCAAGCAGACCCCTCAAGGCATTATGGTTTTTTTGAGTTTCCCCTCTACAATACACAAACTAGCTCTCAGTGAACAAGGACAGTAGAAGCTTCTCCACCTTCTCTCTCAGTACAAAACTTCTGGGCTGGAGAGGGTAGTTTAGTTTCTGTGCCCATTCAGTATGCCCAGCACATTACTGATCTAGAAGCAAAACTATCTCTGTACATTACCACCAATTCCAGGAGCCATCCAGTCATCCTTTCCATCCCCGCCCCGACACTGCATCACTTATAGTGGATTTTGTGACCAAGACAACTGTCAAGCATAAGTATATAATAGTTCTTTGTACTTATGTAGCACCCTTCATCCAAACAGTGGAACATGTTTTACTAAATAAAGATGGATAAAAGTTATAAAGTAACTTGAACAAGGTCCCAGAGCCTGTCAGTGGCAGAGATGGAAATAGAACTGTCATCTGACATCCGGTTCTCTACAAACCCAAATGATGTACTTGGGCCTCATTCATTCCCTCTGGACTGGAGTGGATTTCACACCTAGTGAGTAGCTGAACTGGGTCAGTACCACAATATTTTTCCCCAAAATATACTTTTGGATTTTTGAAAGCCTATTCTTAAAGCATGTGCATGCCCCTTTTGTGCAGACTTTCTGCAGCTATCCTAGTGAATGAGTTTACAGGCAGGAATGCATATAGAAACTGTGAATTGACAGCCCAATCTTGGAATGAGTTTCATTTGCTTTGCATTGTAAAGATGTATTCTATTCAATTAATTTTATGTGATAATTCCAGATCCTGCTTCCACCACAGGAAGCTGCCCCAAGCATAGGCATAAGCTCCCTGTTTGCACAGCTTTATGGAAAGGAGAGAGACGAAAAGGAAGACAGACCAGTGACTTAGGAAGATAACACACCCTGCCATGTGTGTAATTTTAACTGTGCCCTGAGAAATGCTTGGTGAGCCATCACAATATCACCTTAGAAACCAGGAAGACAAGTTCCAAAGGCATCTTTTATGTACTAGCCTAGTTGATAGGGTTTATGTAGAGACTGGCCTCAAACTGAGTGGATGAGCTCCAACTCAGAGTGGTGGAAGGATTTTGCAAAGAGATGTACTTTAGTCACTCATGTTTGTGTGGGAAGAACTTGGACTGCCTAGTAAGCCTCTGGGAAAGGAGCGGTGCAATGTCAGGCTGCACAGTTCCACCTTTAGTACGGCCAGAAAGGAATTTATTCCCTATGGGTGAAATTCACACCTACTCTGCACAAACAGATCTTAAGTAAACAGTCTTTGTGCCTGGAATAGGGCAGGAGTTGATGGGATGGAATCCACACACAGCCCTTGAACTGGGATAGGGGCTACAACCTCTTTCTGCTCTTATGTGGGGAGTGGGGCACTGTTGGCCACTGGATATGGATTAAGTGTGGATTCAGTAGCCATGTTGCCAGTCTTGCATATTCAGAGCCAGAGCAGAACTCACCCACTGATAGGACTCACTACCTGAGCATCCTACTCATACCTCTCTTGTATGGATTCTGCTTGGGCTCCACAATGCACAGTGTCTCGCCTGGGCTCTCCACCAATGAAGACTTTTATTCAATGTGCAGGTCATCCAAGCACATGTGCTTAAATTTGGCTGTACTCAAATAAGTGAGTCTAAGAATATGGTATTGTGGGACTCCACCATGTTCATTGTGTCTAGATGATTTCCAGATTAAATGTTCTCAATTTACAAATCAAAGGATGTTTGCTATTTCACTTTGCCAGCTCTGCAGACTAGACCTGGGACCTCAAAAATCACACTGGCTTCTTCTACTCTTTTTGAATGTCATTATTATTAAATAAAGATCTAGAAAGAAAAAGTGTGACCCACTTGAATAAACCCCATTCATTTGCCATGGCTAGAAGGGGAGGAGATTGACATAGGTGAACCACATTTTTTAAATCATCAGCATCATCTTCATGACTTTTGATTTTCAAAGAGAAGTTCCAGTCTTTTAATAATCATCACAGCTACTTTTATCCACCCCGAATCTCTTTGTCTATAAATGCACAGGAAAATATGAAGCTAAAAATCTGCACTTCACAACAAGCTGAAAAGAACAAGTAATCCAGAATATATTTCGTTAAATTGAGTTTAGGAAATATTCCTGTACAGCTCAGGTTTATCCATTAGCAAGTCAGATTAAGATATTCTTTTTTAGATAGGTGGCCAAATGGCAGGATTATCACTTTACAAACCTGATCCAAAACCCATTGAATTTGAGGCTGCAACCCTATCTCATGTAACTAATCTTACTGAAGCAAGTAAAGGTTGTGGGATTATGTTCCATATTAGTACAATTTATAGCTATAATTGAATATTCTAGTTTCAATACTATCTCTCAAAAGATCTATAAAATCTTTACTATAATGATGTAAACATTTAAGAAAACATTTTGCCATGTAGTTAATAATGACGGTTAAAGCCCAGTTCTACAAATACATATGCATATGAGTAGCTACTACTGTAAATTACCCTCATGAGCTCCAAAGTACTAGTCGCTCATGTAAAATTACTTGCGTGCTAAGTATTTGCAGAATCATGATCTTAAAGGAGCATCTTTTTTAGAAAGTAAAGACAACAAACACATTCAACCTATATACGTATCTCAGCCTTAAGAGTATGCGCTACGATAAAGAAAAAAGTTACTCAATGCAAAACAGTCAAGAGCATGAGGATTGCTGCCTGTTGCTAAAATGCAGAAATAGATTGGTCTGCAGGGACAAATGTAGGTTTTTCTGTTATATTGTAAGCACAGACTCAGCTTGAAAGCATGCTACAGTTTGTGCTCTAAAAGACAGCAATATTTTTAGCTTCAGTATTTACAGCAGCGGTATTATAAACTTTTTGATTAAGCAACATAGACTATAAGAAGAGCTCAGATCTTAACTGTCTGCAGCACATTTTTAGGCAGTTACTATGCCAACTCTAAAAATGACGTGAAAAATAAATAACAAAGTTTTACAGAAAATAGCTTGAAGTTAAAACAAAACAACTGGGAAAGTCACTTAACTTCTGTCAGACTGTCTGCTTTCATTCATTGGTACTTTATATGGTGGCTCATGATGAATTGGGGGTTCTGATATGTTGCTTTGTTTGTGTGTGAGTGTGTGTATACACACACAAGTCCTTTACTGCTATCTTTAATATTTAGAGATTTGGGGTCCATTCCAGGTTCTGCTAGTGACCTACAGTTTGACAATGGGCAAGTCACTTCACCTTTCATTTTTCCAGTGCATAGAATGAAGATAAATATACTTAACATGAGATTTCTTGAGATCTGAAGTGGGAGGTGCTAGATAAGAGTTAAGTTTTATTAATATAATTGACTGCCTTTGTTAATGAAGTCTACATAATAGAGGTTATTGCTTCCCTCCCTCTGTTTAAGCACCCCCATGCCAAAAAATACTACAAAACTGCCACTCTTTTTAGCTGTTGCCCTATTTCTATACTTTGCTTTCCGTATTCTGTTCCAAATCATTTTAGAACTTAGAATCTACAAGATTGGATGTGGGTAGTGCTACTTTAAGGGGATTTAAATAATTATTAGAATATCCCTCTTCAGTGCAGCTGTAATAGGAACAAATGGATTTGTTCTGATGTTGACCTTCCAGGGCCCAAACCCGTGGTGTAGCCTATATAATTCAACAGCGATTAAGCCCAGATCCTCAAAGTACATAGATTCATAGACTCTAGGACTGGAAGGGACCTTGAGAGGTCATTGAGTCCAGTTCCCTGCCCTCATGGCAGGACCAAATATTGTCTAGACCATCCCTAATAGACATTTATCTCCTCTTAAATATCTCCAGAGATGGAGATTCCACAACTTCCCTAGGCAATCTATTCCAGTGTTTAACTACCCTGACAGTTAGGAACTTTTTCCTAATGTCCAACCTAAATCTCCCTTGCTGCAGTTTAAGCCCATTGCTTCTTGTTCTATCATTGGAGGCTAGGGTGAACAAGTTTTCTCCCTCCTCCTGATGACACCCTTTTAGATACTTGAAAACTGCTATCATGTCCCCTCTCAGTCTTCTCTTCTCCAAACTAAACAAACCCAATTCCTTCAGCCTTCCTTCATAGGTCATGTTCTCAAGACCTTTAATCATTCTTGTTGCTCTTCTCTGGACCCTCTCCAATTTCTCCACATCTTTCTTGAAATGCTGTGCCCAGAACTGGACACAATACTCCAGCTGAGGCCTGACCAGCGCAGAGTAAAGCGGAAGAATGACTTCTCGTGTCTTGTTTACAACACACCTGTTAATGCATCCCAGAATCACGTTTGCTTTTTTTGCAACAGTATCACACTGTTGACTCATATTAAGCTTGTGGTCTACTATGACCCCTAGATCTCTTTCTGCCATACTCCTTCCTAGACAGTCTCTTCCCATTCTGTATGTGTGAAACCGATTGTTCCTTCCTAAGTGGAGCACTTTGCATTTATCTTTATTGAACTTCATCCTGTTTACCTCAGACATTTCTCCAATTTGTCCAGATCATTTTGAATTTTGACCCTGTCCTCCAAAGCAGTTGCAATCCCTCCCAGTTTGGTATCGTCCGCAAACTTAATAAACGTACTTTCTATGCCAACATCTAAATCGTTGATGAAGATGTTGAACAGAACCGGTCCCAAAACAGACCCCTGCGGAACTCCACTTGTTATACCTTTCCAGCAGGATTGGGAGCCATTAACAACTACTCTCTGAGTACGGTTATCCAGCCAGTTATGCACCCACCTTATAGTAGCCCCATCTAAATTGTACTTTCCTAGTTTATCTATAAGAATACCATGCGAGACCGTATCAAATGCCTTACTAAAGTCTAGGTATATCACATCCACCGCTTCTCCCTTATCCACAAGGCTCGTTATCCTATCAAAGAACGTTATCAGATTAGTTTGACACGATTTGTTCTTTACAAATCCATGCTGGCTATTCCCTACCACCTTACCACCTTCCAAGTGTTTGCAGATGATTTCTTTAATTACCTGCTCCATTATCTTCCCTGGCACAGAAGTTAAACTAACTGGTCTGTAGTTTCCTGGGTTGTTTTTATTTCCCTTTTTATAGATGGGCACTATATTTGCCCCCTTCCAGTCTTCTGGAATATCCCCCATCTCCAGTGATTTCCCAAAGATAATAACTAGAGGCTCAGATACCTCCTCTATTAACTCCTTGAGTATTCTAGGATGCATTTCATCAGGCCCTGGTGACTTGCAGGCATCTAACTTTTCTAAGTGATTTTTTACTTGCTCTTTTTTTATTTTATCTTCTAAACCTACCCTCTTCCCGTAAGCATTCACTGTACTAGACATTCCTTCAGACTTCTCAGTGAAGACCGAAACAAAGAAGTCATTAAGCATCTCTGCCATTTCCAAGTCTCCCGTTACTGTTTCCCCCTCCTCACTGAGCAGTGGGCCTGTCCTTGGTCTTCCTCTTTCTTCTAATGTATTGATAAAAAGTCTTCTTGTTTCCCTTTATTTCCATAGCTAGTTTGAGCTCATTTTGTGCCTTTGCCTTTCTAATCTTGCCTCTGCATTCCTGTGTTATTTGCCTATATTTGTCCTTTGTGATCTGACCTAGTTTCCATTTTTTATATGACGCCTTTTTATTTTATAGGTCACACAAGATCTCATGGTTAAGCCAAGGTGGTCTTTTGCCACATTTTCTATCTTTCCTAACCATCGGAATAGCTTGCTTTTGGGCCCTTAATAGTGTTCCTTTGAAAAACTGCCAACTCTCCTCAGTTGTTTTTCCCCTCAGTCTTGATTCCCATGGGACCTTACCTATCAGCTCTCTGAGCTTACCAAAATCTGCCTTCCTGAAATCCATTGTCTCTATTCTGCTGTACTCCCTTCTACCCTTCCTTAGAATTGCAAACTCTATGATTTCATGATCACTTTCACTCAAGCTTCCTTCTACTTTTAAATTCTCAACAAGTTCCTCCCTGTTTGTTAAAATCAAGTCTAGAACAGCTTCCCCCTAGTAGCTTTTTCAACTTTCTGAAATAAAAAGTTGTCTGCAATGCAGTCCAGGAACTTATTCGAGAGTCTGTGCCCCGCAGTGTTATTTTCCCAACATATATCTGGATAGGCACTTAAACCTGAGATTTAGGCATCTAAATTTCAAGTTTAAGTGTCTAAACCTCAGTTTTGGCTCTACTGCATGTAGACGGGTCGGACTCACCCCTGCAGCGCCTCCTGCTGGTCATCCTGGGAATTAGCTCACTTCCAGCCAGGAGCACCTTCTGCTGGCTCCCGTGTCCCTCCCAGGATCCCAGTTCCCCTTTAACTGGGTCTCCCCCTTGCAGGGGAACCCCCACCTCACTAATCCAACTTTGCCTCAGTATTGGCTACTGCCCAATCTCCATCTGGGGCAGACTGCAGTATCAGCCACTCATCATCAGCAAAGGGGTTTGGACCTGCTACCTTTGCCTACCCCCGGGCTGCCCCCTGCAACCCCCAGTACCTCTTGGCCTAATGATAGGCCACAGCCTGCGGCTTTCCAGGCAGGAGCTCCTCTGCACTTCCCTAACCCTGATCCACTCTAGGTACCTTGCTTAACTCCCTGCAGCCAGGCCCTTCTACCTCTACAGGTAGAGGAAGACTTCTGAGCTTCCTGGCTCATCGCCTCTTACAGGGGCCAGCTGGGCCTGATTGGGACCTGGCCACAGCTGGGTCTGCTTTCTCCCAATTAGCCCAGGCTTCTTACACCAGCTACAGCCGTCTTCTGGGCTGTATTAAGCCCTGAAGGGCAGGAGCAGGGGACCACCCTGCTACTCAACAGTTTATACCAGAAACCCAATAGGTACACAGCAATTTATAATACTCTTGTCAAACCCAGTAGGCACCTGAACTCACTCAGCTCCTGAATTTTCAGTGTAAAATGTCTCTAGGGGTCTATATTTCTGCCTGTGAGCATGCGCACTGCTGCCTCCCTCTAGCTGTCTGGACACCTATCTCTCACTTAAACCACAGAGTGATTCACGAACTGGGGGAAGATGGGTTTTCAGATGCCTAAATTGCATGTGGGGCCCAATCCGATAGGCATGCTCAGTGGCTGTCTACCAGATCAAGTTCCATTCAAAATCCAATGGAGGAGGTGATTTGAAACAGCAGCATGTCAAAGCACACTAGCTAGGGAAGCTTACTGCACAGCAGTAGGGTCCACGCACACAGTGTGTGGTATACTGGAAAATTACACCCTAGCTTGCCACCCAGTAAGTACTCATACGAACAGGCCCTAAAATTAATGTTAGCTCATATAGGAATGAATGAACATACTTGTAAATTCTCAGAAAAGCGTAAGTGCTGTAATTGTGGGGAGTATATGCTGTATTCTTCATATGCAACAAAGTGGTTAAATCCCCGATATAAATCGAAAAATTAACTCAACCTTTATTATAGACCCCTAACTGGAGCTTTCTAATTAGGCTGGCATTTATATACATTAATCAAAAATACAAATATTTTAATATTGTTTTCTGAGCCATGCTATTTCAGGAATATAGTTTCCTATTAAGATCTATAGGATGGTCCAAAAAATAAAAAATAAAAAATAAACCCAACAAAAAAAAAACTATAGAAAAAGCCATGGTACAGGTAGCTTTATAGTTAAGTTTGCATTACAGATTTCAATTTTTAACAGGATCTTTGAAAATTTCTTTAATAAAAATCTAAACGAAATGACAAAAACCAAAACATGGAATGTAAACTTTGAGTGGAATTTTAATTTTTTAAAGGTTTTTGGGGAAAGCGTATGTCCTGCTGCAATCTTAACTGTCACTACACATGGTTAATTTCCTTTCAAATTCTATAGACCTTCCTATATTAGGGTGCTCCCTTTGCAATCAATGGGATTGTTTAAATTTGCTTCAGGGGGAACAGAAGCAGGCTTTTAGTGAAGAGGGGTCTTTGGTGGATGGATTCAGAGGAAAGGTATGCAGTTGTTGAAATAGTAACATGACACTGAAACACCAGCTGCCTTTCTTTATTCATAGCTTGAGGTGGAGTAGGAGGAAGAGAGGAGGTGGTAAGTGGAGGACATTAGATTGTGCAATACATGTAGGAATAATGCCAACATAAAGAGAGGAAAAAATGTAAGCAGCAGCCTGCACACAGAGTACTTTACACAAGTTGGATGAATGTTCATCTGTGTCCTGCATGGGTCATGTATAACAGGAACAAGGGTGACATTTCCAGCTGTATGCTAGTGGGACGTAAATGTAGTGTAATAATCCACGCAACATATGTGACAATAATTAACTCTTAACTCTTCTATAGTGCTTTCAACCACACAGTTTCAAGTATTTGTTTGAAGCCCTTTATGCATTAATTTACCTATCCCTCTGTACTTAAAATTCAAGGTGCTCAGTTTGCCCTTTGATGAACTGATCCTGCCCCCCCCCACAAGGTGTAGGAAATTTTGTTCATGGCAGACTGCCATGTTTCATAGATTCAGTTCTGACTGGTTACTTTTTAAATCTGCCCAGAATATAGGGTCGATTTGCTCTTGACACTATCTACACCATTGTAAATCTGCAACTCCATTGATTTCAGTGAAGTTATTCATGATTTATATGTGTATAAATGAGAAGAGAATCAGCCCTGTTTTTAAATATTTAAATGGGGTAAATGCCAAGTAGGGTTGGAAATTATTTAGCCTGGTAATGGGAGGTATAATTAGGCATACTTGGATGAAATTAAGGAAAAATAAGACAGCATGAAAAAAAAATCTTCTTAACAGCAACATCTATTATACTGCAAAATAGTTGCTCAAGGAGAAATGATGGAAAGTACTGGGGGATGAAATAGATGATACAATAGGTCTTTTATCTCTAATTCCATGGGTTAGATTAAATCCTTGTGCATTACTCATAGAGGGTAGGGATATCATGGTAAATCCATAAAAATTGTCCAGAATTCATCATGAGGTGGGAATAGAGCCATCATTGACACTCCCTTCAAACCTGCAGAAGTCCTTCTGTGTAATCAAAGATTTGGGGTGGAGGTTTAACTTGGCATATTGAAATCCGAAGAGGAGTATCCATTTCCTGCATCACTCCCTTCAAAACCATATGGTTTTGAATAAGATAATAGCAGTATTATGCAGAATCTATAATAAGCTCTTTCCACCCTTCCACCAAATGTGAAGGTTGGTGTAGGTTCTTTCAGGGAATCAATAGCAGTATAGCAGACAGGGGCCCCAGTACTTACTGTAGAGGCACAAGTCTTCTGTGGGTGCCCTGAGAAGTGTGCAGTTTCTCTCTAGACCTCAGGACATCCACACATTAGGCGTGCAACATTTCTGCTGTAGGAGCCGAAATTTGCAGTGATTCTTAATTTTTTTGCCACAGATTTTTACATATAATTTGTCCTTATTCTATTGCACTAAAATACAAATCTGTTGAAAGAAGGTTATTATGGTTGCAAGCACTCCAAAGATAGGAAATGCCAGAAGTAAGGTTGCAACCTTATTCTACTCCTTTGTGCTTTATGATAGAGTCTTTGATTGCATGATCATATAGTCCTTGGTGAATAATTCCATATTCAGGGCAGGATTTGGACTGCATACAGAAAATAAGGCCTGGGACCACACACACTGAATAATGAGAATAAAAAGAAATATAGAACTCTTGCCTCATTTACTAAGCACCCTTGACTGAATGAGACAGGGATCCTACAGGATAAAAATGGTATGTGCACAATGTAATTAAAGACTATCCTAGTGCACGTGCACAAAGGGGTCACACAGAGGTTGCATGGTCAAACTAAACCCCAAAGTGTTGTGTGTAGTCAGAACTTCGTGATTGTTTCACCAGTTTTTGTAGATGGTAAAATCCTTCTCCCCATCCCTACCTATTCCCCTCCAACAACTGAAGTGAGCATCTAGTTAATCTTAATTAAAATTATTCTTATTATAACTGTCTGCTAGAAACACTCTTGATGCATGTCTTTCTCTCATACAGTGTTATAGTGAAGATGAAGTGCATCTAGGATAGCGCGACTAAGTGCACTGTAGCTAGTATGCCATCAGTAGAACAAAGTGCATCTGATCTGGCAGACAATTATTGAGTGTAACTCAGCACAAGTAGTTTTTGTGTTAAAACACTAGCCTGTCATTGATTGTCAAACCATTTCTCTTTCTACCCCTCTAATATACAGAAATCCTGTTTGATATCCTGTCATGATTAGTCTCTCTAGATATCACGGTATGTCACTCAAAAATGTCACAGAAAGTTGTATGATATAATTAATCCAGGATTTTTTCTACAAGGCTTTTAAAAGGGCCTAGAAAAGTTAGCAAACTTCCCACCAAAATAGAGGAAAGTGGTTGATTTTTTGGGATAACCATGTTAAGTTTAGATGAATGTCTTCTATAAAAAAAAAAGTATGCCTCAGTTTGGGCTCTTAGGTGCTATTATAATTCAAATAATAAATAATAGTAATCATAAAAGATGTTTATGTTTTCAATTGTGTATTGTTAATTTTAAAAATGACCCCTGCTCCAGCTACAATATCCTGCTTTTAAACTTCGGGCCTGATTCTGCACCATTGTAGTGAATGGGAGCAGGATCAGGTCCCTCAAATTTCCCTCTCAGCGGCAGTGTAGATCCATTATAAGGCACTGGAGTCAGTGATCCTGTGTTCTATTTCTACTTCTACCATATTGGCCTTCTGGGTGACCTTGAGTAAGTCACTTCATCTGTTTATCCTTAATTTCTCCATCTGTAAAATGGAGATAAAATTCTTCTCATTAACAGGACTGGCGCCAGGGTTTCTGGCACCTTAGGCAGAATTTGGGGGGGCCGCATTTTGTGCACTCCCCATGGGGCTTGCGGGAGCTTTGGGTTCTGCTCCCATCACGCCGCCAAAGAAGGACACTCCACCGAAATGCCGCAGGTGACAGCGGCAGTCATTGAGCAGTTCAATTGCCTGCCACTGTTTTCCATGGCACATCGTCAGAAGATCCTTCTTTGGCAGCGCGATGGGAGTGGAACCAGAAGCTCTTATGTGCCCCATGGGGAGCACAAAATGCCGCCCCCCAGAATCCTGGCACCCTAGGCAACTGCCTAGGGTCGCCGAATGGAATCGCCGGCCCTGCTCATTAATCTCTGAATGAAAAGCCTTATGTCAGAGCTGGGTATTATTTTTATTAAAAGAGGTCTATACCGTTGGGCCTAGTCTTCTTCGGTGTTAAGTTCTTCAGTTCTAACTGAAGTCTATGGAACAAATCCTGCACCAATTCTCCCTGCAGTATCAGAATATTCTTCACTTCCTCTTCTAAATTATTGTGGAATGTGTCTTGAGAACCGTTAAAATAGCTTCTGTGTTCTGTTTTGGAGATGGCTGTTTCTCAGTGAAATCATCCACACATATTCCTTGCTTAATTCATGGATATGATGTTCTCTGAGTTCTCTGTATGAAAGGTGCTGTATAAGTGAAAATGTTATATCTTATTAAACACAAAGAGGGGAGATAAAGAGAAACTGGGAAACAAAATCAAAGTTGGACGAATAAAAAAATGTGTCTGAAAAGGGGAAATGAGGATAAATAGTCTGAGCTACACAACCCAATGAGGGAATCCAAGAATGCCTCACTATCAGACCAAAAGACATCAGACTTCTTCGTCTGACTATAGCACATAAGGAAAAAAAAGACTCACAGGTCTCCTGCCATTCCGTAACTTTGCTCATACAATGAGAGATATTTTTAATGGAGCTTGTGAATGACATAAGATAGAAAAGTGGGAACAGTATTTGAAATCCCCCGCAAAGGCACACTACCCTCACACACATTATCTCTTTGAACTGTTACTGAGCAAATCATCTATATTTCATAATTCAGACAGTCAGTATTTCCTTTATGTAATTACAACAGCAGAGAATGTATATGGCCTTTGTGAAACCTGAAACCTCTATTGCCTTGGGCCATATTTAATGTGTAATAAATTATTCAGCAACAAGGAACTCTTCCATCTATTTACAGTAAGTTAGAGCTAAGTATGTGAGGTATATATAACTAGCATGAAATAGTATTTACTATTGCTGCCAAAGGCTGAACTGATTTCTAAAGCCATTTGTCTTATACTCACTGGGCTAGATCCTCAACTGCTATAAATCAGCATAGCCGCATTGATTTCACCTGGAGAGAAAAGGAAATACAAGGATGACCTTTCAGATTCTCAGCTGGGTCATTTTTTGTTTAAAGCACTAAATGTTATGGAAAATCAAGATTTAAGTAGTGCTGTAAGATCATCCTTATATTTCCTTTTCTCTCCAGCTGAATCTAGTATTCCTAAGCGATGCCATGTTAAGAGCATTGCCAAGTGAAGTCTGCTGTTGTTTTAGCTACACATCACTGTCAATACTGTAGTAGCTTCCCTGATCAGCTTCATTCACGTGCCTCAATTTTGCGTATTTGAAACAATCTGAGGGTGATTCAGTTTCCATCCCCAATCAGTGGATTTGCAGCCTTTCTGCTGAGATTCCCAACAAAGGTGCTACTTGCAGTTGGGATTTTTACTATGCGACATTTTTCCAATGTGGTCTGGATTTAGATCATCCATTCATTTCACAAACATTTTCAAATAGCCATCAGATGGAAATAACTGCCCTTTCCTCATGACCAAACTGGGCTGGACTTGAAAGAAACTACAGGTAGGAGACCTCTCTATCTATATTCTATACTAATTTACTGAGAGAGCCATCTGCACCCCTCCCCCACTTATCTAGTATTTCTCCTTATAAAGGCCTGGATTCAGCCAGCCAGGTCCATAAGTGTATGTGTAACTTTAAGCACATGATTTACTGCTTTGCTGAAGTGGGAACTAAAGAAATAGTAATTCAGGGTACAATTATAAATGCCAAAATTAGGGTTGGGTGATGCCATGCAGTATTGGTAAATTTTAATCAAGGGAAGCAGATGATGTCCAAAATCTATATTTTTATTACAGAAACAGAATATCAGATGAAAACAAGACAGCATGTTAGTAACTTTTGCAGATTTATGAAGCTCTAGCTTTGAAAATGCAGGATGATTTCTCTTAAGAGCCTGTAGTGGTTTAACAGTGGTTTTTCCCCCCTCTGACTCAGTGGGAGGCCACTCCACCTGGCTATATCAGTGGGCGTTGTCCACAGTCAGGGAATTACCAAAGTCTGGCATGAGGATCCAGGGCCCTGGTGGTGGGGCTGAGCAGACTCACGGTCTTAAGGGGCTCTGTCTTTCAGGCTGGGTAGGCGGTCTGTGTATTCCACCTCCAGGCAGGACCAAGCAGTCTAAGAGCTCAGCCTTCAGGCATGGCAGGGAAGCAAAGATTTAGGGCACCAGCCCTGGTGCGGGGCAGGGCAGAGCAGAGCAGAGCAATAAACAGTCTAGGAAGCTCAGCCCCTCAGGAAGGGAAAAGCAGTGAAGAGTCCACTGTCTTACCTCTGGAGGATAGTAGGCTAACACAGGCCTCCAGTGGAGAGGTTGCCACCCAGCAGTGAAGAGTCCAGTGTCCTGTCTCTGGAGGATGGTAGGCTAACACAGGCCTCCAGTGGGGAGGTTGCCACCCCAGAGGTGGAGTAGTAGGAGGACCCAGGCCCATCCAACAACCAGATCCCTGCCAAGGGGGGCTAATAGTAGCGGAGTGTTCTGCTACTGGGTCAGTGGGGAATCCAGCCACAACCAGCTGATTGCATTTCAGGCAGCAATACAGCCAAACTGGAGTCAGCTGTCCCTAAGCCACTTCCTTCTCTTCCCTCAGGGTGTACCTGATCCATGTGTGTCCTCAGTTTCCCCAGTATAGGTAGCCAGCAACGGTCCCAGCAACTACTCAGTGTCTTGGTCAGCTGGCGGCTCCCACAGCTCTGGCCAATCCTTAGCTTGGCCAGACTTCCCTTCAGTCTCCAGGCTTAGAAGTGGGCAGAAGGCATCTGTCTCCTTGGACAACTGTAGTGCAGTGGAGCTATCCTGCCTCCTAACTTCTGGCGGGAGGGGCGGACATGCCCTAGCCCCACCTACCTGGGCTCAGTGAGTGGTTCCTCCCCTACTGTCTCATTGAGAGGCCCCTCCATCTCGCTACAGAGACCTCACTACGGTGAGAAGTTTACCACTTCCCTGAATTGTTTCCCGTTGGTCACTTACCTCTTTGTTCATCCTCTTACTGGCACCTTTCCAAACATTTGCCTCTCATAGCCAGCCTTTAAGTCTTGAAGAGGTGGCTGTTTTGAATTTGATTGCTGTAGGGATTGTTTTCCTTCCAGCTGATAAACCATTTTAGCAGCTATTGTGTTTTTTCCAGGTTTTCACTTTCGTTGATACCTGAGGAAGTGAACATCCTCATAAGTAAGCACTGAAATACTAATCCTTGCTGGTATGGTGCTTCACAATGCCCACGGTTTATGAGGTAGTTGGTGTCATAAACAGATAGCTAAGGGTTAATGTCTCTTTCACCTGTAAAGGGGTAACACCAGTAACCTGAAACACCTGACCAGAGGACCAGTCAGGAAACAAGACTTTTTCAAATCTGGGTAGAGGGAAGTTTTGGGTGTGAGTTCTTTGTTCTTTGTCTTGGGTCTGACCCTCTCAGTTATGAGAGTGATTTTTCTATCTCCTGGCTTTCTAATCTTCTGTTTCCAAGTTGTAAGTACAAAGATAGTAAGACAATAAGGTTTATATTGTTTTCTTTTGTATTTACGTGTGTGTAGTTGCTGGAATGTGTTAAATTGTATTCTTTTTGGATAAGGCTGTTTATTCATTTTTTTTCTTTTAAGCAAATGATCCTATATTTGTCACCTTAATACAGAGACACCATTTTTTATGTCCTTTTCTTTCTTTTTATATAAAGCTTTCTTTTTAAGACCTGTTGGAGTTTTTCTTTAGTGGGGACTCCAGGGAATTGAGTCTGCAGCTCACCAGGGAATTGGTGGGAGGAAGAAGTCAGGGGGAAAATCTCTTTGAGTTAGATTTACTAAGCCTGACTTTGCATACCCTCTGGGTGAAGGGGGGTGGGGGAGAGATTGGCTCTCTCAGTACTTGTGTTTTCCAGGACTGGAAACGGGGAGGGTGGAGTCCCTCTGTTTAGATTCACGGAGCTTGCTTCTGTATATCTCTCCAGGAACCCAGGGAGGGAACACCTGGAGGGGAGGAGGGGGAAGGGAAATGGTTTATTCCCCTTTGTTGTGAGACTCAAGGAATCTGAGTCTTGGGGTCCCCCAGGGAAGTTTTGGAGAGACCACAGTGAGCTAGATACTGTATAATCCCTGGCTGGTGGCAGCTTTACTAGGTCCAAGCTGGTAACTAAGCTTGGAGGTTTTCATGCTAACACCCATATTTTGGACGCTAAGGTCCAGATCTGGGAAAAATGTTATGGCAGTTGGACACTCCTGACACCCTGAAGATTCAAGTTATTGGCAAAACTATCTGGACTTCAATGGGAGCACGTTTAACAGCCACAATAGTCAATTCCAGCAGGTTTCAGTGGACCATGTAGTAACTCAATGTCACTAGAGCATGAAAGAAGAAAAGGAAAACAGCTGGGAGGACAAAGTGCTGCTTTAATGTGCAGTGGGCTGTCCTCTCTAAATCCATATTATTTCATGAAACTGACATCTGGCATTTTCCATATTTGGATTGAAAGGTAAAATACAGCTTTACATATTTGATGCACCATATTTGCTAGTTATCTAGTTACTCAGCCAGGGGAAAGGAATGGTACACTTAATTGCACTTCTAACAACAGGTCTGTATTTATGTGTCTGCTGTTTTGAGCACCATTGCTCATATTAACACTTACATGGTACTTTACATCTATCACTCACAAAGTACTTTACCAAAATTAGTGTCATTATCTCTATTTCTGAGGTGGAACAACTGAGGCACATAGAGAGTAAGACCCAGAGCCACAAAAGTATTTAGGATGTTAGCTTCCATGAAAATCAATGGAAGTAAGGAAGTAAATACCTTTGTGGAGCTGGGCCTACATGACTTGTCCAAACTTATACAGAAAGTCACTGCAGAGGCAATAACAGAGTCCAGGTTAATATTCCTCCCTAAAACTTAGTTGAAAATAACTTCAGACTAAATGTTTTCTTTCTAACTTGGGACCCTAATGATATGTGACTCTGTCAATGCAATGAAACAGTTCAGTGCATCTGTAGGCCTGATTCTGTAGTTCTTTCCCAAGCAAAACTTCCATTGATTTAAATAGAATTATGCTAGCATAAGGCTGTAGGAGCAGGTCCATACAGTTAAAAACAAAGTGTCTATTTTCTTTTAGGGATATGTGCAGGCTTTGTGGAATCAATAAAGCAAGTTGTAAATGGTATATATAAAAGGAAAAAACTGCCTAACGAGTATGTGGAAGAAATACAGACAGAATGTTTTGAAGTTGCTGCAGGGTTATTTACAACACAAGTTTGGATCAAAAGCATAACTGGCTAGTTGCTAGTACTGCTGTAAAGGATTTGGGATAATAGTGGCTCATAAATTGAATATGAATTAACAATGTGATGCAGTTGCGAAAAAGGCTAATATCATTCTGGTGTGTGGAGTGTTGTATGTAAGGCATGGCTACAGTTGTGTGCCCGGGGCTCCTTTAATGTGCTGTAACGCGCAATTTGTAGCCAAGCCCTAAGACACAAGAAATAATTATCCTGCACTATATGGCATCGGTGAGGCCTCAGCTGGAGTGCTGTGTCCAGTTCTTGGCTCTGGAATAGACTTCCAAGGGAGGTTGTGAAATTCCCACCACTGGAGGGTTTTACGAATAAGTTAGATAAACACCTGCCAGGGATGGTCTAGGTTTACTTGGTCTTGGCTCAACACTCGGGGCTGGATTTGATAACTTCTTGACGTCCATTCCAGCGCTATGACTCTAGGAGTCTGTGGGTACATCTACACTACAGGATTATTTCAATTTTACATAAACTGGTTTTGTAAAACAGATTGTATAAAGTCAAGTGCACGTGGCCACACAAAGCACAATAATTCAGCGAACTGCATCCATGTACCGAGGCTAGCGTCGATTATTGGAGCTTTGCACTGTGGGTAGCTATCCTGTAGCTATCCCATAGTTCCCGGAGTCTCCCCCACCCATTGGAATTCTGGGTTGAGATCCCAATGCATGATGGTGCAATAACAGTGTTGCGGGTGATTCTGGGTAAATGTTGTCACTCATTCCTTCCTCCATGAAAGCATCGGCAGACAATCATTTCGTGCCCTTTTTCCCTGAATTGCCCTGGTAGACACCATAGCATGGCAACTATGGAGCCCGTTTTGCCTTTGTTGCTGTCACCGTATGTGTACTGGATGCTACTGACAGAGGCGTTACTGCAGTGCTGCACAGCAGCATTCATTTGCCTTTGCAAGATAGAAGAGACGGTTACCATCCCTATTGTACCGTCTGCCATGCCATTGTAAATTGGTGATGAGATGACAGTTATCAGTCATTCTGTACCGTCTACTGCTGTCATGGGTGCTCCTGGCTGGCCTTTGCTGAGGTCAGCCGGGGGCGCAAAGACAAAAATGGGAATGACTCCCCGGGTCATTCCCTCCTTTATGTATTATCTAAAAATAGAGTCAGTCCTGCCTAGAATATGGGGCAAGTGTACTAGAGAACCAGTGTACCAGAGAGCGAGAGAGCACAGCCGCTCCATGTCAGATCCCGCAGAAATGATGAGCTGCATGCCATTCTAGGGGGTGCCCCTGCAACAATCTCACCCGTTGCTTCCCTCCTCCCCCAACCTTCCTGGGCTACCGTTGCACTGTCCCCCCATTTGTGTGATGAAATAATAAAGAATGCAGGAATAAGAAACACTGACTTTTTAGTGAGATAAAATGAGGGAGAGGCCACCTCCAGCTGCTATGATAGTCCAGGCAGTACAGAATCTTTTCTTTAGACATGAAAGGGGGGGAGCTGATGGAGCTCAGTCCCCAGTTGCTGTGATGAAGACGATTACCAGCCGTTCTGTACCGTGTGCCAGGAATGACCAGGAGTCATTCCTATTTTTACCCAGGTGCCCCTGGCCGACCTCACTGAGGCCAGCCAGGAGCACTCACAGGATAATGAGGATGGCTATCGGTCATTTTGTACTGTACCATCTGCCACCAGGGAGGGGAGGGGAGAGGATGCTGCTGTTCAGTGCCGCAGCACCGTGTCTAGCAGCAGCATGCAGTAGACATTCGGTGACATTGAAAAAGGTCAAGAAACGATTTTTTTTCCTTTTTTTTTCACGGGGCAGAGGGGGGTAAATTGACAAGATATACCCTGAACCACCTCGGACAATGTGTTTGACCCTACAGGCATTGGGAGCTCAGCCAAGAATGCAAATGCTTTTCGGAGACTGCGGGGACTGTGGGATAGCTGGAGTCCTCAGTACCCCCTCCCTCCCTCCATGAGCGTCCATTTGATTCTTTGGCTTTCCGTTACGCTTGTCACACAGCACTGTGCTGTGGCCTCTGTCTATCATAGCCTGGAGATTTTTTCAAATGCTTTGTCATTTCGTCTTCTATAATGGAGCTGTGATAGAACAGATTTGTCTCCTCATACAGCGATCAGATCTCGTATCTCCCGTACAGTCCATGCTGGAGCTCTTTTTTAATTTGGGACTGCATCGCCACCTGTGCTGATCAGAGCTCCACGCTGGACAAACAGGAAATGAAATTAAAAAGTTCGCAGGGATTTTCCTGTCTACCTGGCCAGTGCATCCGAGTTCAGATTGCTTTCCAGAGCGGTCACAATGGTGCACTGTGGGATATCGCCCGGAGGCCAATACCATCGATTTGCGGCCACACTAACCCTAATCCGACATGGCAATAGTGATTTCAGCGCTACGCCTCTCGTTGGGGAGGAGTACAGAAACCAGTTTAAAGAGCCCTTTATATCGATATAAAGGGCTTCGTTGTGTGGACGGGTGCAGGGTTAAATCGGTTTAACGCTGCTAAATTCGGTTTAAACGCGTAGTGTAGACCAGGCCTGTGTTTTTGTTAATATCTATGTTACTTAAATAACATCTTGGAGGAAGGAAATATTTGTTAATGATTCAACAAATCCATGTCAATTAAAGTGTGGGAACTAATAACATCTTCTGAGATAGTCATTAGATCATCTTCTCCCCCCATCCCCAAAAAGACAAGAGCTGACATGGATGATATTTCTAATGTTTAAAACAAGAAAGAAAAACCTTGAAAACCCCTCCCAACTTTCTCTCAAACTCATTCAATAATCCTAAAGAAGCAAGAAAGAATATAAACACAATTAAAACAAACAAATAATACCAAACCTTTGCAAGTCACCTTTAATTCTGAGAACTGATTAATGTTTGATTATCTTCACGTTGGCTATTATAGGCTTAATTCTGTTAATGTCAATAAAACACATTCAGATGTTAATAAGCTAAAGTGGATCAGACTTCCACTGGTCTGGCTTCATTATTATGGAAACTGGTCGGGTAGGAAATTACATTGGGAGAGACAATATGTGATATCCTAGAACAGTGTTTCCCAAACTTGGGACGCTGCTTGTGTAGGGACAGCCCCTTGTGGGCCTGACCAGTTCGTTTACCTGGTGCGTCCGCGGGTCTATCTGGTCGAGGCTCCCACTGGCCGCGGATCGCTGCTCCAGGCCAATGGGAGCTGCTGGAAGTGGTGCGGGACGAGGGATGTGCTGGCTGCCGCTTCCAACAGCTCCCATTGGCTTGGAGCAGCAAACCATGGCCAGTGGGAGCCGCAATCAGAGGGACCTGCGGACGCGGCAGGTAAACAAACCTGCCTGGCCCACCAGGGGCTTTCCCTACACAAGCAGCATTCCAAGTTTAGGAAACACTGTCCTAGAACAATATTTCAGGTAATGTAATGCACACACTTATAGGCCCAGTCCTGATCCTGTCATAGTAGATGGCAGCATTTCCTTTGATTTCAAGAGGGGCAGGACCTAGCCTGCTTTTAAAACTAGGTAAACTCAGATTTTGCAGGTGTGAAGCTGAGTTACTGTGAAAAACCTGAATAAAGAGGCAAAACTGTTCCATGAAAACAGAGGCCCTGTTTGAAAATGCAGGCCTTATCTACACTGAGGAATTGCCCGCCATCTTTATAGGTATGTCTATTCTGCAATCAAAAGTGTGAGTGCAGCATATGTAGACATACCAAAACTAGCTTTGATCTAGCTAACTCAAATAACAATAACAGTGAAGATATGGCAGCACAGGCTGGCCACTCAAGTGTGTTCCTGGGCTTGTACAACCATACTACCATCTGTGCTGCCACAGCTGCGCTGCTACTGCAATTTGAGCTAGCTAGATCAAGCTAGCTCTGGTATGTCTATGTATGCTGCAGTCACTCTGATTGCAGTGTAGTCATGCCCTGTCTATACGAGTGCTATCCCCTGGAATAGACTGGCAGAGCTACTATATGTGATGGTGGAGGTTTCCCCTGTTTGAAACAGAGTGAGCTGCCTCATTGCAAATCAGTTTAGTCTGTCTATGCTAGAGGCTGCATTGGTGAAACTGCACTGCCGGCTGGTTATCGCTGTCTGTAATTGGAACAAATCCCCACTGTAAATGAGGTCTGAACCTCCATTTGCGTGACTGGCCTCAGTGACTTTTAATATTTATTGCTAGCAGAAAATAAAGTAGATCCTGGAAGCTGGCAGTACTCTGTGCACCTAATTCACCTGCTATAGCTTATAGGCTGGATCTTTTCAATAAGACCCTGGCCCTAAATGCAGCCATCTGAGTGGACTCTCAAAACAGTGTATCTCTTGCCACAGCCTCATCTCACCCCACTTTAGTTAGAAACTAAATAATGCACAGCTGTGTGTGTTCACTTGCTACCTAAGGCCTTCTTCAGTGAGAACTGATTATAAGAAAAAAATCTAGTAATGGACATGATTTTATTAAACTCTCTTTGGGGTCCTTCCAAAAGAAAGATCATTAAAGCAAAGCATTCCAAAAGCAGAAGCTGTCACTTGGCTGTTGACAGACCTTGCCACTTTCATTGTTTCTTTTTATGGGTCTCAATATGTATGTCTACATTGTAATTAAAATCCTGCACTAGAAGATCGGGCTTGTGCAAAGGGGCTGCTTAATTGCGATGTAGACATCTGGGCTCAGGCAGGGTCCCAGAACCCAGGCTCCAGCCTGAGGCCTCACTTCTACACAGTAAAACAGCCCCTTTGCCTGAGCCCCATAAGCCAGTCAAGGGTGTCTAATTGCAGTGTAGACATACCCTGGTAGCTCTAGCTACTTCTCCTGCATGGGTGGATTGATGAGGTTGCTTTCTGTCCTGGTGTAGGGTTTACTGGGGATGGGGACATTTCAGGCTCATTCAGTGTTATCTTTAATTGATATGTGTCACTTAGAGAATATAGTGGTAGTAAACCAGAAATAACCAGTGTAATGGGTTGGCCTGTCCTTTTAAGGGCCAGGAGGCCTGGGGCCAGCCAGTCCTGTTCAATTAGCCCTGCTCTAGTACACCTGTATTGGCTGTTCAACTTACAAGGAAGAAAGTTCTGCAGCTGGGGGCTGGATGGGGGCAGGAGGGCAGGCAATTAGTTAGTTCTGTGTGGGTCAAGAAGCCTGGCTCAAGCTAGGACCTACTAGAGGCCCTTAACAGGAGGTTAGACGTGGCCTACATTGTTGAGGTGATTGGGCCCAGGAGTCCATAGTGAGGTAGCAGGCTGGCTGTTGTTGCCTGTAAGGAATGGGGGGAAGGGGAAAGATTATTTTGTTCTGGTCCTGGTTTTAGACTTGGACTAAGGGACTCTACTACCCCAGAAGAGATGAAAACATAAAGGTGACCTGACCAGAGAGCCAAGTCACTGCCACAGACCATGGGAGCCTGGAGGAAGAGACTGAGGCAGAGGGTCTGCCATGTCAGGCTTCACTGTGAGTCTTGAACAGAGAAAGAGACAGAACAATAAATTATCTTGCTTTCTTCTATTGTTCTGTAACTCTGGTATTTCACTTTTTCACATCAGTGTTAATTATTAGACATGGTACCAAATGCTTCATTACTGGTATGGGCTGTGTGTAGGCTGTATATGCAAATATATCTTTGCAAGGTATGTGAGAACATACCATTCCTTCTACATAGATTGGTGCAAATGTAGGCAGATTATGCATTGTGTACCACACAGGGAATGCTGATGGTGTGATTCTCATCCATAACAATTAACCTCTCTCTATCCTGATCTTAAATGGATGTACGATTTTTAATTCAGCATAAAGCTTGGCAGACTACAAAAATAACTGTACTACCACTTTCTTGAATTTTAGCATGAAAGGCTACTGTAAATATGCCTAAATGGCCTGGATGAATTTTGCAGAATGCCGACACGTGGCTTGAAGCTTTTACATATAAAATGATTGGGAGTGTATAATACAGAAAATGAATAATCCCTCTTTCACTGATGACACATAATGGTAGGAAGGAATAGATTGCACTATAGGTTAAACAAGTACATTCCATTTGGAAAAAACCCAGCAATTAGAAAGCACTTTCCTTCACATTATTGGAAATGTGTGTCTGCCTGCCTTTTAATTACAGCCCATGGAGACACTATGCTGAATCACCCAATTTTTGTATGTTCTAGCATGCTTATTATCTTCATCTTCCTCCATGGAGCCTGTATCTTTAACTTGAGAAGAAAAGAACAAAAGACAAGAGTTGTGGTCTATGGCTGGTTCATTACATTTTACAGGTAAGCTGTGTGTTATAGATCTTCAGAGCATTAGCCTCAGCAAATATTATACTGTATGCCAAAACATACACACAGTCCCATTATCAGACTTTTCTTCTTAACCCTAAAAGTATATAAGTCATGCACTTGGAAATCCTAATCTACTTTAATTCTGTCCCCTTGCGTTTATGCATGCAACTAGGGTCTCTATCACTATATATTTCTTTTCTAATAGAATGTAAAATGAAATGCATATTTATCCAAGGTATTCTATTGTGAAATACAAATATCAGCAGATTCTACTCATGTTTACACTGATATAAATCTGAAAGGACACTGCTGATGCTAGGTGTGCTGAGCATGATGACAGTTATGGTATGACTCTGGTGCTACATCCATGACAGCAGAATCTGCCCCATTTGCATCTACATTGGAGTGAGTGGTGCTCTTCATAAGGAAAAATGTGTGCACTATTCACATTAAATTCATACTGCTGTGTTCTAAATACAGGCTGTCCCAGTTCAAGACTGTCATGACCAGAGTCATAACAAGTGAAAGTGTTGCGAACAGAGCTTGTTTCAGATTGAACAGTTTCAACCTAGGCTGTCCCTAACAAAAGGCATTTTTAACTGACATTGTCCCTAAATTCAGAGTGTCTCAATATTGAAATAAAAACAAACCAAAAATAATAAGGTACCATGTTTTTCCTCCATTACCCAAGAATAATCAAGTTAGTCCCAAGAGCTGGCTATGAATTTCTTAGTAGATCATCCTCCTTTGACCCCCTATCTTGCCTAACATACACCTCTTCTGCAGGGCTTTGTTTATAGCAGAAACCTCATACTGTTTCAGAATCAGCTGAGTGGGAATTGTTACACCTGTGACTATATTATCTAAATTATTATCACAATTAGGCTAACCGCATTCTCATGGCAGCTAGTGGAGTCATTCTTTCCCCCCCCCCCCCGCTATGCTACATTTTTGAATCATTCTCCTTGTGTTGCCCTTCTCCCCTCCTCCTTCTGAGCATTTTCCTTCTAATCTGAACATTCTTTGGGGCAGGTATCTTATCTTTATACCTGCCTATAAAGTGCCTATCACACTGAGGGCCAATACAAATAAATACTATCTCCATTTAAATGGGAGAGAACTCCCATTTTTCTCCTCTGCTGAAATAAGGATAGGAGAATCATCATCGAGTTCTGACAGTATGTAGAACTTTAAAAAAGAACTTTCCAGATATTTTCACAAATGCTTAGACTATTTAGAACTTTTAGGAATTGAAGCATGTATGGTTATGAAATGGGGGTAGGGAATAAAAAAATAATCATTTCTCACTTTTGCAATACATCCACTTATTTGAATGCCTGATTAATCCATGATTAAATAATTCTAACCTTACTGTTTCTAGCTCAGAACCTTTCTTTATTCAGCAATGAATGGATGATCCGCCCTCTGAGTTCTCTTTCTGTTCAAGGTCCATTCTCAGTCTCTCCAAGGTCCTGCATCACTGTCTCAATTTCCTGAATACATGCTTTTCATGGTCACCATCTGAAATCTGGTAGAAAGGAGGTAAATGAGCCAGACCCAGTGTTACTAACACTGAAAAACAGGTAGAAAGAGATGAAGCTACCATATATGAGTGCCCAAACCTCTGATTTAGGAACCTATGGGTATGGCTACACTTGCAGCTGTACAGCGCTGAGAGTTAAACCTATCTTCATACAGCTATGTAGGGAAAGCGCTGCAGTCTGTCCACACTGACGGCTACCAGCGCACTGATGTGGCCACATTTGCAGCATCTGCAGTGGCATTGGGAGTGGTGCATTATGGGCAGCTATCCCAGTGTTCAAGTGGCTGCAACGTGCTTTTCGAAAGGGGTGCTGTGGGGTGCAGTGTGACAGGGAGCGTGGGGGGGGTGGGCGAGAGAGAGAGTGTGGATTTTTGGAGCCGACATTGTCAGCAGCTGCCTTGCAAGTTCCGACCCCTTTCCCAACCCCTCTCTCACTCACTGAAAGCAAACAGCAGCTGTTTTTTCCCTCACAGACCAGATAAGCAGCCACTCCAAAATGGACTCCTCCCTCCCTCCTGCCCGCTGCACTGCTTCTCTCCTCAAGCCCCCTCCCTCCTCATCTCTTCAAGCAAAAATTAGCTGTGGGTGTTCCAAAAGGAGCCCCTCTGCCGCTGCTCATTCACAGCAAACAGTAGCTGTGTTTGTTTTTTTGATAAGCAGCTCCGGGATCCTGGAGTTCACAACAAAACAAAGAGCAGAACCTTCACTTAAAAGGATTATGGGAAGCTTCCGGAGGTCAGTCACAGAGTACTAAGATTATTTCCTGTTTACACTGGCACCTCAGCGCTGCAGCAGCAGTGCTATACTCTTTATTCCTCTCATGGAGGTGGAGTACAACCAGTGCTGTAGCCACGGGGATACAGTACTCTATGTGCCTTGCCAGTGTGGACAGGGAGTGAGTTACAATGCTATAAAGCCACCAACAGAGCTGTAACTCTCAAAGTGTAGCCAAGACCTATGTCCCAATTTTAGGCACCACTATATTCACAAAACCGCCATTCAGCTGTTGGAGAACTTTATAGGCACCTAAACTCAATCAGCACTTACATTTTCATGGTAAAAGTTCCCTAGCCACCAGAGGTTCTGCCTCTGGACAGCTAGCTCACTTCTCACTCTAGGCATCTGAGCAGCTGCTCACTTCTAAATCCCAGAAGAAATCTGCAAAAGAAGATAGGTGGAGGAGTGCCTGTCTTGCCACAGGCCTGAACAGGTAGCCATGTTCAGAGCATGGTGACAGGATGAGGCTTCATTCAAAATGTGGGGACCAGTGGTGGTGGTAGTGCCACCCACAACTTTTAGCCCAGTGGCTAGAGCACTCACCTGGGATTTGGGAGATCAAGGTTCAATTCCTCCTCTGTTTGATGGGGAGAAAGGAGATGAACTTGGGTTTCCCACCCCTCCCAGGAGAGTGATTTAACCATTGAGCTTTGGCATGTTCTGGTGTGGGACTCCCTCAGTTTCTCCTGTTGAAACTGTTCCACTCTGGATTAAATAATTAGTCATTAGGCCAGAGAGAGCAAGAGACTGACTCTATAGCCTGGTAGTTGAGGCTCCCTCTTGGGAAGTGGGAGATCCATGGTCCAGTCCCTCTGCTCCATTGACTCTCTAATTAGTTATACACAATGGAATAGCTTCAAGAGGAGAGACTGAGGGAACCCTTCATTGGAATATTCCATAGCCCAGTGGTTAGAGCACTCCTGAAAAGTGGGAGACACCCATGCAAATCTTTTCTTCCCCTCCTCCCGGGTCTGGTGGAGGAGGAGGGAATTGAACCTGGGTCTACCAAATCCCCTGCGAATGCTCTAACCACTGGGGCTAAAGTTATAAGGTGGGTAGCTCCTCCCCTGGACATTTTGTGTGGAGTGAGGCCATTGCCTAACTCATTCACACAAGAAATGACTTAAATACCAAAGCCACCTGATTCCAAGAGAGGATTCCTTCTTTTGTGGGTTGCAAGCAGAAATAGATGCCTCACTACAACCCAGACTTAGGCTCTGAACTCTGTGAGAGGGGTGCGGCTTAGAATGCACCCTCCCATTGGCATCTCCCATGGGGTATTTTAGGCTTAGTGTGCTAGCTTGTGTGGATTGTGTTCTTAGGTGCCTAACTTTTCCCATTCATTATACAGGTGGCCTAGGTACCTGGGGTGCACCTACTGAATTTTGGGAAGGGGTGAGTGCAAGCCTGCCCATATCAGAAGGCCCCTCTGCCAGCCTCAGGGGAGAAGCCAATAAACCCAGGTTTCAACTGATTGTGAGGGACAACAAAAGATTAAACAGGGACTGGAGTGAGGGTCAGAGGTACAAAATCAGAGAGGGACACTGAGTAGAGAATACCAGAGAGCACCCACTGCTCCTCAAAGGTGTCTAGGGAGCCAGCAAATGCTGCCCAGATATGTGAAACAAGGGAGGAATGAAAGTAGGCCACACAGTCACAGAGCAACTTCCCATCCATCATCCTCATCCTGTCTGTGGTGCAGTGTGCTCCCCACTCCAGCCCTGAGAGAGTTGAATTAGGCCAGGTGGGCCCAATCAGCCAATTAAGTGCAAATGGGGGAGATTTAGGCTAGGGGGAGGTTGCTAATTAGAAAGAAGCTCACCTGTGGGGGAACATGTAGGGCTTCTATGAAGCAAGGAGGCCAGTACCAGCATGGGAAGCTTGTAGTCTCTCTTTCTGAGGTAAAGGAGAAGAAAGGAGGAAGTGATAAGAACCCTTAAGAAAGAGTTTAGCTAGGAGGTCTGAGTGAGGGGTCTAACTAGGAATGCTATGGATAAGGCTTAAAGAAGCATGGTAGGATGTAGTCCAAGGAAGAGAGCAGTAGGGTGGGTGAAGTCCAGGTTTCAATGGCTTGCTATAGGGCCCTGGACTGGAACCCTGAATAAGAGCAGGCCTGGATTTCCTTACCATCCACTGCAGAGTAGTATTGGTACAGGTAATGAGTCACTGCAGGAGTGATATAGTCAGAGCACTGGGTATGAGGACTACCTGATGTAGGAGAAGAGAGACTTTGTTTTCCCCTTCCAGGGGAGTCTTTCAAAGTGACCTGGGCTGAGTTAAAGTGTCTATACTGCGACTCCATGAGCAGGAAGAGAGCTGCACCAATGGAAGAAAAGAAAGGAGGCATTGAAGCAGACAGAGCTGAAGGAGGAGGAACAACCCAGCTGTGAGTACAGTGCCTTGTGAAAGTGCCTAATTCAGTTTTTGTGGATTGTTCCAGTGACTTTTCTAGATGCCTAAAAGTTAGGTCCTAAGTCCCTTTGAAAATCTGGGTCTGAGTCACTTAAGTCCCAGTTTAGCAAAGCACATGTTTAAATTCCAGTAATCTCACAGGGGCTTGAGAATGTTAACATGCTGAAATGTTTTGCTGAATTGGGGCCAGAGATGCCAGTAAGTACAAACAAATTGCAGAAGCAGATTTCTTTGTGAAAATCTTAGATTCCACTTGTGGGAGCTGGGACTGGTCCTCTTGGAAAAACAGAGCAGGTGTTATTTGTAATCAGATTTGCCCAAGTAATGACTTTAGAAGTGGGTTTGTTATGCAGATGAAATTTTTATGAAAGACACCAATGCACACTAATGTATAATTGCTGATAGTTTTAGTTTCTACAACTGAGCAGGCCACCAAGAGGATTTTAAAAAACTGCTTGAAGCAATCCCCCAGCCAAGAACTTTATTTTCATCGATCTACTTCTAAACAAAATTCCAGAATGATTTTGATTTTTCTTAGGGAAAAACTTACAGATTCTGAAACTTGGAGGTCTTGGGACTTAAGCACAGTATAAAAATCCATATAGACTAGACTTATCATGGTAGTATCTGAGTGCCTTCCAGTAATGCATTAAGCACTGTGACTACACATCATATGTTGGTTGTTCTCTCATTCTTCCCCTCGGGGAAGAAGCATATGCAATGGACTATCTTGTTTTTGGTAGGGTTTGAAGCTTTATTTTGTAATGTGGCTGGTATTCTCTTTCTGTGCGTTTTCATTTCCAATTTGCTCTGTCTCTGTCAGAGAAAGCAGGTGAAAGAAACACACCTTGCACTTGAGTAGAAAGTGTTGAGGTTTGTGATGGTCTGCACAATAGGTGTATGCATGCAATCTCCTTTCTAGTACTGCTGTCCTCTCTCGTTTGGAAGTGACACAATACCCCATTCACATGTTTGTTGTTTTTTGTTGAGGATTAAAAGAGCATGACCATGTTTCGTTGCTAGGGAGTTGAAGAGAGTCAACATTGTGACATGAATGATGATCCTTCTTGGTGCTGCATTCCTTGTGACTTTTGCATGCTGTGTTGCACCAGTTTCCAGTAATGTAAAGACATTCTTCTTATGGGAATTAGTGGCAGTTAAAAGCATTACTTCTGAGTATGGCACAAACACTTCTCCTGACTCGTGACCATGAGAAATACAGCAAGTCTCATGATGGTGGATAGAGAGGAGAAATTAGTAAGCCACATTACATGAACTAACCTGTTTGGTTCATATTGGATTGTTTTATTGCCTCTTCACAAGAGAGAATCCTCAGTTTGAGATTATGCTATATTGACCTTTTAAATTTACATACTAACAAGAAGAGTTGCATAACTGACAACAGCTAAGCTAAACAGAAGAGGAAAAAATGAAGGGATGGAATCCAAGCTGAGAAAAAGTAGCATTAGAGAACTAAAAGCTTCTGTAAAAAGACTTGTTGTAGTGGAACTGATTACAACAATATTAAAAACAAATACTCTTATAAAGGACCTTCCAACTTAATGCATTTACTTATTGTCTCTATCCTTTCATGAGACATGGTAACTGTGTAGTAGAAATACAATAAATGGTCCATGAAAAGTATCAGAGGGGTAGCCGTGTTAGTCTGGATCTGTAAAAGCAGCAAAGAATCCTGTGGCACTTTACAGACTGACAGACGTTTTGGAGCACGAGCTTTTGTGGGTGAATACCCACTTCATCAGATGCATGTAGTGGAAATTTCCAGGGGCAGATGTGTGTATATATATGTAAGCAAGCTAGAGATAATGAGGTTAGTTCAATCAGGGAGGATGAGGCCCTGTTCTAGCAGTTGAGGTGTGAAAACCCAGGGAGGAAAAACTGGTTTTGTAGTTGGCAAGCCATTCACAGTCTTTGTTTCATCCTGAGTTGATGGTGTCAAATCTGCAGATGAACTGAAGCTCAGCAGTTTCTCTTTGAAGTCTGGTCCTGAAGTGTTTTTGCTGCAGGATGGCCACCTTAAGGTCTGCTATAGTGTGGCCAGGGAGGTTGAAGTGTTCTCCTACAGGTTTTTGTATATTGCCATTCTTAATATCTGATTTATGTCCATTTATCCTTTTCCGTAGAGACTGTCCAATTTGGCCGATGTACGTAGCAGAGGGCCATTGCTGGCATATGATGGCGTATATTACATTGGTGGACATGCAGGTGAATGAGCCGGTGATGGTGTGGCTGATCTGATTAGGTCCTGTGATGTTGCGGGTGTAGATATCTGGGCAGAGTTGGCTTCGAGGTTTGTTGCATGGATTGGTTCCTGAGCTAGAGTTATTATGGTGCGGTGTGCAGTTACTGGTGAGAATATATGTTTCAGGTTGGCAGGTTGTCTGTGGGCGAGAACTCGCCTGCCACCCAAGGCCTGTGAAAGTGTGGGATCATTGTCCAGGATGGGTTGTAGATTCCTGATGATGTGTTGGAGGGGTTTTAGCTGGGGACTGTATGTGATGGCCAGTGGAGTTCTGTTGGTTTCTTTCTTGGGTTTGTCTTGCAGTAGGAGGCTTCTGGGTACATGTCTGGCTCTGTTGATCAGTTTCCTTATTTCCTTGTGTGGGTATTGTAGTTTTGAGAATGCTTGGTGGAGATTTTGTAGGTGTTGGTCTCTGTCTGAGGGTTTAGAGCAGATGCAGTTGTACCTCAGTGCTTGGCTGTAGACAATGGATCGTGTGATGTGCCTGGGATGGAAGCTGGAGGCATGAAGGTAGGCATAGCGGTCGGTAGGTTTTCGGCATAGGGTGGTGTTAATGTGACCATCACTTATTTGCACCATGGTGTCTAGGAAATGGACCTCTCGTGGAGATTGGTCCAGGGTGGAAGCTGTTGAAATCGTGGTGGAATTTTTCCAGAGTCTCCTTCCCATGGTTCCAGATGACGAAGATGTCATCAGTGTAGTGTAGGTAGAGAAGGGGCGTGAGTGGACGAGAGCTGAGGAAGCATTGTTCCAGGTCGGCCATAAAAATATTGGCATATTGTGGGGCCATGAGGGTGCCCATAGTGGTGCCACTGATTTGGAGATATATATTGTCGTCGTCAAATTTGAAATAGTTGTGTGTAAGGATAAAGGCACGGAGCTCAGCAGCCAGTTGTGCTGTGGCATCATCAGGGATACTATTCCTAACAGCTTGTATTCCATCTGTGTGTGGGATGTTTGTGTAGACAGTCTCTACATCCATGGTGGCTAGGATGGTGTTTTCTGGAAGGTCACCAATGCATTGTAGTTTCCTCAGGAAATCAGTGGTGTCACGGAGATAGCTGGGAGTGCTGATGGCATAGGGTCTGAGTAGAGAGTCCACATATCCAGACTGTCCTTCAGTGAGAGTGCCAATGCCCGAGATGATAGGGCGTCCAGGATTTCCAGGTTTGTGGATCTTGGGTAGTAGATAGATTAGCCCTGGTCTGGGCTCCAAGGGTATGTTGATTTGTTCCGGAGTAGATGGTGCAGTTTCTTAGTGTATTCCTCAGGTGGATCTGAGGGAAGTGGCCTGCAGAATTTGGTATTGGAGAGTTGTCTAGCAGCCTCCTTTTGGTAGTCAAACCTGTTCATGATGACAACAGCACCTCCTTTATCAGCCTCTTTGATAATGTCAGCGTGGTTTCTGAGGCTGTGGATGGCATTGCATTCTGCACGACTTAGGTTATGAGGCAAGCGATGTTTTTCCACAATTTCTGCCTGTGCATGTTGGCTGAAGCATTCAATGTATAGGTCCAGACTGTCATTTCGACCCTCAGGAGGAATCCATGTGGAGTTCTTCTTCTTGTGCTGTTGGTGGGAGGGTACCTGTGTATCAGTGCGCTGTTCAGTGTTGTTCTGAAAGTATTCTTTGAGTCGGAAGCGGCGAAAGTAGGCTTCCAGATCGCCGCAGAACTGTATCATGTTGGTGGGGGTGGCAGGGCAGAAAGAGTCCCTGAGATAGGACAGACTTTTCTTCTGGGCTGAGTGTGTAGTTGGATAGATTGATGATATTGCTGGGTTGGTTGGGGGTACCACGGTTGTGGACTCATGAGGCAGGTAGGAGTTTAGACAGCTTACAGTCCTTTTTCCTTTGTAGAGAGGTGAAGTGAGTAATGTAGATCTCCTGTCTTATTTTAGTGGTCTGTTTGTATGGAAGTTTGGTTATTAATGAGAGTCTCCAGGTTGGAGAGCTCTTTTTTGATGTTTTCCTGTTTGCTGTATAGGATGCTGATCAGGTGGTTCCTCAGTTTCTTTGATAGAGTATGGCATAATATCTCACTGTGGTCTGCGTAGTATGTAGATAGCATGGATTTTTTACCTTTAGTCCATTTGGTATGATGTCCATCCGTTTGCATTTGGAAAAGAAGTTGATATCTGTCTGTATTTGTGCAAGTTGCTTCATGAGGTTGATGGATTTCCACTCCATATGGCTAAATGCAGTGCCTTGCATGGTGTCAAGTATCGGAGGGGTAGCCGTGTTAGTCTGGATCTGTAAAAGCAGCAAAGAATCCTGTGGCACCTTATAGACTAACAGAGGTTTTGGAGCTTGAGCTTTCGTGGGTGAATACCCACTTCGTCAGATGCATGTAGTGGAAATTTCCAGGGGCAGGTATATATATGCAAGCAAGCTAGAGATACCCACTTCATCGGATGCATATATCTCTAGCTTGCTTACATATATATACCTGCCCCTGGAAATTTCCACTACATGCATCTGACGAAGTGGGTATTCACCCACGAAAGCTCAAGCGCCAAAACCTCTGTTAGTCTATAAGGTGCCACAGGATTCTTTGCTGCTTTTACTAGTCCATGAAAAGGGGTTCATAGGGAAAAACTTACCACCATGTTGGTAAAAGAGGGGTGAGCTTCTTAATAGCTGACCACTCTAGGCACCTTTTAAAGTGGTGGTGGTGGTGATTCTAGTAGTTTTAGCTACTAACAGGTGTACATATTCCCATCTGGAATGGTCTGTCCCCTTTAAGGGTAGTGCGTTCTAGTGCTATCTAACCCTATTTCAAGGCATGGCTCTTCCAAGAACGAGTAGGTCTGAGAAGGATCGTAGACCAAGCTGGGAATGAGGACTAGATGACTGAATAATGTGACTACCACCTGAAAATTATAAAGGAGTGCTCTTAGCTCAGTCGGGTGGAATCTCGAGTTAGGCATGATGTGGAGGGAGGCTCTTCTGTGGCTGATTCAGGATGATGGCTGACTGGGGAAGCTTGCCGAGATTCAAGCACAACCTCAAGAAGGGAGGGCCAGGGAAACCCTGTGCCAAGGGCAGAAGGAGTTTGAGTCCATGGACTAGGAAGAGACCTGGGTGGGGTCTCTCCAGAGAAGCATGGGGCCAGTGTGGGACTGGCAGAGTACCCGTGCTCAGGGGATGAACAGTTGAGCTAAGAAACTGCTGGAGCCTGAAACTAGGGTAAAATGGAAGCCCTGAGGAAGGATTAGTTTGAACCTAGAAGGGCCAAAGACACTCCATGTTTTGTAAAACCTTAACACTGCCTATCTTGGAGCTAATTTATTATGTTAAAGCTCCTTACATAACATATTAGGTAGGTCATTTAATTCTGAGTATCTGTTTCAGTGGTACAAGGGAAATCACCAAACAATCTGTTACACAATTGAGGGACAGTTTCTTTGGCAGCTGATTGGTGAATCAAGCTGGGAGTTGAAGTGTGGTGATGTGCTCCAGGACCACAACCTGGCATGCCATCAAAGCAGTTGGCTATGCAATACTGTGTGGTTGTTGGCTTCTCTCAGAGAGTATAATGAGTTTTTGCTACCACCAATTAATCCTTAGTTTTTTTCCCTAAAGGATTTTAGATTCTTCTTGGTTTAAAGTTGTAAGAGCAGGACAGTTTCTAGAATCCCACACAGTCATCCAGAACTCCTTGGATGAGCCAACTTGAGTTCAGGGGCCAAACCTTGCGTAGAGAGAGAGAGTGTGAAATCTTGACCCCAATTCCAATGGAACCAGGATTTCCTCCAGAGTGATTATTACAGGGTCAGGCAGGAGCTAACAGAATTCACCTAATTACCAGGATATGACAGGTTCTGGAGTGTCTCTGCATCAGAGACAACTAGAAGAAGCAACAGAGAAGATTCTGCAGGGACCATCTAGGAATAGTCTTGCTTAAGGAGAAAGTTCAGGCTCTTGTTCTGTTTGACTTATCTTGAAAGCCAAACCACAGGAAGGAGGCAAATTTGGAATGAATATCGTACGTGTAGTCTTGTTCACAGTCCTCTCCCTTTTTGGAATAGTAAGTACCTGTGCTGTTCTTCAGAAACAGTCCTGTTAGTGTCATTCTGGAGAAAAGCTGAGTCTATTACTAGGCTACATACTAGAATAGGGGAAAAAATCTACATAGAAGTAGGCTTGAAAAACACAATGTGATAATAAGGTATTAAGGGGGGGGGAGAAACAGAGGTAAACTCAGCTACTGACAGAAATTGCATTTTAATACCACCCACCGGGGCCAGATTAAGGCATAAACTAACTAAGATGGAGTTTAGGGCCACACTATATGACGGGCCCCTAAAAAAGAGAAAAATTGACTCCGTTTCAAATTTTATCAAAATCCGTTGATAAGTAATGGAGATATGGGACAAATAAGATGCATTCTCTCTCTCTCTCTCTAACTATGGTCATATTTGAGCCAAAAATGTCTAATCTATACATCTACCTAACAAATACCTTTACCCTTTGCTAATTGTTCATTATTGACATGCAGGAGGCCAGGGCTAAGGGGAAAAAATAATTAATTGTACTCATAAAATTAGTATTTTTACAAGGAAGTCTGCCAACAGTCTCCTAAGGCAGCATTTTGTTGGCCAGCTGCTACCGGTAAAATTCTGACTGTGCCTTCATAACTTATTTAAATAATCTCACTGCCGATAAAATCAGGGGAAAATGTGAGGTTGGAGATGGCAGTGTCATGAAGCAATCCTGCCAAGCTCACACTCGTATGGGACTCATCCTAGGAGTAATGTATGTATAGCATCCCCCTTGGCTGGTAATAGCCAAGAGGTGACTATCTTTTTTTTTTTTGTTTACAATTCGCCATGCTCAGTTGTATAGTGTCTCCATGCCTGTTTTTTTTCTTCTTTTTCTTAATGTTAGTGTGTTCTTTTGATTTGTACGTTTGTACAATTGTGTATTTTAGTGCGCATGCCGCTTTCTGCTTCATGTGCTATCCATGCTTCACATGATTGAGTTTGCAGGTGATCATCTTATGGACTTGGATCAAGTGGGTCTTCAGGAGAACAAATTTGTGTTAGCTTCCCTCAGTCAGTTTCAGGAACCTTCACGGTAAATATCAGAGTGCTGACAAAAGGATTAATTAAATGTTTTGAGAGAAGTGAAGGAAGAGAAACATATATATCAAAATATTTTGTGTACTTGGTGAGCAAGTTATTTCAAATTAAGTGCATATATGATTTATAGGGTATTAAAATATAATGATTATAGACTTTCTGGAATATAGGAAAGTTTTTTTTCACTTTCTCAGTGCCTGTCTACCAGTCTTTTTTCCGGTAAATTATTTTTCTCTTTCACGTATATAGCTTGTTGTCACTCTGTGTCTGAGGTGTTTACTTGAGATTAATTAGTGGTCCTGTGGGAGACAGAGGATAGAGAAGTGAACACAAAGAGTGATGTCAGCTTTTCTTGCAGCATTTTCTAGGCAATCTGCCCTAAGAATTCTGTGCATTGAAAGTGACAAATTCTGTAGCTTTATCATTTGAGGACATCATCAATGACTTTGTGCTCCAAAAATCACAAAAGAAAATGTTTTAAATTTCAGTGTTAAAATTAATGTGATATGCAAACAGACATGTCAGGTTGTACTGCTTCTATTAAGCAGTTACACAGACCAACTTTTGTGTTGCTATAGATATAAAGTTTTCATTTTGACTAATCAAGAAATCATAAATGAAAATAGGCATATTGCAAGATGTGTTTTTTTTTAGTTAGATTCTATTTTTACAACTTTGCCTTTGTATATATGCAAATATAAAGCTTTTGTGTTTATATATTCAATGTCCTTTCTGTGGAAAACTTTTTTTTAATGGTATGGGGCCTCTTCCACTTGTCATAGTTTGGGACCTCAGAATGGCCTAATCTGGCCCTGCCACCCACATTTTATTTTGGTTGCATATCATTGCTCCGTAGTACTTGTCTTTGCCATTGCTCTGACTGTTGCTTCATTTAATGTCTTCACTTTCAATTTCCTTTGCTATCTATTGTGGTTTTTTTTTTTTTTTAAATCCATCACTTTCTCCATCCTTCTCCCACCATTGTTTCTTCAACATTCATACTCTGCTTCCTCACCTCCATACTCCCTTTGTCTCCTTAATTCTTAATGTTATGTCCCTGAGCTGGCCTCATCAACTTGTCCCCTCTCTGCTTAGCAATAACAGATGTTGAGACCTTACAGGTTGAGTTCTGTTGGAGAAGAAATCCTTGATGTTGGGCATAGGGAGGTGTCTGTGTCTAGCTTGCTTGTTTGCACATAAACCAGTCCTTGATCAGATGGCTCACAAATGGCAAGCAGACAATCCCTTTTTCAGGGATCTCAGCCCAGACAATAATGCCCAGTTCCTAATGAGCAACTCTACCTAAAGAATTGACTCTATGTAATGGGATTAAGGCAGAGAGCAAACTTCCTTGCTGCTGCTTCCAAAGAAACACTGCAACAGAAAACCAACACCACAGCATATCTTCAAAGTCTAAAACTTGCTTGCATGCTAAGACAGACAGCTTGTAAGGCTATGTGTAACAGTGCCATCAGGTGGCTCCTGCCATAAGAAGCTCTTATCTCCATCTCTTCTCTCCTATCCCTGTTCCCGCCCCCCCATCACTCACACCCTTATTCCAGCTCCTTTACCCTTTTCCTCCTCACAGCCAACATGTGCCATAGTCTTGACCCATCCTTCATCCCAACCCTTTAGCTGCATTTTTCCCCACTGAAACCTCTAACCTCACAGTAGACATATGATGCAATATCATCCCCTGAGTGTCCCTCTCTTCTCTAGTTCACTATGTAGTGCCCACTCCAGAGTACCCATTCTCCCTGAAACTTGCCAGACTTTATGATCTCTCCAACTCCTTGTACTCACTAAAATCTTTGTTGTAGATGTAATCTCTGTCTTTCTCCCACATCACCCATCTTGTAGACCACAGCAGTGGTGTTGGGCTCTTTCCTTCTGATTACATCCACTCCCTGCTGCTTCTCCCTTCCATTCATTCTTCTCCTCCTTTGGACTCTACTCCACTATGAACTAATTGCCCCTTTCTCTCCATAGTGATATCTATTTACCAAATCTGCTCCTTGCTTTTCAAAATCCCTACTGATTTCTGCCCCTTCCTCTGGCAAGAGTTCCCATTGACTTTTTCATGACCAACTCTTGGGCCTCTATTCTTTTTTGCAGTGTTCAACACATTCTACATTCAGCAACTTCAGGAAGAAAGAATTGCGGTCACAGGAGATATGGGTGGGGGAATTGGATCTTGGAATGAGGTGACCCTGAAAAGGCTATTGTAGTAATAGCAGATAATCAGTTGAAGAGGAGCACCTGTGGTGGTGATGTAGATAGAGGTGAACGTGACCCTTGAATGTATAAATAAGGGAATATACAGTAAAAGTAGGGAGATGGTATCACATCTGAATATGGCATCAGTGAGACAATTATTGGAATATCATGTCCAGTTTTATTCTGGATGGTCTGCTTTTTAACTGGTTTGTTTCTCACCTGGTACTGGGACAAAAATCAGATGGGGATGCCATTTTGAAGAGCAGCACACTTTTCAAAATGGCATCCCCCATGCAGGCAAAGTCAAGCAGATGTGAACTTGCACAATATCATTCCTGGAAGTGCCACACTCTCCAGTGTTATGGGAGTGTGCTGTCCCAGATCTTGAATTCAGGCCTGGGAGTCCCCATGGTAGTTGCCACATCCTGGGCTCTATCCAGTGTCTACTGAACCCTGGTGGGCTGAGAAGCTACTAGGACTACAGCCTCAGCCAAAGCACTACCCATGGCAGCTCTGATTGGAGGATCGCTCAGCTCCACTAATTGGTCCAAAAACACTAGTTAAGCCAGGAACAGGAAGTTTGTCTGAGCAACAAAGTGGCTTGCTGTTGTGACTGCATTGGACCTTGCTTGTGCCTATGTCCTGCATTCATCCCTGTTTCTGATCCTGCTCTGCTCCTGGCTCACCCCATCTTTACTCCTCTTCCCACCAGACTCCTGCTCCTTTCCACCACCAATTCTGGCTCCAACCCCAGCCTCCAACTTCTGACCCTGACTCTGGCTTGACCTTTGGCTCTGGAATTCAGCATCTCACCTCAGTGCTTTCTTCAGCTTCAATTCCTGGTCCTGACTCTGGCTTGATCTCTGACTTTGGTAACTTGCAGTTGACTCTGATGTCAACCCTTGACTTTATTCCCCAACCTGGATGCCTGCTCTGCCCACTAGGTCTGATTTCTGCTGTAATTACTAGGCCAGATGGTCTCTATCCTGGTCCATAAAAGCAAATTGTGGATTCTCAATCACTCTAAGACTTCAAGTTAAGATTGGATGTCTCTCTCTAAAACATATGCTACAGCTCAAACTGAGATTATATGCTTGATCCAGAAATTACTGAATAAGGCTTGTTGGCCTGTGCTATGCAGGAGGTCAGACTAGATGAGAAGTCATGGAAGAAAGGAGAGATTCCAGAAGATTGGAAAAGGGCAAATATAGTGCCCATTTATAAAAAGGGAAATAAAGACAACCCAGGGAATTACAGACCAGTCATCTTACCTTCTGTACCTGGAAAGATAATGGAGCAAATAATAAAGCAATAATTTTACAAACATCTAGAAGATAAGGTGCTAAGTAACAGTCAGCATGGATTTGTCAAAAACAAATTGGGTCAAACCAACCAAATAGCTTTCTTTGACAGGGTAAGAAGCTTTGTGAATAGGGGAGGAAGTGGTAGACGTGGTGTATATCTTGACTTTAGTAAGGCTTTTGATACTGTCTCGCATGACCTACTCATAAACTAGGGAAATGCAACCTAGATGAAGCTACTATAAGGTGGATGCAAAACTGGTTGGAAAATCGTTCCTGGAGAGTAATCATCAGTGGCTTCACAGTCATGCTGGAAAGGCATAATGAGTGAGGTCCCACAGAGATCAGTTCGAGGTTGGGTTCTGTCCAATATCATCTTCAATGATTTAGGTAATGGCATACAGAGTACACTTATAAAGTTTGCAGACGATACCAAGCTGGGAGATATTGCAAGTACTTTGGAGGATATAGGATGAAATGCAATAAGGACAAATGCAAAGTACTCCATTTAGGAAGGAATGATCAGTTGCATACATACAAAATGGGAAAAGACTGCCTAGGAAGGAGTACTGCGGAAAGGGATTTGTGGGCCATAGGTGACCACAAGCTAAATGAATCAACAGTTGCACAAAAAAAAAAAAGCATACCTCATTCTAGGATGTAAGTAAGGCATGAGAAGTAATTCTTCCATTCTACTCCACTCTGATTAGGCCTCAACTGGAGTTTTGTATCCAGTTCAGGGCACCACATTTCAGGAAGGATGTGGAAAAATTGGAGAGAGTCCAGAGAAGAGTGACAAATGATTAAAGGCCTAGAAAACATGATCTCTGCCAAATGATTTGAGAAATACTGGGTTTGTTTAGTCTGGAAAACAGAAGACCAAGTGGGGACACGATAACTGTTTTCAAGTACATAAAAGGTCCTTACAAGGATAGGACAAGCAGCAATGTGCTTAAATTGCAGCAAGGGAGGTTTAGGTTGGACATTTGGAAAAACTTCCTAACTGTCAGGGTGGTTAAGCACTAGAATAAATTGCCTAGGGAGGTTATGGAATGTCCATCATTGGAAATTTTTAAGAGAGAGTTAGACAAACAACTGTCAGGAATGGTCTAATCAGTCCTGCCATGAGTGCAGGGGACTGGACTAGATGACCTCACAAGGTACCTTCCAGTTCTATGATTATAGAATCATAATGGAGCATTCTAGCCTTAAAAATCTATCAACACCTCAGATCATGCCTGGCTCCTTGATGCTCTGTACTCATCTGTCTTCCTACCTCTGACTACTTTTTTTTCAGATGTCTCCCCTCTTCCTCTCTGTCAGCTTCACAAATCTGTGTAATTAACCTTTTCCACTTGTCTCTGAGCAATTTTAATTAGTTTGCATGGCTTGAGCTACCATCTCTATGCTGACACCTGAGAACACAGACTTGGAGAGGTAGATATCTCCCTCTCTCCTCCTCCACTCCCCAATATCTGACTATCTGTCCAACATGACATCCCAGATGGGCCCCCACTGGTAGCTCTACCTTGAGTACAGAACCTAGCTGCATATTTATTTTTAACTTTCTGGTTCAGATCCTCTGCTGCTGTAAATTGTCGTAGCTTTGAAGTCAAAGGAGCTATGGCAGTTTATACCAGTTGAATGAAGATCTCCCCCTCCATTGCTATCATTCTCCACTGCAGCTGACGGTACTGCCATTCTTCCATCACTCAAGCTCTCAACCTTGGGCTTATTTATTCTTGTGGGCAGAAATAAAAGTACAAGGGTGCAAAGGCGAAGTTGGGCTGGAGGGGCAACTGCAAATGGAACTAAGTGGAATAGGGTGGAAAACACAAACAGGGACAAAAAGGAAGTTAAAAACAAAGGAGGAAAGAAAGGACATGTGAAAGACAAAACCATAAAGGGGCAGAGATAAGTGGGAGTCACCAGAGAACTGTTGAAAAGGTTTTAGATTCTCGTTATCAAAACTTCCATCTCTCAAACTATGGGTTTCAGAGAACCATTTTCCCTCAAATATTTCAGCTGATCCCTCATACTGGGGATAAAATCAGTCACCACAGTTTTGTGCATAACTGCCCTTTCTTCCCCCCAGCTGTTTTCCAGGCTTAGTGTAGCATTCTGAGTATGCATTTTCTATGATTGAATCTCTACGAAAGAACCTGATCTCAAAAGCACTGCAGTTTCTGGTAAGCACAAAAGACGTGTTTGTGGGGTGGTTTTGTTTTTGTTAGATACTTCACGAAGCACTGGCTTGTCAATAAGATTGTAATGTTTTTGTTTTAATTGTGAGAAAAGTCATTTTTGTGATTCATGGAAGTGACAGATAAAGCTGAGAGACTGGTCACTTAACTTTTTTCTTCAGAAAGATTAAATTGTACACTAATAGTTCTGAGCACAGGACACTAATTCAGACTCCTTGACACTGGTTAGGCAAATATTCCTTGCTGAAACAGTTCCAGATCAGTACAATAATGGTTGCACAAAACTCATTGTGAAGTATGACCACCCACCCGCTCTGCAGAATGATAACAATTTGGTGTGCTTGGCATTGCTTTGCAATCTGATTAAACTACTCTGTATTGTAAGTGCTTCAAAAGCATAAAAGACAAGAGGAGATTACAAGTATCTAATGTTATACATTACATTTGTATGCATACCAGAGTATAAATATGTGGAACATGTCCCTAGACTATTAATCAAATTCTTTATTAAGCTTTTGAAACAGTATGAATCTATGAATAACACATTCTTTCACAGCACACTGTTCACCCTATTTTAAAATATGGAGCTCTCTGATTAAACATCTACAATGAATTTTGGGGACAGATTTCAGCAGAAATTTATTGAGGCATTTGAAAACAATCCTAATAAGCAGGGAGCAATTGAATCTGCCACTTCATGAATAGAGCTGGTGGCAGAGCATCCACATAGCTATAGCACCTAGCTACAGCAATATTTTTCCATCAAGTGTTTTTGTATTTGCTTATAAAGCACCCTCTGCTGTCTTTAACCCAGGTACCAGCTCTAGTTAAAGCTGCTTTTTGGAAAGATGAAAAATCTGTTATGCCCATCGAGGAGCCACAAAAATATTCATAGGTAATTCTGTGTGCACTGCACCCTTAAAACATTGCTTGAGTGACTAGCATTTGAAAGTATATTACAGAGTATTGCAGTTCCTACTAGATTAGATCAGCTATTATCATATCAATATCTTGTTCCATAGTCAGTATGCAGAACAGCGAAAAGATCAAGTAAGGCTGAGTAAAAGTTCAGTAGAAGATGCAAAATCATCTAAGATTGATTGTTCTGATTTAGGTTAACTCACAACATTATTGGTATGAGTTCCAGAAGCTTGGCCCTATCAACCTCGTGACATGACACTACAAGATGCATGTCAGCTCTGGCTATGAAACATGGATGCTCTGTATAGCAGGCTTTGCTTCAAAGCCAGTCAGTGGAACAATACTGAGATCCCAAGATGGAGTCCAGCACCAGGTGACCTGGTCACATGTCCCTGTAGTGTCACAGCAGCCATGACTCAGAGGCTGTATGCAGCCTCCTCAGGAAGGCCCCCAGGTGAGAGAGAAGCTTCTTCTAAGGTCTATTATTTTCTCTATAGCCCTTCCCTCACCCAACATTTCAGAATGAAAGCATCTTGTCTAGTGGACGTTCTCCAGGGTTAAACACAGTTAATACAATATTCCTGACTTCAGATACAAAAATGATACATGCATACAAACAGGATACTCGTATTCAGTAAATCATAACCTTTCGAATGATACCTCGCACAACTTATCTTGCATAAAATACATTATGATTAGGTCATAATCATGTATCACTGAAGAATATGGGGTGCAGTGTCACAAAGGGTCCTCATATTCAGAAAGCACTTAGTACCTGTGCTATGAAAGATGTTCCCTGTCAAGTTGAGCACCCAAAATCACAAGTCACTTGAAAATTTAGGCCAATGTATATTACAGAATGGATTGTCAGAAATGCTCAGTGTTGACCTCACTGTACTCCCATTGAAGTCACTGGGAAAAATTCCATTTGACTTCAATGTGAGCAAAGCTAGGCTGACGCTGTGCTATTTTGAAAATCCCTACCTCCTACTTCTACACTGCATTAGTTTAATAGGGCCCCAGAAGGAGTCTAATTTAATATATTCTTCCCCCCGCGCCCCCCCCCCCAAAGTTGAGGATTATCTAAGGTGTTTTCTCTGTAGCTAAATTGGCAGCATCACAGTAATGAGGAAGTGTCACTCAATATCATTTCAAGTTTGTTTGCTTTTTTTTTTTTTTTTCCCCTTGGATTCACAGCATGTTGTTCTGTAGGTATAGGGCACCTTGGGACACCTTTTCCTGCTTCTCAGTTAGGAGGCGGATATTTCCCTGCAGGTCAGTTTCTGTATGTCTTGTGCAACCTGAATAATCAAGTGATCTGAAAGGTAAGAATGCTCCATATTTCCAGTGTAGGCAATATTCTATAAATAGAAGAAATGAGTAAGTAGAAGCATGATGGAGAACTAATGTTTACAGAGTCCCACAGCAATGCATATCTTGTTTGCTAATCATAAATAATGAAAAACAGGCGGTTACCAGAGATACATGTATCAGCTTTAATTTGTGGGAGGCTGTCTGTCTGTCTTACAGCAGATACTTTTCTTTGCTACTTCATTTACAGAAGATGTCTCTTCTCCCCTTCCCCAAGTGGTTAAAATGTACAGTTCACACTCATCCTAATATCACAAAAAGTTTAGTTTGGAAGTCTTAATGCCCTGTTATAACATGGGGAAATAACTCCGTTTAAGTGGGAGACAAATAGCCTGGTAAAAGGCAGAGAGTTACACAGTCTTGCAACAAAGAGGAGAAACATGATTCCATTTCAAATGGAAAAGAAATAGGGGTTGGGGCTATGAAAACCTAGTAGGGTTGTCTACAGCATATAAATAATCACTTACAGGTTACACTGATAACTAGACTGTACCACTAAGGCACAGGCACAGCTGGGGATATCAGGAAGTATGTTGTGCTTATCAGAGATCTCCAGCACACAGGAGAAATACATCCACTATTCCAGTAGGATACAGAAAGCTTCACTCAAACATGACTGGCTGCTTCACTAGTCCTAGCTTCTCTAGATTCTGTCTGCCGTCATATGAGTAATCCTTATTCTCATGAATAGCGTCATTGATGCCACATAAGGACTAGCTTTTGTAAGTGTTTACTGATAAACCCCATAATTTATAAAGTTCCTTTTGGATAGAAGTCACTGAGTAACTAAAGTTCAGACCAGCAGAGTTTGGGGTCTGAAACATGATTCAGATCTACCTTACCTTCAGAGTATTCAAGTTCAAATAGCTATTATGTAATTAAAACAGAAAAGTCATAGCTTTGTATAGACCGACTAGGTCCTTCTGAACATGAGGCAAAAACAGACTCTGATTCTCTGTTGCTGTACTCTTTGTGCAATCGTTTATGCCAGTACACAATAGGTATATGCTACTACTAAATCAGAATGGCAGTGTTTTACAACCTGCATGCACTGGCATTGATGATGATGATGATTGCACAAGGTTCTGGAGTCTTGAGAAGGTCATCTTCTCTGAGAACAATCGCTGCTGGTACCATCCAACTAAATCCAATGTAGTCTTTTATGAACCTTAGTGGATCTGTAAAGCAATATTAAGTTATGGAAAGTATTTCATGCAGAAATAGGGTCTTTCTGTAGAAATTGCCTGAATAAAGGGGAAGGGAATGGCTGAAAGGTATAATGCATCTTCATGAAAACTCCTGATAGACTCATAGGTCAGAAGGGACCAATCTGATCATCTAGTCTGACCTCCTGCACAAGGCAGGCCACAGAACCCCACCCATCCAATATAGACTCATAGACTGATATAAGATGTATTATCTAAAACTGTGATTCTTTAAGTCACTTTGATTGCCTGTCATTTCCCTGGGAACAGCTGGCTTTGCTGGAGCACTCATCTAAAATAGATCTGAGAGAATTGGTCATTTGTGACATTGGTGGGTAAAACAGTTGTATTATGTATCCCAGTTAATATGCTTGTTGTAGAACAGATTGAATTCCCCAGGATGATGAATTTATTGCACTATCAGAGCCTGGTGAATCCAATATGAAATAATAAACCCTAACCAAATCTCACCAAGGACAACTTCTGTTCTATAGAGCCAAACCCTGAGGTCCTTATTCAGCTCATACTCTGGCAAACTCCCACTGCCTTCACTAGAGCTTGGCCAATTTAAGGACATCTGGATTTAGCCCATTAACTTTCATTTTATTTGCTATATCTACTTAGTTGGCACTCCTTAAAGGCTTCCCCCCATGCTACTAATCCAGTAAGTCACTTAAACACATGCATAGCCCAAATCTTTAAAATCTACTCAATAAGACTACAACTTAAACACATGCTTGAAAGCTTTTCTATATCAGGTTCTAAAAGCAGGCTCCTCAACAAACCTGTCCAGCTCTCCAGATAAAAGTCAAATGGCACACAAGGAGAGTGGGGCTCCTGTGTGAGCTAGGAGCCTTCCCCAGCCTTTGCACTCCGGAGAAGAGCTAGACAATTTTTGGCAAATAGGAATTTTGTAGAAAAATACTTGCTGCTTCACCTCCATCTTGGAGTTGCCTGTAAGGTGTGTGAGAGAACATAAGAATGGCCATACTGGGTCAGACCAAAGATCTATCTTGCTCAATATCCTGTCTTCCAACAGTGGCTGCTGCCAGATGCTTCAAAGGGAATGAACAGAACAGGTAATCATCAAGTGAGCCATCCCCTGTCGCCCATTCCCAGCTTCTGGCAAACACAGGGTAGGCTAGGCTAGGGGCACCATCCCTGCCCATCCTGGCTAATAGCTGTTGATGGACCTATCCTCCATGAATTTATCTAGTTCTTTTTTGAACCCTGTTATAGTCTTGGCCTTCACAACATCCTCTGGGAAAGAGTTCTACAGGTTGACTGTGCATTGTATGAAGAAATACTTCCTTTTTTGTTTTTGTTTAAACCTGCTGCCTATTAACTTCATTTGGTGACCCCTAGTTCTTGTATTATAAAAAGGAGTAAATAATATTTCCTTATTTACTTTCTCCACACGTCATGATTTTATACATCTCTATCATATCATCTCCCCCCACCCTGCCCCAACATCTTTTCCAAGTTGAAAAGTCCATCTTATTAATCTCTCCTCATACAAAAGCTGTTCCATACCCCTAATCACTTTGTTTCCTTTTTCTGAGACAGGACAACCAGATCTGCACTTAGTATTCAAGATACGGGCATACCATGGCTTTATATAGAAGTGATATATTTTCTGTCTTATCTATCCCTTTCTTAATGACTCCCAACATTCTGTTAACTTTTTCTGACTGCCACTGTGCACTGAATGGGTGTTTTCCGAGAACTATCCACAATGACTCCAAGATCTTTCTTGAGGGGTAACAGCTATTTTAGACTCCATTCTGCACCACCCTCAAATGCAGACCCATATCATAATGGCATGACCATTTGGCCCAAAACATTATTATTGACAATGTTCATTGAAGGAATTCCCATTCTGGGCACACATCCCTCTCAAAGAAAACAAGGGCCCTTAAAAGCTCCTTAGCTGCCTTAAAAATCTTTAAATATTTTAGGGACCATGTCTTGACCATGTTGCATATAAATTAACACTTAATCATCAACTATTTACAGAATTACTTAATGAAAGCAAAACTGCAGAAAAGGGTTACTTAAAGAACCCATGTTTCAACTGACAGCACAAATATGTGCACTAAAGGAAGCTTTTTAAAGAGAAGAAATCCTCTTTCTTTGTCATGAAAAAGAAACCCTTATAGACTCATAGAGTCTAGGACTGGAAGGGACCTTGAGAGATCATTGAGTCCAGTCCCCTGCCCTCATGGCAGGACCAAATACTGCCTTTAAGTCAAAGATCCAGGCTCGGATCCACCAAATGACTTAGGATCCTAAGGCCAAAATTTTAGGCACCAGTGAGATCCTCAAAACCTTTACTCAGCTGCTGCTTAGCCCTGTAGACACCTAAAATCCATCAGTGCCTAAAAGTTTGCTGTAAAATCTCCTAAGTACCTAAGTTTCTGTCTCTGGGTATATGCAGTGCTGCCTCAAGTAGGCACCTAACTCACACCAAGCCCCAGTGCAATCTTCACAGCCGGTGAAGATAGGAAGAGGCATGCCCATCTTGCTGTATGGACTGATTCAGTGAGCATGCCTAACTCCACACAAAGCAGCAATTCCTTCTAACCTTTAGCCCAGTGGTTGGGGTACTTGCTTGACATGTGGGAGACACTGATTCAATTCCCTCTGTGCCTGTTAAGGGATTTGAACAAGGGTTTTACCTCTTCTCAGGTGGGTGCCCTAACCACTGGATTAGCGCACAGTCTGGTGTGGGTCTCCCACAAGCCCTCCTGCTGAAGTCATTCCACTTTATGAACACACATACGCACTGGGACAGGGAGTGAGAAAAAGATTTTCTATAGCCCACTGGGTAGGGCACTCCCCTGACAAGTGGGAAACAACTATTCAAATCCCTTTTCCTCAGGCAGAGTGGGGATTTGAAGTGGAGCCTTCCACCTCCTGGGTCATATCCTACTCACTGGGCTAAAGGTTAAAACGGAGGCTGTCATGACAGCCTCCCCTGTATTGCAGCCATTTTGTGTGGAGGTAGGCATGTGCTGTTACTATTCTTACAAGAAATGGGCTGAGGTAACTGAGTCCAGGAGATAAGGTTGCCAACTTGTTAGTTTTTAAAAACCAGACACTCCAGCAGGAGTGCTGGAATCTCTCTTACCATGTCTCTTCTCCTTCCCTTCCCCTCACCTCCCCCTCCTCCTCCCTCCAAGTCAGGAGGGACTTGCCTATGGGCCTAGGGCTGGGAGCTGCCAGGTAGGAGGCAGACCCATCTGAGAAGGGGTTGGCATGGGTGACCTAGTGCCTCCCTCTCTTGCAGTAACTGGACTTTGGTTGTCCGGTCAGTAAATCTGACTGGATGCTGCCAGGTCCCCTTTTTGACCGGACTTTCCTCTCAGGAGTGGGTTCATGACTGTGGATCCCAGGCAGAAATAGGCATCTAGTGCCAGCCCAGAAGTTAGTGTCGAATTCCCTGAGAGGACCAGGGCTTAGGACACAGCCCTCTCCTTGGACTGTGCTATTGGCTAGTTTAAGGAACTCCCCACCTAGTTTGCTGGCTTTTTGAGACTTCCAATTTTAAGTGCCTATTTCTTCCCATGCATTGTATAGGGAACCTAGGTGCCTAATTTAGGGGTTGTAGAGTCCAGTGGGTGGCTCAGTGCCTAAAAGTTAGGCACTGTAGGCATTACAATGCATAAGCTCCTCTGTGAATCTGGGCCTGAATGATTAAACAGGAATCTGTTCCTTTGACTTGGTCAGTCTAGACCAGTAACATGCTGGATTTGATGGATTACAGTTGTTACAGAAAGGATGCTCATATATATTTCAGGATTTGGTTCATACCAAAAAAATTGAGAATGTATTTTTCTTTCATTCTTCATGCTGAACACATTATTGTATTCTGTAGTCAAGTCTGGTTAACTTTCCCGCAGTTCTATATTTAATTTCTTTTCAGGCTGGTCCTCTGTGTTCCCATATAAAATAGAGCCCAAAAATATTCTCTTCAGAAGGCTAATTATCTGTCAAGCTCTAGTGCAAAAAAGAAAATTCTCAACTGTGTATATAAACTGTTGTTTCCTTGATTGATTACATAACAAACCAGTGCGAGGCTATGGTCTTAAAGCTGCCAAAAGATATAATGGTTACACTGACTTTCATTGAACAATCCAAAATATTTGCAGTTCAGCATTGCCAATTAAAACTACTTGCCAATTAAAACATGCTTGTAGCAGGGAAAATGTTTTTTAGCTTTACAATGCCAAAACTACTTGTGCTTTATTTTATCCAACTGTTAGTAAATAACTTAAATACAAATGATTATCCTCCTGTCTAGCTTTTAAATAGCTTTTGAAAAATCTCTAATGATGGCAAGAAACCTAAGTAATCAGTGTTTTAATATTGAAGCAATAAGCTGGAATCATGGTGGTCTATTCCATTCCCCTTTCTCTCCTCCCCCCCCACCTCAAATTTACTATAACCTCCAGAGTAAGAGTGTTTGTTTTTTCTTATAATTAACTGGCGGAAGGGATATATTTACAAATAAAGTGAAATGACTTAATCTCATTGGTGAAACTTTGATCTCATTTACCTTGGTGTAAATGAAGAGTAAATACATTATGTTGTGGCAATCCCATATGTTTACACCTATAACTCTAAAAATCTGACCTACCCTTTCAAACTCCATTTTTATATCTATAGACTGCAGTTTAATTTCAGCAGGAAAATAACTAACAGAACAACAAACAACTGTCATCAAATAGATCATTTTTAGTTGCCATGGGTAACCACTGCCAGTAAGGTATTCAGTCATGAGAACAGCAAGCACTGATAATCCATTTCGAAAGTGCTGACTATGCATCATTTTGCAAACTTAAATTATTACATGTAGGAGGGTGGTGGCACCAACAGGGGGTATACCTGTAATGAGTCATCTTTTTAAATAGCTTAATTTGTCATCCTCAAAGGTTGGAGGAATCTATCAAGAGGGAAAACCAGTGCCTGAATTGTTAATAAACTAAAAAACTAGCCAGGCAGATAGGAAGATAAACGAAAGGAGGAAAAAGCTGGACAAAAGTAAGCTTCAGGGTGGTAGGTTGAAGAAAGGACACTTGGCAAAAAATATAGCCCTTCCTTAGAAACCTATTATTGGTACCCCATGCCTATTTGGTGGCTGATGAACATAGGATTAATGAACCGCCCCAGCCCAGCACACAAGAAGGCTGGAAGCTTTCATTCTGATGGGGGTTGATGCGTGTCATCCTTCCAATGTCTTTCAGAATCAAATTCCATAGTCATGGGCCAGTCACTGAGAAAGCTCTGCCTTCTGCACGTGTGCATTTTGTTCTTTCAGTGGATGGCTTCAATTGAATGTAGGTGCTGGAAAATGAGAGAGGAGGAGGTAAACTTAATTTTCCAACCATCTCTGTTATGGTAGGTATCATAGATTATTAGGGTTGGAAGGAACCTCAAGAGATCTAGTCCAATCCCCTGCTCAAAATAGGACCAATCCCCAAATGGCTGCCTCAAGGATTGAACTCACAATCCTAGATTTAGCAGGCCAATGCTCAAACCATTGAGCTATCCCTCATCCCTATATGATGAGGTAGTCCTTTGGGTAACTTGGGCTAGTCCCATGGAAAACTTTGAAGATGAATCTGACCCAATATTCAACAGAAAACCGATGTAAAATGAGAACAGTGGGGTGATGTGCTCTTGGCAGCCTGTATTACTGAGTAAAGAGGTTATGTTTTGATCCTCTGATGTCTTTTTTCAGGTAGGAGGTCATGTTTTTCTACACCCAGGATTCAGGCCTGGAAGTCACAGATTTGGCCATAGTGGTCCATGAAATTAAGCCCAACAAGATGGGGTGCAGCCACTTGACCAGTTACAGGTAGAAGAAACCTGAAAATTATAAAGCAAATAACAAAATAGTTGCATTTAAAGTTGTAAAGCACTGTGCTTTTACTCTCATAACTGAGATTCTTTGATCATGATTGCAATTTGAGTACTTGCACAGCACTGACTCAGCTCTCAAAGTCCATTCCCAATATACTCAGTGGAAAATTTGGGATGAAATCTAAGAGGGTGTCTTGTTTGAGGTTTCCAAATCCCTGATCTCAAATCTGAAAAGAATATACCCAGAACATTACACAAATCAACTTCCAGATATGCATTGCTAAAATCCACAAAGTTCAAATATAGGCAAACCTGTGGAATAGACTACTCCATTCCATAACTTTGGCTGAGAAGACCACTTAAAACAGATTGGATCAACGGGAGCTGTGTCGTTGAGCTGCATCACTGTGTACCAGCTAAGAATTAGGCCCACTGAATACACTTCTGCTCCACCTTTACTAGGGCCTGGTCTACACTACGCATTTAAACTGAATTTAGCAGAGTTAAACCCATTTAACGGTGCACCCGTCCACACTATGAGGCCCTTTATATTGATATAAAGGGCTCTTTAAATTGGCTTCTGTACTTCTCCCCGACGAGAGGAGTAGCGCTAAAATTGGTATTACCATATCGGATTAGGGTTAGTGTGGCTGCAAATCGACGGTATTGGCCTCCGGGTGGTATCCCACAGTGCACCACTGTGACTGCTCTGGACAGCAATCTGAACTCGGATGCAGTGGCCAGGTAAACAGGACAAGCCCCCCAAACTTTTGAATTACATTTCCTGTTTGCCCAGCATGGAGCTCTGATCAGCACGGGTGGCGATGCAGTCCCAAATCCAAAAAGAGCTCCAGCATGGACCATACGGGAGATAATGGATCTGATCACTGTATGGGGAGACAAATCTGTTCTGTCAGAGCTCCGTTACAGAAGATGAAATGCCAAAGCATTTGAAAAAAATCTCCAGGCTACACAGTGCTGCGTGACAAGCATAACGGAAAGCTAAAGAATCAAATGGACGCTCATGGAGGGAGGGAGGGGGTACTGAGGACTCCAGCTATCCCACAGTCCACAGCAGTCTCCAAAAAGTATTTGCATTCTTGGCTGAGCTCCCAGTGCCTGTAGGTTCAAACACATTGTCCGGCGTGGTTCAGTGGTTCATAGTATAGCTTGTCAACTTACTCCCTCCCCCCATCACGTGAAAGAAAAGGGAAAGAAATCATTTCTTGACTTTTTTTCAATGTCATCCTATGTCTACTGAATGCTGGTAGTAGACACGATGCTGCAGCAGTGAAAAGCAGTATCCGCTCTTCTTCCCTCCCCGGTGGCAGACGGTACAATATGACTGCTATCCGTCATCACCATCAGCCCGTGAGTGCTCCTGGCTGGCCTCAGGTGAGGCTGGCCAGGGGCGCCTTGGTAAAAATAGGAATGATTCCTGGTCATTCCCAATAGATGGTACAGAACGGCTGGTAACCGTCCTCATCATAGCAACTGGGGGCTGAGCTCCATCAGCTCGCTCCCTTTGCTGTGTAAAGAAAAGATTCTGTCCTGCCTGGACTATCATAGCAGCGGAATGCTGGGCTCCTCTCCCCCACATTGCTTAATGTCCTGCCAGGACTGTCATAGCAGTGGGAGGCTGCCTACCCCTCATTTAATCTCACTAACAAGTCACTGTTTCTTATTCCAGCATTCTTTATAACTTCATGACACAAATGTGGAGGACACTGCCACAGTAGCCCAGGAAGGCTGGGGGAGGAGGGAAGCAAGGAGTGGAGTTGTTGCAGGGGCATCCCCCATGAATGGCATGTAGCTCATCATTTCTGCTGGATCTAACATGGGCAGCTGTGCTTTCTGATACACAGGTTCTCTAGTACACTTGCCCCATATTCTAGGCAGGACTGACTCTATTTTTAGACACCATAAAGGAGGGATTGACTCGGGGAGTCATTCCCATTTTTGCCTTTGCTCCCCCGGCTGACCTCAGCCAGGGGCACCCATGATAGCACCAGACAGTACAGAATGACAGATAACAGTCATCTTATTGCCAATTACAATGGCAGCAGATAGTACAGAACGACTGATAACTGTCTCTGCTATCATGCAAAAGCGAACGAATGCTGCTGTGTAGCGCTGCAGTAACACCTCTGTCAGTGGCATCCAGTACACATACGGTGACAGTTTAAAAAAAAAAAAAAAAAAAAAAAAGCTAAACGGGCTCCATGGTTGCCGTGCTATGGCGTTTTCCAGGGAAAAAGGGTGCGAAATGATTGTCTGCCGTTGCTTTCCCAGAGGAAGGAATGACTGACAACATTTACCCAGAACCTCCCGCAACAATGCTTTTTTGCCCCATCAGCCACTGGGCTCTCAACCCAGAATTCTAGGGGGCGGGGGAGACTGCGGGAACTATGGGATAGCTACGGAATAGCTACCCACAGTGCAACGCTCTGGAAATTGACGCTAGCCTCGGACCGTGGATGCACACTGCCGAATTAATGTGCTTAGTGTGGCCGCGTGCACTCAACTTTATACAATCTGTTTTACAAAACCAGTTTATGTAAAATTGGACTAATCCCGTAGTGTAGCTGTACCCTAGAAGATCACATTGATTAAAAATCAGTTGCTAAATCAGTCCTGTGTATGCTCATGTAGGTCCCAAGCCAGAAAAGTACTTAAGCATGTGGTATTGAAGTCTCCCTGGACCTTGAGAGCCTGGTTTTCAATAGGATTTCAGCACATGGTTGCGTACTATGAATTTGAAGCCTCAGGATAGGCTTTGCTGTATTGAACTTCTGTCTATTTTGTTACTGCTCCATGTACCCATCCTTAGTGCAGTGACTGTTTTTTGGTTGCTTTTAAAACCAAAAAAAGGATTTAAACTCGCTGTATACATCACATGTGAATATGGAACACAAACTCAAAGGACCAGTGCAGAACCAGATGTAAGGATAAGCAAGCAGTTGTCATTGCAACATGTTACAGAACCAATGCTCACACTATCTCTTCATTAACTAGAAGGAAGAAAACAGCTGAAAGTTTCCTGGCATTGCTACTGAAAGAAGAGAATATTTGTCTGAATATGTGGTTAGTGAAAAGTTATATGTTTGCTAGTGAACAATTTTGCAAGCCTCTGGGCTGGTGAATTGTGGCAGTAAGCTATTAAGGTAAAAATGGTAAATGATTTCCTATACTCTGAGGAAATTTGTGTTCAGTTATATTCAGATCCATATCTGATTAATCCAGTGGTATACAGAGAACTAGAATAAACCAGAATACTTCAGAGAAACTCTGGTAAGATGTAATTAAGGTTGACAGGAGCTAATGACCTCACACTTACAGAAATGTGAAATGTAAAACTTTTCAGCTTTTGTCTGTCTATAAACAAGCAGGGCCTTTCACAGCTATTGAATTTACAATATGAAATTTGCTAGTAATTAAATACTTCAGTTCTGCTTTTCACACAATTGCTTCAATTTTTTCTTCTTGAAAGTAAGTAAAGTTTTAAAATAGGCCCAATGAAAAGCTACTATTACTACCACTTACATGTTGTGAAGTAATCACTAGCACTGCTGCAGCTAATAGTCCATCAGAATTTCTAGTATGCTCCTACTTATACCTCCAACATTTTAAAAAAAACAACAACTACAAAATGATACTTGGCATGTCTAGGAGTGAATTTCATTTTTCATCTGTATATATTTTAGGCATAATATACAACATTAAGTCTTTTTTAGTTACAGAAATACAAAACCCTTCAAATTTGTTTCATGTGCTTGTTGGTGAGATTTAAGACTGTAGGGTTCTTGGATTTCTCAGGTGCTCAGAACATAGCTATGTGCAACTGCAGAGCTAGGCTTTGATCCAGCAATTAGATCTTGCAAATAAATACTTGTGCCCTTGAGAAGTCTGTCTTCAACAGAGCTCAAACAAAGTGCAAGAATCCATCCATCAGAAACCAGTCATATGATAGGCGTCCAACTTTAAATGCAAGAGTCATGAAAATTGGATATAATCTTGTGGTCACATAATCGGAATCTATGGATACAGTATATTTGGAAAAAAGCTCTTGCGTTTTAACAGACCTTACCAAACACATACACAGAGAGTTTCCATACATATGCAAGAGAATCACTGGAGCTAGTAGAAACTTTCTAAACAGAGGCCTGGTCTACACTGCACATTTATACCGATTTTTAGCAGAGTTAAACCAATTTAATGCTGCACCTGTCTACACAACGAAGCCCTTTATATCAATATAAAGGGCTCTTTAAATCGGTTTCTGTACTCCTCCCCCAAGAAAGGAGTAGCCCTGAAATCGGTATTACCATATCGGATTAGGGATAGTGTGGCCGCAAATCGACGGTATTGGCTTCCGGGCGGTATCCCACAGTGAACCACTGTGACCACTCTGGACAGCAATCTGAACTCTGATGCACTGGCCAGGTAGATAGGAAAAGCCCCGCGAACTTTTGAATTTCATTTCCTGTTTGGCCAGCGTGGAGAGCTCATCAGCACAGGTAACAATGCAGTCTCCTGAGAATCGAAAAAGAGCTCCAGCATGGACCGCACAGGAGATACTGGATCTGATCGCTATATGGGGAGAGGATTCAGTGCTAACAGAACTCCGTTCCAAAAGACGAAATGAAAAAATATTTGAAAAAATTTCCAAGGCTATGATGGAGAAAGGCCACATCAGGGATTCAGTGCAGTGCAGAGTGAAAGTTAAAGAGCTCAGACAAGCCTACCAGAAAACCAAAGAAGCAAACAGAAGATCTGGGGCAGGGCCAAAAAAATGCAGCTTCTACGCTGAGCTGCATGCAATTCTAGGGGGGTCCACCACCCTACCCCACTCCTGTCCATGGATTCCAAGGTGGGGGTGCTAATCTCAGCCACGGCTGAGGATTCTGCAGGGGGAGTGAATGGGGGGAATGGCACTGAGCTTTTTCACGTTTGGCTAGCAGGGATCTTCCCTGCTACCAGCCACATGGTGGGGGGAGGGGTAAAGCGATCATCCCAGAGAATTGGATGTGGGGGGGTGGTTGCTCCTGCTGCATGTTAACAGGAAAGAAGCAGCACTGAATGGGGTTTGCTTGGTATTTGGGAAAGGAGGGCACTGCGTGTATGAAGACTGCAGAAGCCGAAAGACAATGGCTTACCATGGCCGCGTGCAAGCTGAATTCTGCTGCCCGGACCTTCATCTGTGAAATCTCTAACACCAGAGCCTCAGGCACTCAATATTAAGATGCAAAATGCGACCTTGTAATGAAATCACATGTGCTATGTAAGGTGAATAGTGTTGTTCACTGTGAAAGAGTATAACCATTGCTCTGTAAAATGTGTATCTTTTTAAATGCTTCTCTCCATTTTTTACCTCCCTCCTGCAGCTGCAAAATTTCAAGCTTCCCTACTCCATCCCGAAGGCTATCTCAGATAAGGCGGAGGGGGAAAAAAAGACGTGAGACAAAATGTTCTCGGAAATCATGGAAGTAACCTGCAATGAAAGAGCTTATCTGAATGAGTGGAAGGATGGGGTATCAAATTACAGGAAAGATGCTAGTGAACGTGAGGACAGGAGGGACGCTTGAGATGAGAGGTGGCACCAGGAAAATCAGAGGTGTAAGCAGGAAGATATGTGGGTGGCGAGATGCAACGCTGGGGCTGCTGCGTGATCAAACTGACATCCTCTGACATCTAGTGGAGCTTCAGGAACAGCAGCAGGGTCAGAGTGCTGCTGCAGCCCCTGTGTAACCACCTTCACCACTCACCATGTTTCACATCTTCCTCACCCAGATGTGTAAGAATGCATGGGGGAAGGCTTCATGCACTCGCCCACTCCACCCCCGTGGACAGCCCAGCCAAAAGGCTGTCATTACTTTGAAATGTTTTTAGTGGCCTTTTCTTTCCCTCCTATCCTCCTCCCAAACCACGCCTGGGATACCTTGTCAGTTCTCTCCCTCTTTTTAATGACTTTTTTTTATTAAAGAATACATGATTTTTAAACGATAGTGACTTTATTTCCTTAAGCAAGCTGTAATCGAACGGGGAGGGTGGGTTGCTTACAGAGAATGAGTCAATCAAGGGGGGAGTTCATCAAGGGGAAACAAACACAAGTCACACCGTACCGTGGCCCATAATGAAACTCGTTTTCAAAGCTTCTCTGATGCGCACCGCTTCGTACCCTGGTGTCTGGCTGCATGTAATCAGCGGCCAGGTGATTTGCCTCAGCCTCCCACCCTGCCATAAAGGTCTCCACCTTACTCTCACAGAGATTGTGGAGCACACAGCAAGCAGCAATAACAATGGGGACATTGGTTTGGCTGAGGTCTGAGCCAGTCAGTAATGTGGGCCAGTGCGCCTTTTAACGGCCAAATGCACATTCTACCACCATTCTGCACTTGCTCAGCCTGTAATTGAACAGCTCCTGACACCTGTCCAGACTGACTGTGTGTGGCTTCATGAGCCATGGCATCAAGCGGTAGGCTGGGTCACCCAGGATAACGACAGGCATTTCAACATCCTCAACTGTTTTCTGCTCTGGGAAGTAATTCCCTTGCTGCAGCCATTTAAACAGAGTAGTGTTCCTGAAGACGTGAGCGTCATAAACCCTGCCTGGCCATCCCATGTGGATGTTGGTGAAACGTCCCTTGTGATCCACCAGTGCTTGCAGCACCATTGAAAAGTACCCCTTGCGGTTTACGTACTGGGTGCCCTGGTGCTCCGGTGCCATGATAGGGATATGGGTTCCATCTATCGTCCCCCCACAGATAGGGAATCCCATTTCAGCAAAGCCATCCCCTATGACCTGCACATTTCCCAGAGTCACAACCTTTCGTAGCAGCAGCTTAATGATTGCTTTGGCTCCTTGCATCACAGCAGCCCCCACAGTAGACTTTTCCCACTCCAAATTGATTCTCAACTGATGGGTAGCTGTCTGGCATTGCAAGCTTCCAGAGGGCTATCGCCACTCACTTCTCAGCTGTGAGGGCTGCCCTCATCTTGGTATTATGGCATTTCAGGGCAGGGGAAAGCAAGTCACAAAGTTCCATGAAAGTGCCCTTACGCATGTGAAAGTTTTGCAGCCACTGTGAATCGTCCCAAACCCACAAAACTATGCGGTCCCACCAGTCTGTACTTGTTTCCCAGGCCCAAAATCGGCGTTCAATGGCTAGAACCTGCCTCATTACCAGCAGGCTCTCCAAAGCGCAGGGGCCCGTGGTTTGAGAGAATTCTGTGTCCATGTCCTCATCACTCTCGTCACCGCTCTGCCGTAGCCGCCGCCTCCTCCTCTGGCTTTGCAGGTGCTGGTTCAGCATAGACTGCACAAGAATGCGTGAGGTGTTTACAACGTCCGTGATTGCGGTCTTGATCTGAGCAGGGTCCATGCTTGCTGTGCTATGGTATTTGCACAGTTCAGCCAGGAAAAAAGGTGCAAAATGGTTGTCTGCTGCTTTCACAGAGGGAGGTGTGAGGCTGTACCCAGAACCACCTGTGAAAATGTTTTTTGCCCCGTCAGGCACTGGGATCTCAACCCAGAATTCCAAGGGGCAGGGGAGACTGCCGGAACTATGAGATAGCTACTGGACAGCTACCCACAGTGCAACACTCAGGAAATCGACGCTAGCCTCGGTACATGGACACACACCGCTGAATTAATGTGCTTAGTGTGGCCTCGTGCACTCGACTTTATACAATCTGTTTTACAAAACTGGTTTATGTAAAATCGGAATAATCCTGTAGAGTAGACATACCTACAATCTATTAGGTGTGCCCTAGTGTAACCCCAGAAAGAGAATTACATTTGTACCATCAAACTTCAAATGTGGAGTTTTCCTGAGTTTTGAGTTCTTAGTTATGCAGCCTTAACTTTTTTCAATAACCCATTTTTGTATGGATTTTATCAATAAGGTAGATGAAAAAGAATGGGCTAAATTTTCTTCAGTTACACAGTTGTATAGCTGGTAGAGTGCACTCATGAAATATTTGACACATTCTGTATTTTTGAGTAATGTATTTGACAGTAGTAGTTTGCAGCGTTATTGCCATTTGTCAAACTTTGACACAAGCCGGCAATATTAGCTAAATAACCTTTATTTCTGAAATGTATTTCCTGGTGCTTGATTCTGTCAGTGTGGGTGTAGCTGAGCAGAATCTGGCCCAGAATTTTGCTTGGGAGTCACTGTGTGACATTCACCAAGTGTTATCTTCTAGGTCATTCCAGTCCTTGACTCTGGGACCCAGCCCTACCCTGCTTTGCTGTGAGAACCCCCATTCCTGCACTGTTCACACACAGCCTCTGCCATTAAAACTGGTCCTTGAATTGTGCAACCAAATGACACTAGCCAATATCTCTGGTCCTAGACACAGCACTAGGAACCTCTGCCTTGCAGTGTCCAATTATCCCGCTGGATGTTGCAAGTTTATATGAGTTCATTAGTTTAACAAAGAAATTGATATGTACCAGGCTTGTTATCACAAAGGGAGTCTCTGACACACTTCAAACCAAATGCACTGCTTCAGGTAGAATAAACAGATTTATTAATTTATTGTATCAAGCAGGCAAGGTACTAACAAACTTCAACAGGACTTTATTTTTACAGGGGAAACCTCATTACCAAGCTGCTGCTGGACCCTCTGTAGCTCTCACTCAGCCTCCTCAACTCCTCCCCCTCCTTCCTGTTTCCTGTCCTTTCAGACTCCCAACAGCCAGTGCTCCCAGTTCTAATAATACAAGCAGCATTTAAACCCCACATAACTACAAAGATAGATTTTAAGTGATTACAAGTCAAAGCATAACAAGTCAGATTTGGTCAAATGAAGTAAAAGCAAAACTATTCTAAGCCAATCTTAACTCTTTCAGTGCGCTTACAAACTTAGATGCTTCTTAACACAGGTTGGCTGGTTGCCCTTCAGCCAGGCTCTCTCCTTTGATCAGTCCTTCAGTCATTTGGTAGTGATGTCTGTAGATGGCAGTGAAAGAGAGAGGAAGAGCATTGCAAACCTCTCTCCCTTTTATCATGTTCTTCCTCCCCACCACCACTTTTCAGGGTCAGGTGAGCATTACATAATTGCAGTCCCTATGGAAAGGGGGGTGGCTCACTTGAGAGTCCAACAGATCCTTTTGCTGCTGCCTAGGCCAGTGTACTTTGTTTCTGTAAGGCTGGGCTGCGTTTGTCCCATATATGCCCTGAAGAGGTTTGAACTGCCCCTCTGCTCTTGGAGAGTTTTTTCCTGGGTTTGCCTTAAACCTTGAGGACACATTTTCAGCCTCAAAATATATACATTAAATTACAAGCTATAACATTCTATAACATCATTATAATAACAATGCTCAGTATATTATGAGCCTTCCGAAGACACCCGACATGACAAACTTTTCATTAGTTACCACCCAACCATGTTACAAGGATTAATATGAGGGTGTAGGGTGTTCCTACGAGGTACAGAATATCACACTATGGTTTATGCTCCTGACAATGACTTTGTTTGACCTTGTGCAAGTCACTTAAATTGCCTGTGCTTCAGTTAACCTTAAATTGAGGGGAAAATAGGAATTCTTCTAAGTCTGTCTAAACAATGTTTTGAAAGTAATAGGAACTACAAAATATCATTATGGTCAGTTAGATGAAGTAGTACTAGAACTAGGAGGCTTGGAATCCCTGGTTGCTAACTTAGTTCTCGCTGCAAGACTTTGGGCCCTAAACAGCATGTGGAGAAAGATCGGTGTGGTGTTCAAAAAAACCCATAAAGATGAACTTGCAATACTAAAAATCCTGGCCAGTTCTGGTCAGCTCTGTAGCTAATTTTCCCCATTATTAGGCAGGCAAATATGGCAGCACCTTCATGGCTATCTCACATCTTAAAGATCAGTACCTAAGGACTGATTTTTTTTTATATGTAATAAAAAATGTCAAGGTCCCTTTATGCCACTTGGGCAAGTTATATCTACTTTAAGGGCCCTTTATCCTGTCAGAGCAATTTAAAGGGACCCATAATATAAATGGCTTGGCTAGTATGTGGTAGTTAAGCTTGACCTAAATTTGATTGGCTTTCCTAGGGAGGAAGACCAGCCCAAATGAGAACAGGGAAATGGTTGTCCAAAACTGCATTCTAATTGGCTGGTTGGGTATTTCTGATGACACAGCTGGGTAGCAGCTTTCAGTGCTGCATAGCTGGGACATCATCACTTGAATACCTCAAGCAATCCACCAATATATTTTAAATTGGTGAGAGGCTCAAACTGAGGGTAATAAAGATAAAGCACACTGTGGGTGGGAGGTGAATAGAGAAAGTGTTTAAACTGCTCCCCAAATTGCCTCTTCCATGAATGTCATGATGCAACTTCTATCCTTTTTAACTTTTTTGTATAAGTGAATTTTTGTGGATTTTTAAATTATTTTTATTTTTAATCTAGGTCTTTATATTGTGTTTGTCCCTATATAATTGCTGAGGCCCAGAATCTTAAGTGTTTAAATGCCTAACTCTCATAGGCCCAGATCCTCACAGGTACTTAAATGCCTGAGTGCCTAATTTAGCAAAGGTTTCAGAGGGGTAGCTGTGTTAGTCTGTATCCTCAAAAACAATGAGGAACCTTGGAGACTAACACATTTTATTTGGGCATAAGCTTTTGTGGGTTAAACCCACTTCTGGGTTATAGCCCACAAAAACTTTATGCCCAAATAAATGTTAGTCTCTAAGGTGCCACAAGGACTCCTCATTAATTTAGCAAAGTAATGAGCCAGATTTTCAACTTCTCTGTTTCAAAGTTGAGCCATCTTTGATTGTTTTGACAAGCCATATAATTCGGTATAATGGGGTTGCTTTTGTTTTGGAATTGACAACACACCCACATTTATATTTTCATTCCAGTCACAGCATTTGCAGTGGAGTGACAGCTGGAACTGAAATGATGGGCATGATAATTAAGACATTTCATTATAAATACAGCAGCATTTCAAGTCTCTGTGGAGTCTCAAGTAATGAATGCCATAGCATGAAAGCCAATGTTTCATTGTTAATGATTTTGTTATTGTCACTGAATAGGAATTATAGACCCAATTTAGGATAAGGACCTAAATTCAGACAAGCCTAAAAGTCTGCTCTAAATAGTTAAGTGAGTTCCTACAGAGCTAGGGCCAGATTTTTACAGCTCTCTGGGCACCTAGACATTTTGACACCCAGGGAGACTTTCAAATCTGCATCCCTAGGTACTTAAATGGCTTTAAAAATCTGCCCCTTACTCCTTTGCAGTTTTTAAAGATCAAACTCTTATGTTATGGAATTCATTTCAGCCTTCTTAGGTCTGTTGCTTTTGAAAATTTGTTTACTCTACAGACATTGACATTTCATTAGGAGAAATAAGTGACTGAGGGCTAGCTGAACAGCCTATTAATCTCAAGAGGCCAATTATAAGGCCTTTATCTTATGGCATTTAGGTGTTTGTTAATCATGCTAATTTACATATCAAGATCTCTTGCTTCTGAGTAATGCAATCTCTTTCAGCAAATATTCTGACCTGATTAAATTTCCAGTCAGTTGTCTCTGTTTGTCAAAGTAATTTTTATGATTATTTTTAATAAAATGAGCAGAGCTTTCAGATTCCAATCCTTTTTTGTAGTCTATGTGCCCAATTGAGCTGGTCAAAGAATGTATTCACCAAGTTTTGCCAGTACTTGTTGAATGGATTATTTCAGGGGAAACTCCCCCTATCCCCCCCACCCCCACACATACATATTCAACCTATTTTAAGTACAACTTGTCCAGCAGGTCAAAAATTGACTATGCCTTAATGGGGGGGAAATCTCTCATTCTAGTTCTAAAGGCACTAGTTGTGCCATGCACATGTTTTCGTTTACTTTTTTATTATTGTAATTTATTCATATCATAAATGTGGAATCATGAAACTGATTATCAATGTTTATGCTACAGTATTTAATCGCTGGTCTCTCACAGATTCTTGCACTGCTTGTTTTCTAAATAATTCATTTTACCACTGTGTGTGTTTATCTGTTTGCAGTGTTCTAGGTATTTTGATCCCAGGATATTAGAAAGACAAGATGAGTGTCAGTGAAAGAGACAAGCTTTTGAACTATACAGAGCTTTTCTTCTCTCTAGCTCAAAAGATTGTCTTTACTAACAGAAGAGGGTCTGATAAAAGATATTATCTCTCCCATCTTGACTTTCTCATCTATCTTTATATAGGTGTCATTGCTTTAGTATCTGAGCACCTACATCTTGTATTTGGGCCTTGATCGGTGGTCAAATATTTTAAGTCTTGCTTTAAGGAAGAGAATGGGGTTTTCATACACAAAGACCTATTCTTTCTGTTTAGATGTTTAGTTAAGTGTAAGGAAACAAACACACATGGAGAAAACAAATATACAGTTACTGTAATCTGTGGACAAATAAATAAATACCTGTTCCCAGAGCTGTAAATTCAGCACCTTTCGTGATCTCTAAATTCTGGCTCATGGTCTTTCCACTTAATACCTTGATAATACATAGTACTTCTTCTGAAAGCCCCAGGTAAATTTTTATATACTGGCTTTAGTATTATAGTGTCAGGAGCCTTACAAATGCAGAGAAGTTTTTTAAAAAGTCAGGTTTATTTTGGATTAAAATAGGTATAGTTTTATTATTTTTGTTGATTAAAATGACAGCAGGCAAAACTTACTTTGGCAAACTCAATGAACATGTAATAATCAGGGGCCCAGGCCGTAATCAGTAGGCAGATATACAGACTGCCCCTTGGAAAAGAGTGTTGGCAGAAGGCCTGGTCTGCCATTGAGAGAGGGGACTTGTTTCTCAACTCTGCAACACCAGTGAAACTCCATTGATTTTTCAGTGGTATTGCACCAATTTTACACTGGCTTAATGGAGAGGAGCGAGGAGCCCCAGGGAATTTCAGCTTGGAGTAGGGAGCAGCCTCTAGGGATCTAGAGCTGTTGGGGGGTAGAGGCTGTGAGGGGGACTCCATTTAGACAAATGGAATCCACTTTAAAATAAATAGTACTATATTAGAAAGCTTTAGTATCCTGGCGACCTTTTAAAATAAGTACTTTGTATTTGGCTCAGCTCCCTGGCACTCCCACAACGCCTGCTGTTGTTTTTTAAAACAAACAAAAACAAACAAAAAAATCCTATTCATTTGATCCAAGAAAGGAGTGGTAGCATATGACTTTCCCTACAGCACTTTGAAAAATGTGTTTTCAGTTAGTTAAAAGCAAAAAATAAATTCATCTGAGAAACTATTCGGTATTATTCAAAATGAATCAACTTTTGTTTGCAAATTCAGGGTTTGTTTGTTTTTTTTTAGAATTCCTTCCTTGGAGAGGTTTGTTTCAGATTTGTTCAAATTTTGTGCTTGCTTTCAATCCCTGAATGTTCTTTAGATTATAGTGGAAATGCTGAATCAGCTGTGAAAAACAGCTTTTGACTTAATTATATTAATTGATGTTATCTGTAATTTTTTTGATCATTTTGGAATAATTGCATCAAATGGCAATTAATTTGTCTCTTGAAGTACAATAATTAACAAAAGTTCATGAAAGGAAAGTCATCAAAACTTCAAATGAAGTATTTACAAGTTATAATTATTTTGACTAAGAGACTGCCAAATGTTTAGAGGAAAAAATATTTTCCTCTTCCCCTTAGCCCTGTCGGGCTGCTCCCATTTGAAGACTCTCAGTGATTTCATTGGATGCTGGAGTAGTCTCATAGTGCATTTTCAGCCTAGTTGGAAAATGGCTGGAAGAAGCATGATTGGCTGATGGGAGAAACTGCTTCACATGGGCTGGCCCCAAGTGAAGGAAGCTTGAATTCTGCAGCAAAGTGCCAGTGTGGTTCATATTGCTCAGAACAACAGGCATTCCTGTACCATGAAAACATTCTCCCCACCCATCCAAGCAAGGGGAAGGCATGCTAACCACTGTGGGGGAACCAATGGTAGCCCAGCATACTTGCTGGCAAGGCTGCCAAAGCAGTGGGGTAGTTTGGAAGGCACAAACCATACTGCACAACATCTTGTACAAATTCCAAAATGGTTTTTTTTTTCCCAAAGAGAGACAGTTGGAGGAGGGAGCAGGAGAAAGAACGTAGAATGGTACTTCACAGTCCAGGAATTGGAAGCTCTGCTGGCTTGCAATAAATTGGCAGTAGACTGTATAAATTCCTTAATTTGGAACTTGTTGGCTAAACACAACTAGGACACTCAGCGCCAAGCACCTTAGGAGATTCTCAGGCTGGAGTCTGTCTCTTGCAAACCTGTGCAACAAGGTGCTAGTATTTTCAACTTTATGTGTCCTGAACATAGTGGTGTAAGAGCAGTGTTCAGTCCAGGATATTAGAGATACAAGGTGGGTGAGCTAATATCTTTTTATTGGACCTACTTCTGTTGGTGAGAGAGACAAGCTTTTGAGCTTACACAGAGCTCTTCTTCAGGTCTCAGTCTGGGAGACGTACTTACTTATTTAGAATGTCACAGCTAAATACAAGATGGGACAGATTGTTTAGCATAAGTAGTTAACACATTTCAAGGGACCATTCCAGGTGAAGTGGCCTGTTAACACCTGCTCCATTCCATAAGGAGGAAAGGAAGTGGGGAGGAGGGGAAACAGCTAGGGGAGGAGGGGTTGGAGTTGTAAATGGGTTGTAGATTGTTGTAATAAGCCATAAATCCAGTGTCTCAGTACATGATTTTTAGTGTCTACTAGAGTATGAATTTAAGCTCCTAGACTTATCTTTTGAAAGTCTTGTTGTGCAGGTTTCCTTTGAGGATGAGAACTGATAGGTCAGCTATAGTGCTTGCTGTGTGTAAAGTGTTCACCCATATGTGATGTGGTGGTTTTATCTTTTTCCTGTATGAGTGAGTTTGTGAACTTAGCAATTGTCTGTCTGGTTTCACTCACACTGTTGCTATTAGGGCATTTTGTGCGCTGGATGAGGTATACCGCTTGTTGTTGTGATAGGCATGTGTAAGACACATGGATCCTGAAAGGTGGTGGTGTGTGTGTGTGTGTGTTTGTGTGTGTGTGTAGGAGAGAAGTGGTGTGGGGGCGGAGGGGAGTTGATAACTGTAGCAATGGGTATATGTCTGAAGTCAGTGGAAGTGGTAATGAGTCAAAAGTGAATCTGTACTTTGGACAGGAATACAGACGGACATATAAATGCAGTGATGTATGAAAATATTTGGTGGAAAACTAAATATATTAATGACCTAAATCTGAACTAATTTTATGTATGCCACGTTCAGTATATCTTTCATATATAGTGCACAGAATTGGATGAACAGAATTTAACCTTCACAGATGTTGCTTAGCCATCGTTTTGGGATTTTTTTCATCCATACCAAACTCCCAGTATTAATTTTGGAAGGCGTTAAGAGGGGCAAGCTTTGGGGTGCAGCATGGGGGACTGTAACAGGAAATTTAGGGAGTGGGGCTGAAAAAGCCCAGTAAATGAGCCTTCATGAAAAGTACTTACATAAAGGCCAGCATTGGTCTGGGAATGCAAAGTGCAGCTCACGTATAGCTAGGGGCCAAAGCAACCCAGCAAGCTCAAATTTACATCACTATGTTGAGCCAACAGGACAGCTGCATCAAATTACTTTCTTAAAAACAGGAAGGAATGGAAGCTTGATTACAAGTACTACAGACTCTACTAAAATGAAACATCTTTACATAGGGCTGGATACATGGTCCACAACTAACAGCCTAGGAATAGGCAGCTAGAACATGGAAATAATCCAGAAAAATTAGTTTCATTGTGGTATAAAATTTCAAGTATCTGTATTGTCAATCAGCAATACAGTATCCAGCCAGGTACTGTGTTTGCACATTATTATTACTAACAAATGCACAATTTCATATTTTTTTTAAGGCACAACACTTTACAGACTAGGAAAATATTTAACTGAAGGTCTAAATTAAACCATTTGTTTTATTAAATAACTTTGATGTAACTGTAGACAATGCTTCTATATGTTGGCCTTGATCCTGTAATCTGTTCTACAGAGACCAATCTTTGCACATGCACCAAGTCTAAATGAAGTCACTGGGACTCTGTACAAGTATACGGGTTAGGCTGTGTGGATCAGATGCAGGTTCCGGGTTTAGTGTTTTCATTTCTCATACGGTAAAGCGGTACCAGAAATCTGTCTTACTAGGTACATCCTGTCTCAAGAATACATCTCAAAACACTTTCCAATGTACTGAGCCAAACTCTGCTCTATTATGCAAGTGTAAATCCAAGGTATACACAGAGTAACACCAGCGTAACTGAGACGTTTGGCCAGCTGAATCCTGCTTCCTTATATTACCTACATTAGCAACTGATTATTTTGTTGCAGTCCTTTTTGTGGAGTTCCATAGAGTTTCATTGCACATGTGTAATATCTAGAACTTGAACTAAAACAGCAGACTAAAAAGACTCTCTCATAAATATAAGAAAAATCTGTCTCAAACTCTGTAAATAGTAGTTTGTGCTATTTTTCTGTTGATGAATTCCAGATATTCACAAATTAAAGTCTCTCCCCTCCTCCAGTTTCAGACTGCAGCAATGCATTGCCATGTAATCCTGTCACATGATAGGAGCCTTCACCTAAAGGATAGTTGTTTAACTCAAATTACCTCTTGTATCTTACTGCTATCTAACCATACTGACAGGTTTCGGAGTGGTAGCTGTGTTAGTCTGTATCCGCAAAAACAATGAGGAGTCCTTGTGGCACCTTAGAGACTAACAAATTTATTTGAGCATAAGCTTTAGTGGGCTAAAACCCACTTCATCAGATGCACGGAGTGAAAAATACAGTAGGCAGGTAGGGGTGTGTGTGTGTGTGTATGTTTCTCTCTCTTTCTCTCTCTAATATAATTACAGCACATGGAAAAAAAATGGGAGTTTACTTTGTAGTAATGCTAACTCCCATCTTTTCATGTGCTATATACCTGCCTACTGTATTTTTCACTCCACGCATCTGATGAAGTGGGTTTTAGCCCATGAAAGCTTATGCTCAAATAAATTTTAGTCTATAACTATATGGATTTCCTGCCCCAGCATTCATACTTCACAAAACAAAGGGGGATCATAGGAATTTTAGAAATGTAGAATGGGAAGGGTTGTTCAGAGATCTAATCCATTTCCTCCTCCCCCGCCCAACCCCCAGGATGAGGCAATAATCAGTATATCTAGACCATCTCTGACAGGTGTTTGTCCAACCTGTTCTTAACAACTTCCAATAATTGGAGTGCTACAGCCTTCCTTGGAAATCTATTCCAGAGCTTAACTATCCTTATAATTAGAAAGCTTTTCCTAATATCTAACCTACATTTATCTTACTGCAGATTACAGCCACTATTTATTGTCCTATCTTCAATGGACATGGAGACCAATTGTTCTCCTTCTTTAAAACAGCTCAACATATTTGAAGGTCCCCACTCCCCCTAGCTGTCTTTCTCAAGTCTAAACATATCTAGGTTTTATAACCTTTTCTCAGAGGTCAGGTTTTCTAAACCTCATATAATTTTTGTTGCTCTCCTCTGGGCTCTTTCCAATTTATCCACATCTTTAAGTGTGATATCCCAAACTGGACATGTTACTCCAGCTGAGAGGCTTCACCACTGTCAAGCAGAGTAGGACAGCTGCCTCCTGGGTGTCTCATACCACACTCCTGTTATTAAATCCCAGGATGATATTAGCCTTTTTTCAACTGCATTACATTGTTAGTGCCTATTCAATTTGTGATACTCTATATTACCCAGATCCTCTTCTGCAGTATTACTACCTAGTCACTTATTCCCCATTTTGTATTTGTGCACTTGATTTTTCCCACCTAAGTTGTGTACTTTACCGTTGTCTTTATTGAATGTCATCTTGTTGATTCCAGATCAATTCTCTAATTAATCAAGGCCATTTTGAATTCTAATCCTGTCCTCCAAAGTACTTGAAAGACCTCCCCAGCTAGTGGTGTCTGCAATTCTGGAAGCATACTTTCCACTATCCTAGCTGTTAATGGAAAATATAGAATATACTGGGCCCAGGATAGACCCTGTAGGACCCCACTCAATACATCCTTCCAGTCTGACAGAGGAAAAACTGATAAATACTCTTTTAAAGTATAGTTTTTTAACCAGGTAGGTGCCCACTTTATAGTAACTTCATCTTGACCACAATTTCCTAGCCTCATTATGAGAACATCATGTGGGATCATGTCAAAAGCCTTACTAAAAATCCATATATCAAGTCTGCTGTTTCCTCCCTATCCACTAGGCCAGTAACCCTGTCAAATAAGGAAAGTAGGTTTGGTTTGGCATGATTTGTTCTTGACAAATCATGCTGGCTAGTCCTCATAACCCTATTATCCTCTAGGTGCTTACAAATTGATTCTTGAATAATTTGTTCTAATTTTTTTCAGGTATCAAAATTAGGCTGATTGGTATATAATTTCCTAGGTTCTCTTGGTTTAAAGATAGGTGCTATGTTTGCCCTTCTCCAGTCTTCTGGATCTCTTCTGTCCTCCATGAATTCTTGAAGATTGATTCAGCTAGTTCTTTAAAAGTACCCTACAGTAAATTTTCTCAGGCCCTGCTGAAATGAATACATTTAACTTCCCTAAATGTTTTAACCTGTTCTTTCCCTATTCTGGCTTGTATTCCTTCCTCGTTGTGAATGTTGTTAAGCATCTTGTCACAATTACTACTTTTAGTGAAGACTGAAGCAAAATGGACATTGAATTCCTCAGACATCATCTGTTAAATTTCCTTCCCTAGTATATAGAAGACTTCGAGTAAGAGGAAGAGAAAGATGATAGAAAGTGTATTTTAGAGAACCTCTTCTGGTTGCCTTATGTCTTTTGGTAGGTGTAACTCATTTTGTGCCTTAGCCTTTTTGTGATGTGAGTGCACTGGAGGGAGTGTTATCAGTTTTGTAAGATGAAAGATTCTTTGAGGAGTTGGGGCAAACAGTGAAGAGATTGTTCTCTGCCCTAACTCTCTAAGTAGAGTCAATTCATGGGATAGAGTTGCTGCCTGAGAATTGATCATTAGTGTTTTTGGATGGAGATTTCAGAAAGAGAGGTTTGCCTAAGTGCTCTTTGCTACCACCTCTGTTCAAACACTAGTGTTCATGTGCAATAAAACAAATTATATTAAGAAAATATCAAGACTGCATCATTGGAAGAGTCTTCTAACTGGCAGTTGATCTGCAAGGCCCTTACAGCTGGCACCACTTGCCAGAGGAGGGGCAATATGCATAGATTGCCTCTATATAAAGGCTAAAGATTTTAATTTCTTCATATTTGGTAACAAGATCCTAAAAGATCAGCTTTCTTTCTTTTAATTGACTCTCCCTACAATTTGGTGTCTCTTTGATAGTATTCCTCTGAAGATATTGAATTTGCCAGAACCAAAAAGTTATGTTCAGAATAGGCTTTGTTCACGAGACATTGTATTGTAGAACTTCCAGTACTATATATACATTTCCAGTTTAACGTCTAATGTCTCATCTGGGAGCGTGGGGAAACCAAAACAAACCTCCTGAGTCAGTTGCTAGCTGTAATTTAAGTTAAATTAAAAGGTAGAGGAGAGAAATAAGCTTCCCACCCACTCCATACCACTAAATTGTCAATGTTGTGTTAAGCATCAATATCCTAACCTCTTTGTCCTTGATATAAATGACCCAGATATCAATTCTTGGAACTGGTTTTACCAATAGCTGCAGTGGGAGGTAAGAAGTGTGCACCTGTGTGTGTAAACAATGTTGGACCAGATCCTCAGCTGGTATAATTGGCATAGTCCAATTGACTGACTTCAGTGGAACTGTGCAATTTATACTAGGTGAGGATGTGGCCCAAGATATATTCTATAAAAACTTAACTCCTTGGATTTTCCTGATTTCTGACTGACTACTTAGCTATTTAATTAATATTACTTAATATTTTCTTAATTCTTAAGGCATTGTTTTGTGTGGAACTTCCTAAGGTTTTCTTCTTGCTATCTTTAAAAAAATAAATATGTACAAAGCAATTTAATTCTCCAATACTCTGGAGTTCTGCTGACCTGCAAAAAAATCAGTTCCAGCGTGTGTAAACACCGAAATCTGACTATTTGGCTAGATAGCACTGGTATGCCCTTTGCCAGGAACTGTGCAAGTTCTACAAGAGAGCCATTCTGCTGCTGCTCCACTCTTAAAATGCATACTGAGAGCATTGTTAACAGGTATCTTATAGGGTGCACAGAAACCCTTCTTCAAATGATGTGCATCTTAGATCTATAGGAGCTGTTCTATCACTTAAACCCTTGCTCTAAAACCCATTGAAGTTAGAGTCTTCCTTACACTTCTTAATGGGCCTTCTATGAGATCTTGAGGCCTAATCTAATTAGCATTTCAATATGTGCTTAACTGTAAACACTATATCAAGGGGGCAGAAGTCCCTCTTCAACCTCTTTGTACCTTACAAATTTTCCGGGTGCTTGATCTCTTCTTTTCTATATAGGTTCTTATAACACACTCATCACTCTATCTAAGCACCTTGCAGCTATGGAGCTCTGCAAACAAAGGCTGTTCTAAACTCTTCAGTGGGAAAGGTGTATATTTTTGGCTTTGCCAGAGTTTTTGAATACAAAAATGCAAGAAAAATCCTTAAGCAGGAGAGAGACTGGAAGGCTGCTAGCTGGACCACTTGGTAATAGTCACCATAATATAATTAAATTTAACATCCCTGTTGCAGGGAAAACACCGCAGACACCCAACACTGTAGTATTTCATTTCAGAACAGGGGACTACACAAAAATGAGGAAGTTACTGAAACAGAAATTAGAAGGTACAGCGTAAAAAGTGAAATCCCTGCAAGCTGCATGGAAAGACACCATAATAGAGGCTCAATTTAAATGTATACCCTAAATTAAATAACATAGTAAGAAAACCAAAACAGTGCCCCACCATGGCTACACAACACAGTAAAAGAAGCAGTGAGAGGCAAAAAGGTATCCTTTAAAAAGTGGAATTTATATCCTAGTGAGGAAAATAGAAAGGAGCATAAATACCAGTAAATGAAGTGTAAAAATATAATTAGGAAGGCCAAAAAAGAATTTGAAAAACAGCTAGCCAAAAATTCAAAACATAACAGCAACATTTTTTTTAAGTGTTTCAGAAGCAGGAAGCCTGCTAAACAACCAGGGGCAGGGGTGCCCTTGACGATCGAGATGATAAAGGAGCACTCAAAGATAAGGCCATTGCAGAGAAACTAAAATAATTCTTTGTATCAGTCTTTACAGCTGAGGATGTGATGGAGGTTCCCAAACCTGAGGCATCCTTTTTAGGTGATAAATCTGAGGCACTGTCCCAGATTAAGGTATCATTCAAGGAGGTTTTGGAACGAATTGATAAACTAAACAGTAATAAGTCACCAGAACCAGATGGCATTCACCCAAGAATTCTGAAGGAACTCAAATGTGAAATTGCAGCACCGCTAACTGTAGTCTGTAATGTATCATTTAAATCCGCTTCTGTACAAAATGACTGGAGGATAGCTAATGTGATGCCAATTTTAAAAAAGGCTCCAGATATGATACTGGCAATTACAGGCTGGTAAGCCTGACTTCAGTACTGGGCAAACTGGTTGAAACTACAGTCAAGAACAAAATTGTCAGACACATAGATGAACATAATTTGTTGGTGGAAGAGTCAACATTTTTTTTGTAAAGGGAAATTATGCCTCACCAATCTGCTAGAATTCTTTGAGGGGGTCAACAAGCATGTGGACAAGAGAAATCCTGTGGACATAATGTTCTTAGATTTCCAGAAAGCCTTTGGCAAGGTCCCTCACCCAAGGCTCTTAAGCAAATTAAGCTGTCATGGAATAAGAGGGAAGGTCCTCTTGTGTATCAGTAAGTAGTTAAAAGATAGGAAACAGGGTAGGAATAAATGGTCAGTTTTCAGACTGGAGAGAGGTAAATAGTGGTGTTCCCTCCAGCGGTCTGTACTGTGACCAGTCCTATTCAACATATTCCTAAGTGATCTGGAAAAAGGGGTAACCAGGTGGCAAAATTCACAGGTAATACAAAACTATTCAAGACAATTAAATTCCAGGCAGACTGCAAAGAGCTACAAAAGGATCTCTCAAACTAGGTGACTGGGCAACAAACTGGCAGATGAAATTCAGTGTTGATAAATTCAAAGTAATGCACAATGGAAACACAATCTTAACTATACATATGAAATAATGTGGTCTAAATTAGTTGTTACCACTCAAGAGAGAGATCTTGGAATCATTGTGGATAGTTCTCTGAAAATATCCACTCAGTGTGCAGTGGTAGTCAAAGCGAGCAGAATGTTGGAAATTATTAGGAAAGGGATAGATAATAAGACAGAAGCGATCATATTGCCTCTATATGAATCCATGGTAGCCCACATCTTCAATACTGCGTGCAGATGTGGACTCCTCATCTCAAAAAAAAGATGAATCAGAATTGGAAAAGGTTCAGAAAAGGGCAACAAAAATGATTAGGGATATGGAGAGGCTGACATATGAGGAAAAATTAATAGGACTGGGACTCTTCATCTTGGAAAACAGACATCTGAGGTGGGGGAAAATATGATTGAGGTCTATAAAATCATGACTGGTGTGGAGAAAGTAAAAAGGAAACATTATTCCTTCTCATAACATAATTATTTCTTCACATAACACACAGTCTACCTGTGAAACTTTGCCAGAAGATGTTGTTGTGAAGACCAAGACACTAACAGGGTTACAAAAAGGACTGGATGAATTATTGGAGGATAGGTCCATCAATGGCTATTAGCCAGGATGGGCAGTGATAGTGTCCCTACCCTCTGTTTGCCAAAAGCTGGGAATCAACGACAGAGGATAGATCACTTGATTACCTGTTCTGTTCATTCCCTCTGGGGCACCTGGCATTGGCCACTGTTGGAAGACAGGATAATGGGCTAGATGGACCTTTGGTCTGACCCAGTATGAATGTTCTTATCTTATGCTAAGTTCTTACGGATGAGGTGATGACAGTCTTAGAGGACTCTCCTTCTGTGGGAACATAAGATGCTGTTACACTATTTGACGATTTTTTTTCCTGAAAAAGTAAAGGAGAGCCTAAAATAAGAAACCATACTTAAATAGGTTAATTATGTCCAACTGTAGCTCTAAATCATTAACCTAAAACTAATAGGCTATTTTATACCTTCAGGGCACTCACTGATGTCCACGCTGGATCCTTCATAACAATAGCAATGTTTTTGTTGCTTTTCTTTCTTTTGTTAAACCTTGTACTTGTCTGAGTAGAATGAAACATTCAAAGAAAACCACTGAGCAGAAAAATAATCCAACGTTCCTCCCAGGGCAAAAAATAAAAGTGGTGAGTGGGTGGATTTTTTCTTTATTTTTAGGAAGAAAAAAAACTAATGTACATTTATCTATATTGTTTTCTGATGGATAATGTGTCAAATACCTAAAATGCATGTTTTGAATTAATAAAGGTTATCAGAAGCATCACTATTGTTGACTCTAAGTTCAGCAGTTGTTGGCACATAGAGCTTGGCATTTATTTTAATTCACTTTAAGCTCTACCTGTAGGAATGAGGGATGTTTTTGATATACTGAAGGCTTATGGTAGAAGAAAATATTAGTGTATCCGCTAATTACACTGCTCTACAGCCAAAATACTTCTGAAATAAATGTAGTGCAACTTTACTAATTCTGGGTCACTGAGAACGAAAATGATGCTTAAAATTGTTGATTGGCTCTAGTTTTCAAGATATGCTGTTGGGTCATTATATACGACCCTTGACTTGGGAATGGCAGAGGATAAGTGAGTTATAAAGGGAAGGAATCTCAATTTAAACCAGAAATGACTAAAATACATCTTTGACTGGATCTATGAATAAATCTATGACTGGGTTTGGACAGTACTTGCTTTTTAGGCAAAACAATGAATGATGCAATCTGAAGCTGGTATTGCGTCATACATGATATGAATTGCATCATGTTATTCCTAAAAGTCATGGATGATGCAATCATAACGAAGCTTACATCACTCTGCTGAACAAATTGCCCTATAGCAGCTCTAGAAATCATATAGTGTGGTGCTTTCTTGTTTGTCAGTGTTTGATTTTGTAAAGGGACACATTTCTGTTTAGCCAAAGTGAGCAGAGATGCCTCGTACTTGTGTGAACAGTGCAGATAACTTCTGCTATGTTTGTGGTGAAGTGACTTTTGCATCACAAAAGCGCAGTATAACCACTATGGTTAAGAAAGCCTATCACCTTTATTTTGGCTGCAAAATTGGAGATCAGGACAAGAGGTGGGCCCCACACACATGCTGCAACACTTGTGCAACAAATCTTCACCAGTGGTTGAACAGGAAAAGGAAATCTATGCCTTTTGCAGTGGCAATGATTTGGAGAGAGCCAACAGATCATACCAGCAATTGTTACTTCTGCATGGTGCCTCCAGTTGGGAAAGGTGTGTCAAAGAAGAAAAAGTGGACTGTGCATTATCCAAACATTCCATCAGCTATATGCCCAGTACCCCACAGAGAAGGACTGCTGGTTCCTGATACACCAGAATCATTCTCACTTGAGTCAGATGAGGAAGAGGATGAAACTTCTGGTCCTGAACCCTCAATGTCACAGGACCCACATTTTCTCCCATCCTCCTCCTCTGAACCACACCTCCTAACACAAGGTGAACTGAATGACCTTGTCAGGGATTTGGAACTACCCAAGAGTAAGGCAGAGCTGTTGGGCTCCAGACTACAGCAGTGGAATCTCCTGGCAGGCCATCAGGGCAAATAGAGCCCATCAATGCTTGCAGACTATTGCTGGACAGTGACAAGAGATGCTCCATTTAATGAATACAAGAGACAAGCCAAGAAGCGCCGAGTAGACACTGAATAGGACTAAACTATCTACATAATAGTTTTTTGCCTTTTGTTTCATAATAAATTTTATTCATATAACCCTTTTGCTGATTTTTAAAGTGTTACATAAACAGGACAGGTGAAATATTATCATGTAAAGCAACCATAAACACATGAAAAGACCTAGGTTTACAATTTATGAGTAAAACTCTACTATCTACACAATATACATAGACATAAAATGTAAAAACTTAAATATCTTAGAAACAGTAGCCAATCAGTTGTTTTAATTGTCATATTTGAATTCAGCACATCAAAATACACAATAAATATCACATTTTATCTCTGAAGCAGACGACTTCTCAAAAATTGTAGACCAGTGTTAGTAGTAACAGGAGTGCTTAAGGGAAGTACTGGCTGTGTTGTCTTGGCACATTACTGCCTCTGAGAGGCTAAAGTAGCAAACATCAAATGTCTGTATGTTGCAGGGGAAAAGATTTCCACAAACCATAGTGAGTCTCTTGTTCGAAGTCTGGCATTCCATGAGGGATAAGAATTTGGCTGTAAATATATAATGTAAAAGGGTTAGGCTGTGAATGGTATATCGCTATTCCAAAATTACTAATGGGGAAACCTCAAAAGAATTGGTACTTCAATACACTTAAGCCCTGCCTCAGTAAGAAGTTGGGATGTTTTATTAATGCTTTTTCTTTACAAGTCTGTATAGCAAATGTCTATATGGATATTAAAACTGTATATGTTTGATAATCTCCTTTGTAGGTTGCCTGTTTGCGCCAAAGTTTTAATAATCTGAGACAGTGATTTTTCAATTTGTGGTCTGCCAGAGGACTGTTAGAGATCTGCATACAATGCCTAAGATTTCCATAGAGGTCCGCACCTCCATTCGAAATTTTTTTTAGGGCTCCACAAAGGAAAAAAACTTTAAAAACCACTGATCTAAGACAAGACTGAATGTTTTGCTTCTTTACCACCTAGCATGCAAGGGCTTCAAGCCTGACTGGGGCCTCAGAACATTATCTTAATACAAATATAACCCTTCCTAAGTATTATTGCTATTTATTTAAACTGCTTCAAAATAAAGGACATTTAGCCTAGCCTCTATCTTGCCTGGGGTCTGTTCTATCAGCTGTTTCTCATGCTGCTGCTCATAGCTTCCACATACTGGCATAGTATAACTTGTGGCTATTATGATTTGACAATAAAGAAATACAAGGCTGTCTGGCTGGCTGTCCGTGTACTGCTGGTACTTGAACCTGTACTGTTGGAAATCTCTTCCAATGTCTTTGTATGGATGTTGAATAAAAGGGGAGAGGAATGTGTCTCGAGGCTGAAACCTTCACCCACTGGGTAAGCCCTGGGAGTTCCATCTGAAAGGAGGGATTGGAGTCAGTGATCCTGTTCATCCTTGTTATATTTGTTCCACCTCAGTAGAAGTGTCCTAACACTACCTCAAAACAAATTGCTAGTCATACATAGACATGGTGTGGTCAGGCGGTGGGGCGGAGGGGTGCTCATGGCTTCGGCTAGCCTAAGGCTCTTCCGGCCGTGTGTGTGTGTGCGCGCGTGCGCTCAGGGTTCCAGCTGTGTGTAGGGGTGTGAAAGGTGCAGAGCCAGGGGATAGCCTCCCTGAAGTGGGACTCTACCTGCCACCCATGGCCCATCTTATCCAGGATGGGTATAGTGGTGTGATTGCTGTAGTGAAAACTAAATGGGGCTGCAGTAGAAAATTTCCAGTAAATGTCAGCCTACAGCAGTGGTCAGTGTGGAGCTCCTTTTTGTTTGTGGCTGTCATGGATGTGATATGTAAGAATATATGAAGGGATCCACCTTGGAACATGCTGCTAGTTGATGATTTAGTGATATGTGCAGAAGTCTGTGAGACCCTGCAAGTCAACTTTGAACAGTGGCAATACAATTGTACGTGGGCTGGCCTTAGATTGAACCCTGGTAAGAGCAAGGCTATAAATGAGGAAGGAGGATTTATGGCCTAGGATATCGCAGGCAGAGAGCTTAGAGTGAAAGAACTTAAATATCTAGGATCAATGGTTGCTGACAATGGTGCCCTCCTGAGATATGGGTGGCCTAGCACTAAAGCTGTGCGATGCAAAAGGTGGGAGCTGACCCCTGTTCTGCGACAAAAAGATACCAATAAAGTTAAAAGGTACAGTGCATAAAACTGTAATTTGACCCATTTTTGGAACAGAACAGTTTAGCCAGCCCCAAGAAAGGGAACCAGTAACCTCTCCACCATTGAAATAAAGATGCTGAGATGGTCAAATGATCATGATAGGAAACAAAATGAGATTGTAAGGAGCCTAATGTGGATTGCTCCAACTGAAGACTATTTTAGGGAGGCTAGGCTAAGTTTATGGGCATATCTAGAGGAGATCGGAGCGTTATATTAGTAGGGTGGCTCATGCAGTAACTGTGGACAAAAGACAACCAATGGGGAGACCAGAAGACTTGGTTTATGGACTGGATATCAGCGGATTTTGGAGAGATCCATCTACATGACAGCCTGGCATAAAATCATGTGTTCTGGAAGAAGGCTAAAATAGTTGCTGACCCCAAACAGAAAAGTGGCAAGAAAGAGAGAGACATAATTGTTTGTGCAAGACTCTGTCATGGTCTGATTCCCACGGAATCAGAGAAGCAGATTTAATGAAGCACCTCTTGATTTGTGTATTATTGGGGTTTGGTTCCCCACTTATCTGGGGCTCTTTCAAAGATGCCAATTACATTTTTCATCTGAGTTCTCTTCTCTAGCTTATTCTTGGAGATTGGGCTCTCATCAAATCTGTAGCATTAATTCCCACTTCTTTCCACCTCCTTTGAACAGCATCCATAATTCCACTTCCTAAATTGGAATCAACATTCTTTGCTAGGCAGAAAATACATAATAGTTTAGCACTTCCCTTAGCTCACACCTGAGAAGCTCTTTGAGGGCTTGTCTACATCAGAAAGTTGCAGCGCTGGTGAGGGAGTTACAGCGCTGCAACTTAGGAGGTATACACATCTGCAGGGCACCACCAGCGCTGCAACTCCCTGTTTGCAGCGCTGGCCGTACTCCCGTTTTGTCTCGGGTGTAGAGGATCCAGCGCTGGTGATCCAGCGCTGGTAATCAAGTATAGACACTTACCAGCGCTTTTCTTGACCTCCGTGGAATAAGCAGGTATCCCAGCATACCTGAGGAAGCCTCTGGTAATCAAACTGGTCTCCTTCCCCAGCTTGCTCTCGCATTCCCCGAGCAAGCAGGTCTCCTTCCCTGCGGTTTGCAGAGTGGTTTGGGGAACGCGAGAGCAAACCGCGGCGAAGCTGGTCTCCTTTCCCAGTTTGCTCTCTCGTTCCCCGAACAAGCAGGTCTCCTTCCCTGCGGTTTGCAGAGTGGTTCGGGGAACGCGAGAGCAAACCGCGGCGAAGCTGGTCTCCTTTCCCGGTTTGCTCTCTCGTTCCCCGAACAAGCAGGTCTCCTTCCCTGCGGTTTGCAGAGTGGTTCGGGGAATGCGAGAGCAAACCGCAGGGAAGCTGGTCTCCTTTCCCGGTTTGCTCTCGCGTTCCCCGAACCCCCCTTGAAGCCGCCCAACAGCGCTGCAGTGTGGCCACGTCTAACACCACTTGCAGCGCTGGTTGCTGTAAGTGTGGCCACTCTGCAGCGCTGGCCCTATACAGCTGTACTAATACAGCTGTAACAACCAGCGCTGCAAAATTTTAGATGTAGGCATGGCCTGAGTCTTCCTATTATGACAACATGTCAGATTCTTGTACTTGCCTTATTCCCCATGGCAATACGAGGCTCTGAGGAATGAGAGAGGGGGGCACACAGACAGAAGTCATTTACTCTTAACAGTAATTTTTCTAATGAGTTTTCAGTAGTAACATTAACAAAGTGTTCTTTTAAAGATTTCTTTTTTTTCTGGGGGCTCCCGTGTCACTGCATACAGCATCAACTAGGTGATAAGCTTTCACAGCAGCAACCTTAGCAGGAGTGGGACTGCTAACTGATTTTGGCAGAGCAATAGAATGAGTAGTGAGCAAGGGGACTAACGTGACAGCTTTCTTCTAGGTGTTAATTTTTTAAAAATATTTTCCAATTGTTCATTTTGATGCAAATGAGGGAACAATATTAGAAAGTGAAAGGCAAAATTGAGGGCATGTCTGCTAGTGACGCATTCATCCACTGTTTTTTTTTTAAAAATTGCCTCTTATTCAAGGATTTTAATTAAGCTTTTGCAGGAATAAACTTCACAACCTCCACTGAGAGTTAAATATTACAATGAGTAAGATGAAGCATAAGAAAGTTAAGGAACTTCCCCAAGGTCATTAAAAAGTCATTAGCAGGGTCAAGGATAGACCTTCGGGCTCTTTCATCAGTGTAAGTCAGTAGTGACTTCATTCAAGCCAGTGGAGTTTCCTTAGTGTAAAAGAGGTGTGAGAGGAGAATCTGACTCTGAATTCTGTCTTCAGCCAGGAGGCAATCTTTGCTCCCAATTCTAATAAGCTTGTATGTTATACTATTTTTCCTTGCGTTGTCAAGATTGTAAATTAGGCTTTTCCTCCCACACTGGTTCATACACACTGAAGCAGAGCTAGGAAAGCTAATGCAGAAGAAAGAAGCTCCAGCTGTTCCATACTGGGCCAATTTGGTCCAGTTGTGTTTGAATTTATTTATGGGAACTACGTTAAGAAAACATTCAGAGAACAATTGAAAGTCTGTAAATCTGGTAGCTTTCTGTCCTTGTATTTAGTTTTCATAAGTATCTAAACCCATGATGCATATCAAAGCATAGATTAGAGTGATTAAAATTGCACTACTGCAAACACATAACTGTAAATCTGAATGATACATGATTAGCTGTACCCTAAGCCAGCAGACATGTACAAATAATTGGCCTTTAAAGTTCATTAGTCAATTTTATTACAAATAGTGCATTTACATGATGTTAGTAAATTTATGCACCAGCGGGCCTAAGTGATGACAGCATTCCACTGACTAGGCAAAGCAATTAGAAAAAGCACATCAGCTATTTGAAATACCAGTGTTAAAAACTTGTTTTAATAATTGGTCATAGTGTTTTAATCCTGGGAATGAAAGCTGCTATCCTTTTCAGATACAATGGGAGATACATACAGATAAAGCATCCAAATTTACTGTTACAAACTGGAGTGATTGTTTTGGCAACTGAAATACCACCTGTGTTTGATATGTCTGTATTAGTCTGATGTAGAGACAGGTGAATTAACTTTTCCAAACTCACCTACTTCTCTCTTAGGATTGAAAGTTTTGATTTGAGTTTGATCTGCTTAGCACTCTGACCACTGGTTGTGAAATCCACAGTGTCCAGTTGTCATTCCTCTGGTTATGGGACCACTGGGATGGGGTAGACAGATTCTTGGGGGGAGATCTGAGGTTATGATGTCAACTGTATTCAGCTGTAAATCTCCCTCTCATCAAGGCTAGAAAGTAATAATTTTTGCAGGTCTCCCAAGTGTCTGTTAGGGATAAAGGACCTAGCTAACTTGCACTCAACCTGGAGAAGATACTGGTTAAGCTCTTAGAAACTGATAGAGGCTATAAGGAGGGTGGCCCACAATTTACTATTTTTTTTAAAATTGTATTCACATCTGCTCTTGCACTCCCAGAATCTTTTAACTTTTAACTTGGCTAAAATGAAAGCCACATCTGATTTATACGTCAGTTATCCACACCTTTCACTTGAGGATAGAGTATGTTGCAACAGACCTCAACACTGAGCTATCCGTGACTGTGATGTAAGGCCAATGTCCTACACAACCATGTGCCTGAAATGATGAGACACTGCCTGCTGAATCCCTCTTCCCCCAGAACTTCCTCCTCTGAGTTCCAATAAAAGATAGTTAATACCATATAACCTCTGTCACTCTTATTAAACTCCACGCTACCCCCCCCCCCCACATTCAATATAATGCATGTGTTTGTACTTCTCAAGGCTGATTCCCCACTCTGGCACTTCAAGTCAGGGCTGGCCTTACCAGGTGGCGAACTCAGGCAGCTGCCTCTGTAGGGGGTGCCACTAGGACCCAGAGTGTAGAAAATTGCCTCCTACTGGTAGATATGCATTCTCTCTGCTCTAGATGCACAGAGATGGTGGAGTGCTGCGCTGGAGGAAAGAGGGCACAAGAGACCAGGCAGGCAGGAGAAAAGGTGAGAGGGAATAACAGAAAGCAGCAGGGCTGCAGGACGGGAGAGGAGGAGGAGGAGCCTCTTATGTACCTCTCTAGCACCCCCAGGAGCCTGGATTAATTAAGACCAGCTTCTCAGGGAACTTCCTTTTTCCTGCTGCTTCCCTAAACCCACTTGAGGAGAACAGGCAGTCAACTGAAGTAGTGGAGCCAGTCAGGCCTTTAAGACACTTATATCTTCCCTCACTCAGGTCCTGCTACCAGCCTGCTTATTTGTACCCTTCAATCGAGTGTTGAGCCACTATAGCTGGCACAGAACAGCAGTCATGAGTGAAAGAAGAAAATGCCCCTCTGGGGCAGCATTCAGAGAAAGAAAGAAAGCAAAGGAAGTTTTTCTATCCAAGCAGAAAGGAGTTCTCCTGAGACACATGGAGACAAATGTTCACGGTGAGCCTTCTGGCCCCAGTGAAGAGGTGAGTGGTGAGGAGATACCTGATCTTCCAGTTAGTCAGAGTGCAGGTTACCAGGCAGCTACTGCAGCATCCATATCTCCATCTCAAATGGATGTAACCATGCGCATTCCTGAAGAAATGTGTAGATCAGAGAAGAGTGTGGTGGAGGTGCAAGAAACAGCTGCTGCTGAGTTTAGTTCCTTAAGCCTAGATGACCCAGGACTGTGGACCCACTTGAGCAGTAGCCTGAGGGACTTCCTTGTACTGCATGGGCCACAGCAAGTGAAAAACTTCATGTTCCCCAAAGACAATGAAAATAGAAGTTTCCATCTAACACGTTACTGGTGTGAAATCCCCAGTGGTGACAAAGTGGGGAGGCCATCGCTTATGTACTCAAAAACCCAGAATGCTGCATACTGTTTTTGTTGCAAACTCTTCCAGTCTAATATTCCAGCCACATTGGGTTCTACAGGAACAAAGGACTGGAAAAATCTGGCATGCCATGAGAAGGCAGCAAATCACCAGGGTGCATTTCATAGATAGAAAGAGCTTGAGATGAGGAGACTAAGATTAAAGGCCATCATAGATGATCAGCATCAAGAGAAGATTGCATCAGAGTCTCTTTACTGGCAAAATGTTCTGAAAAGGCTCATTGCTGTTGTGAGAGTGCTTGCTACCCAAAACCTAGCACTGTGTGGCACTTCAGATCAGTTGTATGTGCCAAACAATGGAAACTTCCTTAAAATTGTGGCGCTGATGGTTGAGTTTGATGTTGTACTCCAGGAGCATCTAAGAAGAGTCACCACCCAAGAAATGTATACACACCACTACCTTGGAAAAACAATTCAAAATGAGATCATACAGTTACTGGCACCAAAAGTCAAACAGAGGATTGTGGCAGATCTGAAGTCAGCAAGATATTACTCTGTTATTCTGGACTGCACACCTGACATCAGCCATATGGAACAAATGGCCTTAATGGTGCTTTTTGTAACAATAACGGAACTTAGTGAAAATGTCCCTGCAATGGTGACTGTCAGACAGTATTTTCTAGAATTTGATATTGATAATACTACAGGAGTTGGTATGACAAATGTGCTTCTTAAAAACTGGAAGATATGGGAATTGCGATAGATGACATGAGAGGTCAGGGCTATGATGATGGTGCTAACATGAGAGGAAAGAACAGAGGAGTGCAAACACGGATCTAAGAGGTAAACCCTAGAGCTTTTTTTGTCCCATGCAGTTCTCATTCACTGAACTTGGTGGTCAGTGATGCAGCATCAACTTCTAGTGAGGCTGCTGAATTTTTTTTTAATATCATTCAAAGCATATCTGTATTTTTTTATTTTTTTCTGCATCAACTCATCGATGGCAAATTTTTGAAGCAACATCTACGAACATCTGACACTGAAACCACTGAGTGCCGCACTATCATAACCTTAGTCCCAGATCTGGACCTTAGCGTCCAAAATATGGGGGTTAGCATGAAAACCTCCAAGCTTAGTCACCAGCTTGGACCTGGTACCTGCTGCCACCACCCAAAAAATTAGAGTGTTTTGGGGCACTCTGGTCCCACTGAAAAACCTTCCCTGGGGACCCCAAGACCCAAATCCCTTGAGTCTCACAACAAAGGGAAATAATCCTTTTTCCCTTCCCCCCTCCAGGTGCTCCTGGAGAGATACACAGACACAAGCTCTGTGAATCCAAACAGAGTGACTGCCCCTCTCCGTTCCCGGTCCTGGAACAAAAAGGACTTTCCTATTCCCCCAGAGGGAATGCAAAATCAGGCTAGCCAATTCAACACACACCGATCTCCCCTGATCTCTTCCTCCCACCAATTCCCTGGTGAGTACAGACTCAATTTCCCTGAAGTAAAGAAAAACTCCAACAGGTCTTAAAAGAAAGCTTTATATAAAAAAGAAAGAAAAAATACAAATGGTCTCTCTGTATTAAGATGATACAATACAGGGTCAATTGCTTAAAAGAATATTGAATAAACAGCCTTATTCAAAAAGAATACAAATCAAAGCACTCCAGCACTTATATTCATGCAAATACCAAAGAAAAGAAACCATATAACTTACTATCTGATCTCTTTGTCCTTACACTTAGAAACAAAAGATTAGAAAACAGAACTACTTCTCCAAAGCTCAGAGGAAGCAGGCAGACAGCAAACAAAGACCTCGGACACAAAATTCCCTCCACCCAAAGTTGAAAAAATCCGGTTTCCTGATTGGTCCTCTGGTCAGGTGCTCCAGGTGAAAGAGACATTAACCCTTAGCTATCTGTTTATGACACGCACGATGGGAAAGTCAAGTGGAAGCGATAAAGCCTATCAAACACCAAATTGGGAAGATAGATATTACCATTATGGCGGATAATGCTATGACAGGAACTGTTCGTGGGAGAACAGTGGCAGAGGGAAATGGAATCACCAGAAACATACATGACTTCAAATTTCTGTGTGGCTTAGTGTTGTGGCATGACACACTTTGAAATAAATGTTGTAAGCAAGAGATTCTAAGGTGTTGACCTTGATATATCTGGAGCAATGGAACAACTGGACAAAGCAAAGTCATGCCTACAGTCTTACCAGTCAGATGAGGGATTTCAAAACATTCTGAAGAGTCCACAGAAGCTGGCAGAGGAACTTCACACTGAAGCTATTTTCTCACCCATTCAAGAATACAAGAGTCACTGAGGAAGAAGACATTTCTGATTACGAGGCACGAGATAATCCCATAAGAGACCCCAAACAACAATTCAAAGTCAAATTCTTTAACCAGGTGCTAGATTGTGCAATACAGTCAGCTGAAGAATGTTCTTCATGCAGCTCAAGGAACACAGCAGCATATTTGGGATGTTTGTATGATATTCCAAAACTCCTCACTATACCTGAAGAGGACCTATACCAGCAATGCAGGGCATTAGAGACAGTGTTGACACATGATGACATGCGCGATATTGATGGCAGTGATTTAGGTGATGAACTGAAAGCAGGATTTCATTTCATTTCAGCAGGATCAACTCCAAAGGCTGTTCTGGTATATATGTGCATGAATAAGATGACCACCCTCTTTCCAAATGCTTTTGTTGCTCTGTGCATACTTCTAACACCTCTTGTAACAGTTGCCAGTGAAGAACACAGCTTCTCCAAGCTGAAGTTAATAAAAACACATCTAAGCTCCACAATGACACAGGAGAGGCTGGTTGGCCTTGCAACTATCTCAATAGAGCATGAGCTGGCCCAGACTGTGGACCTTCAGCAGGAAGCAGTTCAAATCTTTGCAACCAAGAAGGCACGGAAAGCACCACTTTGATTATTTAAACAGATAAAAATGCCAGTGTTTACTATGCAGACAAGAAAATTTAACTTTCAAATGCCTGAACAGCAAATGTAAGTGTTACTTAAAATTTTTGAACAAGACATTTCAAGTTGTTAATTCTCCTTTAGTGGGGTAGGTAGTAGAGCAGTATCATGAGAGGAGCAGAATAGGAAGAAGGCAGAATCGAGACCTTTCAAAGTTTTGGACCAAAGTTTTGGACATGGAGGGTGTTATTTGAGCTCCCCGTCTCAGGTGCCAAAATGTTGTGGGCCGGCCCTGCTTCAAGTGCAGAAGGTGGGGGCCTGCAATGACTCTAAAAGTTAATAATACTCACCTGTCCAGGCTTGTATTAAACTTCCAAGTTTACAGCTTTTCTTTGACCCTAGATGGGTAGATGCTGCCACCACCTAAGTGAAAATCCCCTTTGAGAACCCAGGAAGGCCCACTTGGGAATTATTTCCTGTGGGGTACCCTCAAGCCCTTTTACCCTCACTCCGGGAAAGAGCTGAGAAAGACCAGCAAAGGAAATCAGCTCTTGCCACAAGCTAATTAAACCTGTGCACAAACCTCTTAGAACACATAAATTCAATCCTGTTCTTAAAGGTAAATTTTGTTTTTAATAAAGAAAGAAAATACATCTGGAAACTCAAGCTATTGCTAGATTTTAAAAAAAAACACTTGCAAGAATTAAGCATCAAGAATAACTTTCTTGAGCTCCAGCTTAAAGGTTACAAGCAAAGCAAAAATGGAGGAGTCCACAAGCCATAAAGAAATGAAGAGAGAAACCTAATTACATCTTCCTAGACATTTTCTGGTCTACTTGCATATCTGGAATTTTAAATGAGTAGTTTCTAGGTATGATACCAATTTTTTCCCATACCTGGCCCAAAGCTTCTTACAGCATCGCTGCTCCCTGTCTGCTTCTCCCTGAGAACAGACAGACAAAAAGGGAGTCCTGCTTCAATTTTAAAAAGTTCTAGCCTTCCCATTGTGTCTTTTGGCCACGTGCCTTTTACCTATGCATAGCAGTGACTTTTAACCCTTTACAGGTAAAGCAAGTAGAGAACAGCTATTAAGAGGGATTTTATAGCTAGCTGGATGGGTCCATAAAAGGGAGCTGCTCCCCCTCCCCCACGCGCTGCTGAATGCTTACTCAGCAACATTGCTTCATAGTTAGAGGTCACATTGATCTAGAGGACATGGAAGAAGGTTTTCATCAATGTATATATGCACCAGTTAGATTATAATATTTGTAAAAACTCCCCAAAATAGACCAATGGTGAGTAGAGCTGGGCAAGTAATGGGTTTTTTGAGTTTTTTTTAATTTTTTTTATTTTGGGGGTGTGAGGGAGCGGGTGGGGGAGGAGGGTATGGTCAAATTTTTTAGTAAATGTGCTGGGAAAAAATTCCAGGGCAACTGACACTATTTTCCAATTTGGGTTGAATTCCAAAAATAATTTGGGCCAAATAAAAATGCAGGGAAAAAAGTGAAATGGCATATTTCAACATGTTTGAAAACATTTCACTTGACCTGAACAACTCTTTTTTTTCATGGGGGAGAGAACCCAAAAATATTCTGTTTCAGGTATTAAATAAATAAAAATATTTGTTTACTATCTGTTTGCCCCCAAACCAAAAAAAAATTATTCATTTAGCTCTAATGATGTTAGCCACAAAAGAGTCACTTGAGATAAACATAGGAAGACTTGGAGGCTTCTTTGAAACTAGATCAGATACTCATAGGATTTTTATTACTTACTAGTCAAGAATGGAAGAAAACGTTTGCAATATCTTACAAAATCTAAGTGTTTAACAAGCTAATATAGCATATCTTGCATTATCTAGTGTAAAGACAATATATTCCCCCCCCCTTTACCAGATTAGAATCAGTCAGATTTAGTGGTAGCTAAAACATTCACTGCTAAAAATAAATAAATAGAACCTGAAATAGTTAAAAACGAGTGAGCTCATAAAGAATCAGATTGAACTTCTTAAAAAAACAAAATTCTTTGCAAAATGTAGCTTCTGCTTAGCTGACTCCCTCAATAGGTTTTCTCTAAACTAATTAGACCACAGCAAGTAATAATGGTACAGTAAGCAACTCCCACTCTACTGCACTGAAGAACATTTATCAAATCAAGAGTATAACTCTACATCAATCATTCTGGCATATTTGAAACACTGCCCTTGTAGTCTAAAGATGCTATCTCTAGGATAGTTTCTAGTCAGTTCAGTCCTTGGACAGTAGAAGTATCAGGGGGAGGGGGAGGTGTATTTTGACATGGGCACTTGCCCGCCAGACCATACAAATCCATTTCACAAAGGCCACCAAACTGGGCAAAACATCTCCTTCCACATACACTTTCGGAGGCACTGATTTCTCGCATTCCTGGGGGGTGCTGCCCCAGACCCTGCCCCTATTCCACCCCTTCCCCCAAATCCCAGCCTCTTCCTGCCCTCCATTCTTTCCTCTCTCCCCCTAATGCCTCCTACACACTGCTGAACAGCTGATTATGGTGGTGGGAGGTGCTGGGAGGGAGGGGGAGGAGCTGATCGGGGCTGCCAGTGGGTGTTGAGGACCCACTTCTTCCCTCTCCCCCCCCCCCCCCGCATCTGGGCTCCAATCCCGGAGCACCCATGGAAGTCAGTGCCTATGTTCACTTTAACAAACAAGCTGGAGTTCCCATCCTAAAGAACCTTGCTAAGAGCATTTGCTGTAAGCTCTGCATCTTTGCCTGGTCAAACAATCCAAACTGAACAGTGGCGGGTTGGTTTTTTTGTTTTACTTTCCAGGAGGTTGCAGAAAGTCAGGTTTCATTGTATGTGTGAATTTTTCAGCAGGGGTCTCCTGCTGATCTACTTAACGTGCAAACAAAACAATGCCTGATAAAATGAGCTCTAAAAGGCAAATGGAAGCTCTGTACCTCAAATATAGAAACAACTTAAATTCCCTCCGTCAAGTGACCTAGTTCTAAAGAATTCCATTTCAAAAGACTGCACGGTCTTGCTTACAGTTTGTTTTGGATAAGGTTTGATGAAGTGATGTTTAAACCTGTTGATTGTTCAGTTTCAATAACAAACCAGTTATAGAAAATGAATGCAGGCCCTCTTTTAAAAGGCAAATGCTTTACTTGGGCATGAGCTATGTCGTGCTCTGTCCAAAGGATGACATTAAATATTACCATCCACTTGTGTTTTTCACCACAAGACAAAGCAAACAAATGAATATCTGAACAGATATATTTTTAAAAAAACTGAAGACTCATCACTTCAAATACTTTGTAAGTATTCTCTGGGTAATCATCTGGAGCAAGCAAAACACTGCAACCTCTTTGTTACCTTACAAGGTATTCAGCAGCACAGCATGTTCTGTGCTACACAATTCATAATAGCAAATTTTGGAATAATTTGGCTTTTTTAGGCAGGCTTCAGTAAACACTATTTACATATAAGATATCTGATTTGGGATGACAAAGAACACAAACTATGTATAACAAATTAATTCAGGGTGATGTTGAAATAGCCATCACTTGCAATTACTCACAACGATTGCTGTTTGCTATTACTACTTTTAGTGTAAGCTGCTCTTCAGACAGTCTTCCTCCTACTGGATGGCAGAAGTGTTTCTAATCTTAACCTTTCAGTGGGGCGAGAGAGTGAGCTGTATTTTTTTTTTCCTTTTATCTCTCTGCAAAAGACTAGCTTCCCCCGTGGTCAGGTGAAGGCTTTTATCTTACAAATGCACACTGAGCTTTGTGAATTCATTTGTCATGTAGACCAGTTTTCAGCAGGCTGGAATTAAATTTCCATAATGTAGTTGATTTCTTTAAAAAGCAATCTTCTTCAAAAATTATTCAGGGAAGACCAAACCAAAACTGTCTGCTGTACAAGGGAAGAGCTATGGATTTTTATTAATATCAAGACTGAATTGCATTTAGGTCATTTTTCCTTATTGTCTCCAAAGCGCAAAAGTATTTTGTTAAGTCAGCCTGCTTAGAACAGTTCTGTAGAGGCACAAGCACAACACACCTCATAACTACCCATAGACGATCAAGTTTTGAGTAAGATGTGTCTGCAAGGATAAAGGCACCAGCTTTGAATATAGTGCAAAGTGCACATTAAATCCAGTGTCATGTGGAAACCAGTTTGACCACTTGTATGACACATCAGACACCTTTGTACAGGAGACTGATTCTCCACCTCCCCATCTTTTAAAAGTGACATTGTGAGGACATTTTTTTATCCCCTTTCCCCCTCTGGAATAATGACATTCCACAATACATTTTAATCTTACCAGACATTTTTTGCCTTTATCAGAGCACCGAAATATTTTTTTCTGATAACTTTTCCCCAAAGTGAACTTCTCCTTTGCTGGGGTTAACCACTTTATTTACTGACATCAGTTTCCCAGCTTCAAAAAGAGCTTTTACAGACTCCGCAATTACCCACCGAGTGGCATCAAGCATTATCAGACCTTAAGCTACTTTATCTTTTGCTGTCAAAGTGAGAAATACTATTTTTGATGATTTCTAGCTGGTCATTTTCTCTTTCTTCTAAATAACCCCCTGTTGTGTTAAATTTACAATTACTTTTATTGTAATAGTTGGGAAGGTGGTTATTGTACTTTGTTACTGTATTTGATTGGGGCTAGGAAGATCAACTGACATACAAGCCGACTCACTGGTGCAAGTGACGGCTTCTAGATTAAAAAAACAAAACTTGTATTTTAAGAGCTTTCTTTTTTTGATGTCCTATCAGTTACTCAGTGTTGGGAAATAACCCCTACTTTGGTTTCATTAAAGGTTATTTCACCTTAAGAAAACAAATGTTTAGCTGTAGTGTCTATTTAATCATGTGTTCCATTTATTTTAATTTATTTTACCGGATCCTTCAGTGTAAAGGTTCTCAATTTTTCTCCACTTGTGTCCCCAAAGTGATTACAGCCAATGGTGCAGTGTCATCAGGAACAGTGTGCAGTACTGGCTTTCCCCATATTGAAGAAGTAGAGGGGTTCAGAGAAGAATGACAAGAATAAACACGGGTATGGAAAAACTCATAGGTTATCTGGGAAAGGAGATGACCTCATAAAATAAATGATATAGAGAAAGCAGATCTGGAACTACTACTGTTGTGTTATGATACAGGCATAAGGGTACAGTCAATGAAATTAAGGTGGCAAATGCAAAACTGATCACAGAAATTTTTCTCACACACCCACATGAAATTAGGCTGTGAAACACATTGCCACCAGAAGTCACTGAGGCCAAGAATTTAGCAAGATTCAAAAAGGACTTGACATTTATATGGATATCAGAGTTATCCTAATTAATATCTTTAGAATGGATATTCATAAGAATGGCTGAACTGGGTCAGACCAAAGGTCCATCCTCTGTCATACCACAAACATGAACCAGCCAGACATGCCCTCTCCTTATATACACACAGAGTGAGACCTAATAGGCATATCTCTAGGACCGTACCAAATTCATGGTCCATTTTGGTCAATTTCACAGACATAGGGTTTTAAAAATCATAAACTTCATGATTTCAGCTACTGAAATCTGAAATTTCACAGTGTTGTAACTATAGGGGTCCTCACCCATCAAGTTGTGGGGGGAGGGTGCAAGATTACTATGGGGGGCTGTTGTGGTACTGCTACCCTTACTTCTGTGCTGCTGCTGGTGGCAGTGATGCCTTCAGCGCTGGGCAGGGGGAGAGCGGCTGCTTCTGGCCTGGATCCCAGCTCTGAAGGCAGAGCCGGCACCAGCAGCTGCACAGAAGTAAGGATGGTCTGGTATGGTATTGCCACCCTTACTTCTGCACTGCTGCTCGCAGAGTGCTGCCTTCAGAGCTAGGCAACCGGCCAACAGCCGCCACTCTCTGGCCCCCCCAGCTCTGAAGGCAGTGTGGAAGTAAAGGTGGCAACACAATGACCCCCCTAAAATAATGTTGTGACCCCCCCGCAACTCTCTTTTGGGTCAGGATGCCCAATTTGAGAGACGCTGGTCTCCCCTGAGAAATCTGTATAGCATAAGGTAAAGGGAACAAAAAGGACAAGATTTCATGGGAGGAGACCAGATTTCACAATCTGAGACACGTTTTTCATGGCTGTGAATTTGGTAGAGCCCTACATATCTGGTATCAAGAGGCAGGGGAAGCATGCTACATAGCTCCCCATTCCTTCCCTTTGCACTGGACCTGACTTTAGCAGATGAGAGCATATGGTCCTACCATAAATAGTCATCTCAAACAATAACAAACGAAAGGACAACAGACTAATTGTACCATTAATTGTATTATTAAACTCACTCTACCTTTTTTTTGTTGGTTGGTAGCCAATAGGCAAAGAGTACCTGAATCTGATTCACTTATTGATGGCACCTTTTCACATGCTACCTTTATTAAATAATTTATGTGCATTTATGTAAACAGACAGCACACAAACAGACAATCTACTGCGGTGGTAAAGAAAGATTAAAATATATTTCAAAGCAATCTTGAACGGTTTCTTTTTTAATTCTGCATTCTTTGAACCTTCCATTTGGGGCTCAGTGCTTGCATACCTAAAACTCCCATTGTCTACAATAGTATTTCTGAGTGCAAAAGGAAAGCAGAAAAAGGCATATGGTCTACTAGGAAAACAATGAATTAGGTAGCTGAAACCCAATGGAAAAATCATATCTTAAAGTAATGCTTAAATCTTAGAAACTGGTCTGTAAGTAGAATTTCCTGAGTTTAAAACATTCTTGTGAAATAGTGAACAAAAATATTCTCACTATATGAAATCATCCTCCTTTACATAAGAACAGTCATACTGGGTCAGACCAAAGGTCCATCTAGCCCAGTATCCTGTCTACCAACAGTGGCCAATGCCAGGTGCCCCAGAGGGAGTGAACCGAACAGGCAATGATCAAGTGATCTCTCTCCTGCCATCCATCTCCATCCTCTGACAAACAGAGGCTAGGGACACCATTCCTTACCCATCCTGGCTAATAGCCATTTATGGACTTAACCACCATGAATTTATCCAGTTCTCTTTTAAACGTTGTTATAGTCCTAGCCTTCACAACCTTCTTAGGTAAGGAGTTCCACAAGTTGACTGTGTGCTACATGAAGAAGAACTTCCTTTTATTTGTTTTAAATCTGCTGCCTATTAATTTCATTTGGTGACCCCTAGTTCTTGTATTATGGGAATAAGTAAATAACTTTTCCTTATCCACTTTCTCCATATCACTCATTATTTTATATAACTCTATCATACCCCCCCTTAGTCTCCTCTTTTCCAAGCTGAAGAGTCCTAGCCTCTTTAATCTTTCCTCCTATGGGACCCTCTCCAAACACCTAATCCTTTTAGTTGCCCTTTTCTGAACCTTTTCTAGCGCTAGAATATCTTTTTTGAGATGAGGAGACCACATCTGTACACAGTATTCGAGATATGAGTGTACCATGGATTTATATAAGGGCAATAATATATTCTCAGTCTTATTCTTTGTCCCCTTTTTAATGATTCCTAACATCCTGTTTGCTTTTTTGACCGCCTCTGCACACTGTGTGGACATCGTCAGAGAACTATTCACAATGACGCCAAGATCTTTTTCCTAACTTGTAGCTAAATTAGCCCTCATCATATTGTATTTATAGTTGGGGTTATTTTTTCCAGTGTGCATTACTTTACATTTATCCACATTAAATTTCATTTGCCATTTTGTTGCCCAATCGCTTAGTTTTATGAGATCTTTTTGAAGTTCTTCACAATCTGCTTTGGTCTTAACTATCTTGAGCAGTTTAATATCATCTGCAAACTTTGCCACCTTACTTTTTACCCCTTTTTCAGATCATTTATGAATAAGTTGAATAGGATTGGTCCTAGGACTGACCCCTGGGGAACACCACTAGTTTATCCATAGATTCATAGATTGTAGGGCTGGAAGGGACCTCGAGAGGTCATTGAGTCCAGTCCTCTGCCCTCATGGCAGGACCAAATACTGTCTAGATCATCCCTAATACCCATTTATCTAACTTACTCTTAAATATTTCCAGAGATGGAGATTCCACAACCTTCCTAGGCAGTTTATTCCAGTGTTAAACCACTCTGGCATTTAGGAACTTTTTCCTGATATCCAGCCTAAACCTCCCTTGCTGCAGTTTAAGCCCATTGCTTCTCATTCTATCCTTAGAGGCTAAGATAAACAAGTCTTCTCCCTCCTCCTTATGACACCCTGTTAGATACTTGAAAACTGCTATCATGTCCCCTCTGTCTTTTCTCTTTTTCAAACTAAACAAACCCAATTCTTTCAGCCTCCCTTCATAGGTCATGTTCTCAAGACCTTTTAATCATTCTTGTTGCTCTTTGCTATACCCTCTCCAATTTCTCCACATCTTTCTTGAAATGCAGTGCCCAGAACTGGACGCAATACTCCAGTTGAGACCTAACCAGCGCAGAGTAGAGCGGAAGAATGACTTCTCCTGTCTTGCTCACAACACACCTGTTAATGCATCCCAGAAGCATCATGCTGTTAACTCATATTTAGCTTGTGGTCCACTATAACCCCTAGATCCTTTTCTGCCATACTCCTTGCCAGGAGCGGCACCAGGCTTTTTGACGCCTTAGGCTGGGGTCCTTCCATGCTCCCGGTCTTCAGGGCAGTTCAGCGGCGGGTCCTGGAGTGAGTGAAGGACCTGCTGCCGAATTGCCACCGAAGACATGGAGCGCAGAAGGCCCCCAGCCTCCGAATTGCCGCCAAGGGCCGCAAAATGCCACCATCCCAAATCCTGGTGCCCTAGGCGACCGCCTAGGTGGCCTAAATGGAAGCGCCAGCCCTGCTCCTTCCTAGACAGTCTCTTTCCATTTTGTATGTGTGAAATTGATTGTTCCTTCCTAAGTGGAGCACTTTGCATTTGTCTTTATTAAACTTTATCCTGTTTTTCTCAGACCATTTCTCCAATTTGTCCAGATCATTTTGAATTATGACCCTATCGTCCAAAGCAGTTGCAATCCCTCCCAGTTTGGTATCATCTGCAAACTTAATAAGTGTACTTTCTATGCCAATATCTAAGTCATTGATGAAGATATTGAACAGAGCCGGTCCCAGAACAGACCCCTGCCGAACCCCACTTGATATACCTTTCCAGCAGGATTGGGAACCATTAATAACTACTCTCTGAGTACAGTTATCCAGCCAGTTATGCACCCACCTTTATAGTATCCCCATCTAAGTTGTATTTGCCTAGTTTATTGATAGGATATCATGCAAGATGATATCAAATGCCTTACTAAAGTCTAGGTATACCGCATCCACTGCTTCTCTCTTATCCACAAGACTTGTTATCCTATCAAAGAAAGCTATCAGATTGGTTTGACATGATTTGTTCTTTACAAATCCATGCTGGCTATTCCTTATCACCTATCCACCTTCCATTCTATCACCTGACCCCTCTCCATTCTGAGAATTTACCATTTATTCCTACCCTTTGTTCCCTGTCTTTTAAACAGTTCTCAGTCCATGAAAGGACCTTCCCTTTTAGCCCATGACAACTTAATTTACATAAGAGCCTTTGGTAAGGGACCTGTCAAAGGCTTTCTGGAAATCTAATTACACTATGTCCACTGGATCCCCCTTGTCCATATGTATGTTGACCTCTTCAAAGAACTCTTAGATTCAGTAAGACACGATTTCCCTTTACAGAAACCATGTTAACTTTTGCCCAACAAGTTATGTTCTTCTATGTGTCTGACAATTTTATTATTTTCTATTGTTTCCACTAATTTGCCTGGTACTGGCATTAGACTTACCAGTCTGTAATTGCTGGCATGATCTCTAGAGCCCTTTTAAAATATTGTCATTACAATAGCTTTCTTCCAGTCATTGGGTACAGAAGCTGATTTAAAGAACAGGTTACAAACCATAGTTCTGCAACTTCACATTTGAGTTCTTTCAGAACTCTTGGGTAAATGCCATCTGGTCCCAGTGACTTGTTAATGTTAAGTTTATCAGTTAATTTCAAAACCTCCTCTAGTGACACTTCAATCTGTGTGTGTGCAAGACAAACCCAAGAGAGAAACCAACAGGACTCCACTGGCCATCACATACAGTCCCCAGCTAAAACCTCTCCAACGCATTCATCAGGGACCTACAACCCATCCTGGACAATGATCCCACACTTTCACAGGTCTTGGGTGGCAGGCCAGTCCTCGCCCGCAGGCAACCTGCCAACCTGAAACATAGTCTCACCAGTAACTGCACACCGCACCACAGTAACTCTAGCTCAGGAACCAATCCATGCAACAAACCTCGATGTCAACTCTGCCCACATATCTACACCAGCGACACTATCAGAGGATGTAACCTGATCAGCCACACCATCACCGGTTCATTCACCTGCACGTCCACCAATGTAATATACGCCATCATATGCCAGCAATGCCCCTCTGCTATGTACATCGGCCAAACTGGACAGTCGCTACAGAAAAGGATAAACGGACACAAATCAGATATCAGGAATGGCAATTACAAAAACCTGTAGGAGAACACTTCAACCTCCCTGGCCACACTATAGCAGACCTTAAGGTGGCCATCCTGCAGCAAAAAAACTTCAGGACCAGACTTCAAAGAGAAACTGCTGAGCTTCAGTTCATCTGCAAATTTGACACCATCAGCTCAGGATTAAACAAAGACTGTGAATGGCTTGCCAGTTACAGAACCAGTTTCTCCTCCCTTGGTTTTCACACCTCAACTGCTAGAACAGGGCCTCATCCTCCCTGATTGAACTACCTCATTATCTCTAGCTTGCCTGCATATATATACCTGCCTCTGGAAATTTCCACTACATGCATCTGACGAAGTGGGTATTCACCCAGGAAAGCTCATGCTCCAAAATGTCTGTTCGTCTATAAGGTGCCACAGGACTCTTTGCTGCTTTTGCAGATCCAGACTAACACGGCTACATCTCTGATACTTGACTTCAATCTGTGACAGTTCCTCAGATTTGTCATTTACAAAAGCCGGCTCAGGTTTGGGAATTTCCCTAACGTCTTCAGCTGTGAAGACCGAAGCAAATAATCCATTTAGTTTCTCCACAATTATTTTGTCTTTAAGCACTCAACCAGGGATGCCACCGGTTGTTTAGCAGGCCTACTGCTTCTGATGTACATAAACATTTTATTACCTTTTGAGTTTTTGGCTAGCCATTCATCAAACTCCTCTTTGGCTTTTCTTATTACATTTTTATTCTTCATTTGGCAGTGTTTATGCTCTTTTCTATTTACCTCACTAGGATTCGACTTCCACTTTTTAAAAGATGCCTTTTTATCTCTCGCTGCTTCTTTTACATAGTAGTTAAGCCACAGTGGCTCTTTTTTAGTTTTTATACTGTTTCTTACTTTGTGGTATACATTTAAGTTCGGCCTCTATAATGGTGTCTTTAAAAAGCATCCATGCAGCTTGCAAGGATTTCACTTTAGTCACTGTACCTTTTTAGTTTCTGTTTAACCCCCTCATTTTTTCATAATTCCCCTTTTTGAAATTAAATGTCAGTGTTGGGCTGTGGAGATGTTCTTCCCATCACAAGGATGTTAAATGTTGTTATATTAAGGTCACTATTTCCAAGCGGTCCTGTTATAGTTACCTCTTGAACCAACTCCTGCACTCCACTCAGGACTAAATCGAGAGTTGCCTCTCCCCTTGTGGGTTCCCATACCAGCTGCTCCAAGAAGCAGTCATTTAAAGTATCGAGAAATTTTGTCTCTGCATTTCGTCCCGAGGTGGCATGTTCCCAGTCAATATGGGGATAATTGAAATCCCCTACTAATATTGAGTTCTTAATTTTGATAGCCTCTCATTTCCCTTAGCATTTCATCATCACTATCGCTGTCCAGGTCAGGTGGTCAATAAGAGATCCCTAATGTTATATTCTTATTAGAGCATGAAATTACTATCCATAGAGATTTTATGGAACATGTGGATTCACTTAAGATTTTTACTTCATTTGCTTCTACACGCTCTTTCACGTATAGTTCCATTCTCCATCTTGCACAACCTGTTCTGTCCTTCAGATATATTTTGTACCCCAGAATGATTGTGTCCCATTGATTGTCCTCAGTCCACCAGGTTTCTGTGGTGCCTATTATATCAATATCCTCCTTTAACACAAGGCACTCTAGTTCACCCATCTTATTATTTAGACTTCTAGCATTTGTGTACAAGCACTTTAAAAACTTGTCACTGTTTATCTGTCTGCCCTTTTCTGATGTGTCCGATTCTTTATGTGAATGTTTCTTGTCTGATCTGGCCCTTACATTATCCTTTTCCATCCTGTGCTCCTGACTATAACCTAGAGAATCTCTGTCAATAGACTCTTCCTCTAAGAAAAGTCTCTGTCCGATCCATGTGCTCCTCTGCAGCAGTTGGCTTTCCCCCATCTCCTAATTTAAAAACTGCTCTGCAACCTTTTTAATGTCAAGTGCTACCAATCTGGTTCCACTTTGGTTTAGGTGGAGCCCATCTCTCCTGTATAGGCTCCCCCCATCCCAAAAGTTTCCCCAGTTCCTAATGAATCTAAACCCCTCCTCTCTACACCATCGTCTCATCCATGCATTGAGACTCTGAAGCTCTGCCTGCCTACCTAGCCCTGCACATGGAACTGGGAGCATTTGTGAGAATGCCACCATACAGGTCCTGGATTTCAGTCTCTTCCCTAGCAGCCTAAATTTGGCCTTTAGGATGTCTCTCCTACCCTTCCCTATGTCATTGGTACCTACATGTACCACAACCACCAGCTCCTCCCCAGCACTACACATAAGTCTATCCAGGACTGGCGCTAGGGGTTTTAGCGCCCTAGGCGCATGGCAATTTCGCCGCCCCGCGCCCTGGTCCTGCGGCTTCGGTGAAGCTGCCACAGTCTTGCCTGGGGAGGGTCTGCTGGTCCGCGGCTCTGGTGCAGCTGCCACAGTGGTGCCTGCGGGAGGTCCACCAGAGCCGCGGGAGCAGCCGACCGTCCACAGGCATGACTGCGGCAGCTCCACCGGAGCCATGGACAAGCGGACCCTCCGCAGGCACGACTGCGGCAGCTCCACCGGAGCCTCCTGCCGCCCCCTCTGACAAAATGCCGCCCACCAATAATCCTGGCGCCCTAGGCGATTGCCTAGGCCGCCTAAATGGAAGCGCCGGCCCTGAGTCTACCCAGATGCCTCGAGAGATCCACAACCTTCTCACCAGGCATGCAAGTCACCATACGGTTATCCCAGTTATCACAAACCCAGCTATCTATGTTTCTAATGATCGAATCTCCCATTACTAACACCTACCTTTTCCTAGTGACTGGAGTTCCCTCTCCCAGAGAGATAACCTTAGTGCGAGAGGATACTCTAATACCATCTGGAAGGAGAGTTCCAGCTATAGGAAGGTTTCCCTCTGCTCCTGTTGACTGCTCTGCTTCCCTGGGGTTTCATCCTCCTCAACAGCGCAGGGGCTGTCTGACCGGAGATGGGACAATTCTACAGTGTCCCAGAAAGCCTCATCAACATACCTCTCTGCCTCCCTTAACTCCTCCAGTTCCACCACCTTGGCCTTCAAAGCCTGTACGTGGTCTCTGAGGTTCAGGAGCACTTTGCACCAAATGCACACATATGCCACCCGCCAACAGGGCAGATAATCATACATGCTGCACTCAGCGCAATAAACTGGATAGCCCTCATTCTGCTGCCGGGCTTCTGCCTACATTGTCTCTTGCAGCTACTTAGCTAATGAAAGGGTTTTGTTTAAATCACCGAGTTTTGAATGTAGTTTAGTTTACAGGTTTTGAAGAATAGCAAGTGAACCTTGCCCCCTTCCCACTCCCCTTCCAAACTCCTTTGCAAAACTCCCTGTTGGCAGCCCTTGTTTGCAAAACTTCATGTTTCAGGGTTTAAGCCAGCATCTAACTACTAGAGCCCTGGATGGGGCCTAAATTGGAGAAGGAAGGGCAGATTATCCCATATCTGTCTACTGAGGAGTTCTTGCACCTTCCTTTGGAGCATCTGGTGCTGAGCACTATTGAAGACAGGCTACTAGACTAGATGGACCACAAGTCTGATCCAGTGTGGCAATTCCTATGTTCCTAAAAACAGTCTCTGTGGCTTTTCTTGCCACATCCTAAATCCTGCAGTATTTTGTGCTATCATCACACAATCCTGTGTAGCTGTTTTTTATTTCTAAGTTTTGTGCTGACTTCTATTACAGCATGTAAATATTTTATATTTACTGTATAAAATATGGGTATTTTATACTGTAAATATAAAATAAACAATTAAACATGTCAGCATGTGTGCTGCTGATTGAGGGAGAGAGCAGGATCAGGCTGGGTACTGTTGAGTATAGGTACAGGCTAGAAGGACTCTGGCATGCTGCTGCTGGTGAGTGAGTGGGTGGCAGTGCTGCTGAGTGTAAGGAGGTTGCTGAGAGCGGCTGCAATCCCAGGTTGAGAAATAGTGTTTTGGGTCAGGTTCTGATTATTGACCCTCTTATGATTCCATTCACTTCCATGGGAATTGGACTAGCCCTAAATCCATTGCAGACCATAGGAATGTTGCCATTGAATTCAAGGGAAGGTAGACTGGCCCTCACAGCAGAATGACTGAGAGAAGAATCTGGCCCTAATGTTGAAACTTTTTTGGTCTCTAAGTAAAGTCCAACAGGTGTGTCTGTTTAGCTATTTTGAAGCAGCTAGATGCCATAGCTAGGAGTGGCCTCGAGGAGCCTTAAACAGTCACTACCGAAGGCCACACTACATCCAGAAGTAATGCTGGACTTGTCACTTCCAGGTTATTAATAAAACATTTAACTCTTGCAACCAGGCACAGTTCTGTGCTCATAGCTCCTGCTTGCACCACAGCCCAACAAGTGTTGTATAAACACAATATTAACAACACCAAGCAGTCACAAAGCATGAGTGGGGGGACCTCAAAAGTCTTGAGGTTTTTTAAATCTCAGCAATGTTGTGTGTGGGTGGTGGTTGTTTTTTTCTTTTTTAAATCTGTCTTCTGTGTTTTTGAGTGTTTGGGTTACACTTAGGTCAGTAATGTTGTCAAGCTTTCCCTGCAATCATGAGGGCTAGAACTTCAGCTTAAAAAAAAAATTGAGATTTACATATAATCACATTGACTGAAGGAACAGGGTTTCCATGAAAACTACCACATTTGAAAGTTAACAATAGAAAATGGGATGACCTGGGTTGCAATCAATAAAGAATTAAAGATGGTAACATAATACCAATGCATATGTTTTTGTTGAAAAGAGGTTTTGTCAACCAAGTTGATGATTTTTTTTAATGAGATTACTTGTTTTATTTAAGTACATTGTGTCACAAGTTATCTTTAGACTTCTGTAAGGTATTGGGTTTAGTATCATGTGACATGCTGATTAAAAAAAATAGAATGACACAAAATCAACATAGCCCATACTTAGACTTGGAAGGATTAGATTTCTCCTCCCCACCCCCACCCCCGGAAATGTTAATTGTTACTGCACATAGAAACTCATGACATATTGCCATTGATAATAGAAATTTACAAGTGGAAGTATATTAGGGTTTGATTTTAAGGCTATTTACCGCACTTCATATATTTTTGCCATGTGATGTTAACAACTTGTATTTGGTTATAAAACTAACCTTTTGAATAGCAATATCTATTATGATTAAATAGTTTGATCCATCCCATTGCCTGACTTCCCATAATTTTCTACAGTTGTGAACATTTAAATTGATAAAAATGGAAAAGAAATGCTTAAATAAACATTTGTTTGAATTAAAAAATTGATTTCTGCCAAGCCTACCTATATTAAATGGATTAAATTCGGATAACTGATGGATCTCAAAGTAATTTTAAATTGGGAATTATCCAATGGGGACATTTTTATTGGGGTTACTTGGGGATCTGCTACTGACCTAGTGCAATTTGATATCTACCAATCTGGAAGAAAATTTGAAAGTCTTTGCTTGTAAACTTTGTAGATGATGCAAATTGGTGAAGTAGTTAATGATAAGGGCAAGTCAGTTCTACAGAGTGGTCTGGATCACATAGTAAGCACGTGGTTTCCAACTACTGAATCCTTCTGTAAAAAGCATGCAATTTAATGGAGAAAAGTTTAGATGAAAGACAATATCCATTTCCAGTAGATAGGCTTATTTACTCTCCATCTCAGCAGCTTCACCATTGTGCAGGCAAAATGAAAATGTTCTTTAGAAAACATTCTTCTCTTCCCTGCAACTACCTGCACAAAAGTCAGGAAGTCCATCTACATTTCCCCACACAGTGGAACCTTTAGCAACCTTTAACAACTGCCGGTTGTTTCAATCAATTTTTTTCCGCAGTGCAGGATCTATAGTCAGCAGTAGATATATTTACCTTTTCTTCTTGCAGCTTTGAACATAGCAATTCATGGCTGTATTTCCACAGCCTTTCCTTCTGCTTTCAAGTTTTCAACAATACCAGCCCCCCCGGTTGCTTCCCATCATTTTTTTTTCTAAGTCACTTCACTACTGTTAGAGAGGCTTCTCTAAGTTTTTTAAAAACTGGCTAAACTTAGAATTTTTTTCTAATAGATGTTTAAAACCAGCAGCTTTTTCTTTTTGGCTTCTGTTTCACACCCTCACTTGAGTAGCAATGGCTGGTACATGAATCTGTTTGCAAATTAGCATATCAGGAACAGTTTGAATGTCTCTGATGCCAGCATCCACAGTGTGAACAAGCACCAGTTGTATGTATATTAATTTACATATTCACATTGCAGTTCAAGCGCACTGGTGTTTGTCTAAAAGCAGATCACATACCAGAAACATTCAAACCATTTACGAAGGAGGGGATGTCAAATGTCATTTCACTGCTCTTAGTGATGTATATGTATCTTGTGTACGTTTTAGAGACCAGTAAATAAATTAAGAAATGAACGATCAAGTATCTAAGATAATAATTAAGGAGCCCTTTTAGGGGCTTCTTAATTATTAAGTCCTTCAATTTTATATGGCCCTGCTTTATGGGTCATGAGGGAAATCCAACTGGACATCAGCTGCTAGCATGATGGGATGGATAAGAAAGCAAATGTGATTCTTGGAAGTATAAGTGGGAGAATATTAGAGAGGTGGTAGTGTCGCTGTTTGTGGCATTAGCTTGGTCATTTTGGAATACTATGTCCAATTCTGGTCTAGGCACTTTAAAGACAACTGTAACAAACTGGAGAAGGTCTAGAAAGAGCTACAGGAATGATTAAGGTCTGGAATACATGCTTTCTAATGACAAACTTAAGGTCAATTTCTTTTATCCAAGAGAAGGTTCAGAGTTGACTTGATCAGTCCACAAGTACTTACATGGAAAGATGATTTATGTTAGTATGATGCTCTTTAATCTAAGCATACAAAGGCAAAACAAGATTCAATGACTGGAAGCTGACACGAGACAAATTCAGACTAGGAAGTGTGCCTTTTCTCTCCACCCACCCCTCCATCTAATGAGTGTAATTCACCCAATTTACTTATGGATATAGATGCTTCAACACTTGAATTCTTTAAATCAAGATTGGATATCTTTAAGAGATGTGACCAGCTCAACCAGAAGTTATGGGCTTGATGTAGAAATCACGTAGGGATGGCCCATTCTATGAAGGAAGTTAGACTATCATAATAGTCCTTTCTGGCCTTAATCTATTAATGCAATCATCTCAGTTTATGAAAGAGAAGTTTGGCAGAGTTCAATTAAATCCATATCCAAAGGCCATTTATAGTCTATAGGTACCTACATTTAAAAAAATGGGCTTTTCAGTCTAGCAGAGAAAGATTTAACTTGATCTAGTGTCTGGAAGTTGAAGCTAGACAAATTCAGACTGGAAATAAGGCACACTTTTTTTAACAGTGAGATTAGCCATTGGAGCAACTTTTCATGGTGGATTGTGAGGGCCAGGGTAATTTTTCCTAGTGGTTAGAGCAGGAGTCAGGAGCTGGAAATGGAGCTGAGGGTCGGGGCCCATGTCAGATGCTGGATGTCAGAAATGAGGGTCAAGCCAGAGTCCGTATCAAAGGCCAGAACCAGGTTACCTCAAATCAGGAAAGGCCGGAGCAGGGCTAGGACAGTACAGGGACAAGGCAGGGGGAGACACTAGTACAGCTGTCAGCAAATACTTTACATGGCCAGTGCCCTGCTGCTGCTGGTCTTAAGAGCAGCTCTGCTGATCCCCTCAGCTAACTGGATGGTTGGGTCAATTAGGAGGCTCAACTGAGGCCCAGATGCACTCATTAGACTGCTTGGGGGTTGTGCTGGCAGGTAAACAGGTTAGCTGTGGGCCCTTACTCCTGACATAGCTTCTCCATCACTGATGATTTTTTTAAAATCAAGATTGAATGCCTTTCTAAAAGAGATGCTGTAGGAATTATTTTGGGGAAGTTCTATGGCCTGTGTTATGTGGAGGTCAGATCAGATGATCACAACAGTGCATTCTGGCTTTTGTATATATGAACCTATGAAAAGTAAATAGAAAACTACCCACTGACTTCCACAACCTTTGGATCAGGCCCTTAGAGCAGATGACATGTTTGAGAGAAATAGGAATGTCTTCCCCGATTTTGAACATTTGTGGTCAGATTATGAATCCTCCCTCACACATTAATGAGCTTCTGTTCATACAAGTGGCCCCAGGAATTTACTTGGATGAGTAATTGATAACCAGTGCAAGTAAGGGTTTCTGGCCCTCTGTAAAAAACAATATGGAAATGGTCATTCTGTTGACAGTGGAAGGAGAATTTGATCATGTTAAAAAAAGAAAAGTAATAAAAACTCAAATCTCACTGCATATCCCATTGGAAATGTATTCTGAAAAGCATTCTTTTAAATGAATTGCTGCTATTTTCTTCACTATAATATTGTGAAATACTTGTCAAAACATTCTTTTCGTTAACATGTGTTTTTACTTTTTCATTGTGTATTTTTCTGGAGTTGTTTTATTTATTTGGGGTAGCAGATAAAATGTTTCAATATGACGTAGACAGCATTGTAAAAGATCCAAATACTTTACAGAAAACAAATCAGCTGTTCCAGTCATTGCTGCACTAAGCAAACCACATGGGTGATATATTTATGAGCAGTTATGAGAAGTTGTTATTTTGATGAGGTTACAATGATTTGCTAAGAACATAAGAATGGCCATAACTCTGTCAGACCAATGGTCCGTCTAGCCCAGTCTCCTGTCTTCAGACTGTGACCAATGCCAGGGGCCCCAGAGGGAATGAACAGAACAGATAGGGCATGGATCACTTTATGGTTATTGCCCATTCCTCGCTTTTGGCAAACAGAGGCTAGGGACACTTCAGAGCATGATTTTGCATCCCTGCCCATCCTGGCTAATAGCCATTGATGGACCTATCCTCCTATCATAACCTTAGTCCCAGATCTGGACCTTAGCATCCAAAATATGGGGGTTAGCATGAAAACCTCCAAGCTTAGTTACCAGCTTGGACCTGGTACTTGCTGCCACCACCCAAAAAATTAGAGTGTTTTGGGGCACTCTGGTCCCCCTGAAAACCCTTCCCTGGGGACCCCAAGACCCAAATCCCTTGAGTCTCACAACAAAGGGAAATAATCCTTTTTCCCTTCCCCCCCTCCAGGTGCTCCTGGAGAGATACACAGACACAAGCTCTGTGAATCCAAACAGAGTGACTCCCCCTCTCCGTTCCCAGTCCTGGAAACAAAAAGGACTTTCCTATTCCCCAGAGGGAATGCAAAATCAGGCTAGCAAATCCAACGCACACAGATTTCCCCTGATTTCTTCCTCCCACCAATTCCCTGGTGAGTACAGACTCAATTTCCCTGAAGTAAAGAAAAACTCCAACAGGTCTTAAAAGAAAGCTTTATATAAAAAGAAAGAAAAAATACATACAAATGGTCTCTCTGTATTAAGGTGACACAACACAGGGTCGATTGCTTAAAAGAATATTGAATAAACAGCCTTATTCAAAAAGAATACAAATCAAAGCACTCCAGCACTTATATTCATGCAAATACCAAAGAAAAGAAACCATATAACTTACTATCTGATCTCTTTGTCCTTACACTTAGAAACAGAAGATTAGAAAACAGAACTACTTCTCCAAAGCTCAGAGAAAGCAGGCAGACAGAAAACAAAGACTTAGACACAAACTTCCCTCCACCCAGAGTTGAAAAAATCCGGTTTCCTGATTGGTCCTCTGGTCAGGTGCTTCAGGTGAAAGAGACATTAACCCTTAGCTATCTGTTTATGACACCTCCATGAATTTATCTAGTGTTGTGTGTGTTTTTTTGTTGTTTTTGTTTTGTTTGAACCTGTTATAGTCTTGGCCTTCGCAACATCCTGTAGCAAAGCGTTCCACAGGCTCTGTTCATTGTGTGAAGAAATACTTCCCTTTGTTTTTAAACCTCTTGCCTATTAATTTCATTTGGTGACCCCTAGTCCTGGTGTTATGAGAATTAAATAACACTTCCGTATTTACTTTCTCCACACCAGTCATGATTTTATAGACCTCTATCATATCTCCTGCTTAGCTTTCTCTTTTCCAAGCTGAAAAGTCCCAGTGTTGTTAATTTCTTCTTATACAGAAGCTGGGATGACCAGATAACAAGTATGAAAAATCGGGACAGGAGGTGGGGGATAAGTGCCTATATAAAAAATAGCCCCCAAAATTGGGACATCTGGTCACCCTAATAGAAGCTGTTCCATACTCCTCATCATTTTTTGCTGCCTTTTTCTGTATCTTTTTCCAATTCCTATAGATCTTTTTTTGAGATGGGAGGATCAGATCTGCACTCAGTAAAAGAACTCGGCAGACCATGGTGTGTCATTGAACTCCATATGATTCTATGAACATATCCTAATGAGTATGAATATAATGTAACTGGAATATGTAAGGTATCATGACAAAGCTTATCTACTGAATGTGGTAATCCTATTTGTATAAATGTATCATTCTTCTATCTAAAACTAGAAATATGAAATAACTCTGAGGTCCTATTGTAATTATGCAATGTGGTCCATTAATAGTGGCTTGGATTCTTGATGGCTCCCATTAACCAGGACAATTGACTATTGATGGCTCTGATTACTTGCAAGCCTTCCTATGAATCAGACCAAGAAGAATGAAGGTTTGGGGTCTCACAGGACATGTGACCATGTTACCTGGTACTGGACTCCATCTTAAACCTGAGGCTTTTCCATTTAGAAGGTGGAGACCCAGAGAGACAAAAGATTCCCTCCTTGTGCCAAAGCTATGTAAGGGGGTGGAAGAGAACAAACAAGACTGCAGTCATGAGAAATCCCCTAACTACCACCTGAGCAGGAACAAGGACTGTACCAGGGGAAAGGATTGAGCCCAGACTAGAAAGGAGTCCAGTCTGTGAAAGAAGCTTATTGGAACATTTCTGAGGGTGAGGTTTCATCTGTAATCAGTTTCTTACTGTATTAGGCTTAGACTTGCATGTTTTGCTTTATTTTACTTTACTTTGTTCTTTATTACTTGGAACCACTTAAATCTTACTTTTTATACTTCATAAAATCAATTTTTGCTTATTAATTAACCAAGAGTAAGTAATTAATTCCTTGGGGCCCAAACAGCTGTGCATATCTCTCTATCAGTGCTATGGAAGGTGGGCAATTTGTGAGTTTACCCTGTATATGCTTTATACAGAGTAAAACTGATTTATTTGGGATTTGGATCCCATTGGAAGCTGGATGTCTGGGTGCTAGAGACAGGAGCACCACTTAAGCTGTTTTCAGTAAAGTCTGCAGCTTTTGGTGGATGTGGTTCAGACCTGGGTCTGTGTTTGCAGCAGGCTAGCGTGTCTGGCTCAACAAGACAGGGTTCTGGAAGCCCCAGGCTGGCAGGAAAATGGGCTAAGAAATGAATTTCTAAGCAAAATGAACATTCAGGGAAAACATTCATTTTTTGGTCATTTTTTTCCTTTTTAGTATTAAAAATCAAAATCCTTTTGGGGGGGGGGGGGTTGCCATGTTAATAGATCTTGTCTCATGGCTTCCTTCCTTCCTGTTCATGAATGCATAAAATTACTGTGGCATCTACAGGGCAACAAGGAATTTCTTCTTTGAGAGAAATTAATCACACTGTCTGCTTTTGCTCTTAATTTCATCTCCTGCTCAGATATTACTTTCTCTCCCACTGCTCCTTGGCACATGCTTCTCTGACTCCTATTCCTTTTTTCCTCCTTCCCTATATATGCTGTCGTGTTGCCAGGATTTCTCTAGCTGCGCATGGTTTTCTTCCTCCCTGGATGTGCTACATAACAAGGTTCAACTCACTGCTAGGGCAGCAACTCCTTGTTACTCTGGGGATTAGCTCTGCCCAATCTGATACCCTTTCCCAGCTCTAGTCTGTATACCCCACAACACCTCTCTCTATCTGCAACTCCCCCTTTTCATGGCTTAATCCTTGATCCAGCTTACTGTATGTGTTTCCTCTTCCCGTAGGGCGGACAGATGTCCCAATTTTTATAAGGACAGTCCCGATATTCAAGTCGTTGTCTTGTATAGGTGTCTATTACCCCTGACTCCCAGTCCTGATTTTTCACAGTTGCTGTTTGGTCACCTTACCTTCCAGGGATATCAAAGGATCTCTGGATCAACTGTCCAGATGCTGTTCCAGATCATCCTCTAATTCAAGACTATGTCACTTTCCTCAGTGATGGATAGGGGAACCAGGCCTGCTCACCACTCAAGGTTCCAGCACACGGACACACTCTCTGTTCAGCTACATTCTGCTTGCTCCCAGACCCTGTTGCTATTTCCTTGTGCTCCTGCCTGCTTTTCTCCCCTAGCTCTACCAATAGAGCAACAACTGCTTCCTATGGCTATTTCATCCCTTTCAAGTTCTTGCTAGAGTTTATATTCCAAACATCTCCTGTCTCCCAACTGCAAGCTCTTTCCCCTACAGCCCCTTTCTGTTCTCAGCTTGCTGGCTTTGTATCAGCCCAGTCTACACTTAGTCACCTTTTGAACTCCCGGGAAGGTGAGCGGGTGCAAGCCTACCCACAGCTGAAGGCCCCTTCCCCAGCCTAAGACAAGAAGCCACTAAGCCCAGGGTTCAACTAAATTTGGGGGACAACAAATGATCAAACAGGAATGGGAGTGAGGGTTTTCAGTGAGAGTCTTTGTGGGTTTTCTAGTCAGCCTAATTCTCCCCCAGGTGCAGCCTATTGGGTTAATTAGCCCATTCCTAGCTATCTTAATCCTTTTCAGGGGAGGTGTGGAGTGAACACCCCATCACCTGCTGCCTAGCTACCTGGTCTTCCTGCGCCACATGGATATATTGCCTGGCTGTATTGTTTCATTCTCTCCTGCTTCCCTGGATACTTCACACTACAGCTCCAGTCCCCCTGTGAAGTGGCTCCCATTTCCTCTCCTCCCTATTTAGAAGCAGCCCCTAGCAGAGGTAGATAAACACACTCCTCCACTTTCTTATTGCCTGTGCTTTCACAATTCCCCAGGCTTTTTAGCCATTCTAGACCTTCATGGTAAAGAAGCAGGAGGAGTTGGCACTTTTGACTGACAAGCTCTTCACAGATTACCTGTAAGCATTCCATAATTTGGAAACAGTGTTGCATAAATGGGTATTTAGAAGTCCACTTTAGCCCTGAAGTTTTCACACTGCAAACCAGACACCATCTGCATCTCTAATCAGCACTGCTGTGGCCTCTTGTCAGCACAGTAATGTGTATATAAGGGATTTATTACCTTTCATTAATTATGCACACATAACATCCTCACTGTTCTAGTAAACAGAACTAAGCACTCGCCATTGATCTTTCAGCTGGATGTTCTTCGTATAGTTTAACACATTACCAATGATATTGCTCTGAACTCTGCAATAGTACAGTGGTTGCTGTCTTATCTTCACCTTTGTCCTTGCATCTATTAGCCTGCCTTGCATAACTCCCATCACTTTTTTTTTTTTTAAGGCGGTGTAGAGCCTTTATCTATACTGTTTGTAGCCTTTATCTATACAGGCCTTCATGTCTCTTCAGTTTTACTGACAGCAGGAAACCAAGAAAATTCTCCACCCAGTGAAATGGGAAGCAAGATAGTTTCATTCCCATATGTTCAGCCGGGTAATCCTTTATGCTTTCATGTTACCTTCCTTGGTCATTCATGAGCCAAATTTAGGAAGGTGGCTAAAGATTAAAGTAATTTAAATACTCTGTGATCCAATCTTCCTTTGTTTTTCTCTTCTTCCCTTCATTGTTGCTGTGAATTACAATTGCAAAAAATAAGTTTTTCTTCGAGAAATGTCCCTGTGTGTGCTGCACTTCAGGTGAACCTGTGCCCTTGTGTTTGTAATTGGAGGAGTTTTTTTTTTTTTTTTGTAGCAGTGCCTGGTTGTGTCACACATGCATTGTCCCATCTCACACCATCTCAGGAAATTACATAGCATTGTGCCACCGACCCTCCCTCAATTCCTTCTCTATTGCGCTCGGCTTGAGACAGAGCAATTGGCAGTAGCTCTTAGCTTCTTAGTCTAGCTTTAACTTTAGAATACTAGTTAGTTAATCAATAATTAGTTAATACTCAATAGTTACTACCCTATATCTTCGTGTTTATTCTTTTTAATTTTTTCTTGTCTTAGGAATTTAAGTTTGTTATTATACTACCCCTTAGTATAGTACAGTTACCTTCCCTCATGAGAGAAACCCTATTCTAAGGGGCATGCCCGGCTCCCCGGGTTTTAAACATTGCCTCATTTTCCGGTCCTCAATCCCATTGTCTAATGGGCATTCACAGTGTGTCCGCTGCCTAGGTGAGACACACATACCATAAAAGTGCTCAAACTGTCACAATATCAAGGCTCACACCAGTAAAGAAAGGGACCTACAGCTAAAACTTCTCATGATGGAGAGGTCTCTGCACCCAGTGTACAATCAGGGCTCATGGACCCCTCCTGGGCACCAGTCTCCAGTGACTGCATCTGACAGAAGTTCCTCACCACAAAGAAGCAGGCTCCAACCTCCTCTCCTTGGGAATCTGCCAAAACAAAATGTTCCTCAACCTGCCAGACCCCATCAGTCCTGACGGCACAGAGACCATCCACCTCTGAGGTAGTGAGACAATCTGGTATTATGGGTAGCCTGTGAGCCAAAGCAGGGCTGCCCAGAGGAAGGGGACAGTGGGGCAATTTGCTCCGGGCCCCACAGGGGCCCCAATGAGAATGTTGGCGGCTCCCCTGCCCTCTGCCTTCCCCATACCCCTGCGCCTCAGCGCGCCACATCCAGGAGCAGCCCTGGACAGAGCTAAAGCTGTGTGGCTCCGCTCTGAGCAACACATGCTCAGAGCCGCATGGTAAAGGGGGCAGGGCTGCAAGCTCTGACCAAGCAGGAGGAGCTCAGGCCCCGCTGGAGCCACCACGCCGCTGCAGTGCTGCCCAGGGCCACTCCTGGATACAGCGGGCTGAGGCTCCAGGAAACGGGGGAGGCAGGAGTAAGCAGCATGGTAAGCCCCTCTGAGCCAGATCCCCCGCTCTGAGCCCAGCTCCTCTGAACCCAGCCCCTCTGAGCCGGGGCATCCCCCTAACCTTCCCTATGGGAGGCAAGTTTGTAGAAATTTTGGTGGTGCCCAGAACCGCCCCCCCAACTCTGCCCCCTCAAACTCCGCCTCCACCTGCCTAAGGCTCTGGGCAGGGTTTCAGGGGGGAGGTCTGGGGTGCAGGTCCTGGGCTGGGGATTAGGGTGCAGGAGGTGTGCAGGCTTTGGAAAGGAGTTTGGGTGCTGGGTGCAGGCTCCAGGCTGGGGAACGGAGTGGGTGTGCAGGAGGAGATGAGGGCTGCAGGCTTTGGGATGGAGTTTGGGTGCAGGCTCTGGGTTGGTGGTGGGAGTGTAGGAAGGGGTGAGGGGTGCAGACTCTGGGAGGGAGTTTGGGAGCTGGGTGCAGGCTCTGGGCTAGGGCAGGGGGTGGGTGTGCAGGAGGGGGTGAGGGGTGCAGGTTTTGGGACGGAGTTTGGGTGCGGGCTTGGCTGGGGGGGTGTAGGAAGGGGGAGATGGTGCACGCTGGGGCAGAGGATCAGGCTGCAGGGGAATGAGGGTTGGGGCTGAGGATGAGGGGTTCATGATGCGGGGGGGGCTCAGAGCTGGGGCAGAGGCTCAGAGTGCGGGGGATGAGGGCTCTGGCTGGGGCTGAGGATTCGGGTGCAGGGGGATGAGGGCTTTGGCTGGGGCAGAGGATTAGGGTGCAGAGGGATGAGGGTTGGGGCTGAGGATGAGGGTTTGGGGCGTTGGAGAGGCTCAGGGCTAGGGCAGAAGAGCAGGGTAAGGGCAGCCTGCTTTGCCATTAGCTATGGCAGGCACTAGGACCCTGGGGCAGCAGACAGCAGTTCTGCTGGGAGCCAATCTGCGAGCAGGCAGGGACGCGGCGGATGGGGGACGCAGGGGGAGGGATGGAAGGTGGAGGTCGGGACCCGCTCCAGGCAGGGACGCGGCGGGGCGGTGGGGGGGAGACCCACCGGGGCTGGGGCCCAATCTAGGCAGGGCCGGGGGAGAGACCCAGCTCCAAATATTGCTGGAGCAGGGCACCTGGCCCTGAATATTCCTGGAGCCCAGGCACCTCGAGGCCATATAACTTGCCGCCTATGAGCTTCCCCCCACAGCCCTAACCCCCAGCTCTGAACCCATCCCCTCTGAGCTGGGGCACCCTCGTGACCCCCGCCCCAGCTCTGAGCCCAGCCCCTCTGAGCTGGGGCACCCTCGTGACCCCCACCCCAGCTCTGAGCCCAGCCCCTCTGAGCCAGGCACCCCCTGACACCCCACCCCACAGCCCTGACCACCAGCTCCAAGCCCAGCCCTTGTGAACTGGGCACCTCCCTGATCCTACCCCTCCCCCACAGCCCTGACCCCCAACTCTGAGCCCAGCCCCTGTGAACTGGGCACCCCCTGACCCAGAGCCCAGCTCCACACCCAGTCCTGGACAACAGCAGCACCACCCCTAGGCAGCGACAGTCCATTGGCACCAACCATCACCATCACGCAGCGACAGTCCATTGGCACCAACCATCACCATCATGTAACGACAGCCCATTATGTAATTGCAAATGTATACATACCATTAAAGCATTTACTATTTTAAAATGTATTTTGTGTATTTTCAAATATTAAAAATTAATTTTTGAATGTATTTCACTAGTTAGTATCACATATATGGAAATGTAAAAAATATAGTATTGCAACTTTCTTTTTATGGAAGGTGCCCTCAAAATTGTTTTGCTCCAGGCCCCCTGAATCCTCTGGGCAGCCCTAAGCTGAAGACCCTAAGTGGGCTGGCTCACAAAAAGGCACTAAAGGGAAACCTAACATCCCTGCCTCAGTAAGTCTGGCACCACTCAAACCTGTGGCACCGAGCAGCTTGGCACATGGTGGCATGGTGCCACCTTCGGCCTCCACAGTAAAGGCATCAGTACCGCTGATAATACCCTCTTTTATTACTGATGTTTTCAGTACCACAATAATTTCTCTGCCATAAAGATCTTCTGGTCTCCTTGGCACCAGAATCTCTACTCCTTGGCACCAACCTCACTCCAGGGTGCTGGGTACTGTGCCAACTCACCACACCACCCAGATCAGCTCCTTCTTTATCCAGCAACAAGGATGATAATGATGATGAAGGGGAAATCTACTCCTCCTATCACCCCTTGCCTATCCACATAGTTACCAAACCAGGTCCACCAGAGCACCATGACTACCACCCCAGACCTGAAACTCAAGGATGATGCAGACACCTATGGATGCTGCCACGTATGCCATTTACACCACAGTGGCCTTACTGGGACTTATGAGCAACATACTGCCAACACTAACCTAAGCCTCCCACTCCACCCTGGGAGAGGACCAGACATTCTCCATCACCCTCTGAACCTCCAGAAGAGGCAGCTGATGAATTGGAGGTGACTTTAGATCAGGAAGTTACATCTGCTGCCCATTTTTCATTCTCTTCTCTATCATTCCCCCACTGCCCATGACAGGGGATGACTTTAAACAGTTCCAGGAACTGTTTAAGAGGATTGCAGATTCCCTGGTGATATTGCTGGAAGAAGTTGTGGAGTCTCAATATAAGTTGCTGGACAGCCTCCAGACTTCAACCTTCTCCAAGAATGCCCTCCCAATCAACGAGGGTCTCATGGACCCAACCAAGATTATCAGGTAGACCCCAGCAACAATTCCACCCACCTGCAAAAGAGCTGATTAAAAAATATTATGTCCCTTCCAAGGGGGATGGAATTCCTATTTTTTCACCCCACACCAAACTCTGATGGTAGAGGCCGTGAACAAGCAGGGAAGGCAACACTGTTCCAGCTCCATCATACATGACAGGGACTGGAAGAGACTGGACCTTTATTGGGCATAAAGTTTACTCTTCAGAGACCCTACAGTTCAGGATTGCAAACTATGAACCCATAATGGCCAAATACAATCACTCCAATTACTCAGAGCTGTCTGACTTTATTGAACACATACCTGAGGACAAAAAAAGGCACAATTTAAAGCATTTATATCTGAGGGTGAACTTTAGCCTGCATAATTTTACAAGCTTCACTGGACTCTGCAGAGATGGCGGCACTTTCCATTGCCATGGCCATAGTAATGAAACAAGTTTCCTGGCTCCATCTTTTGGGTTTTCCCAAAGAGGTGCAATCAACTGTTGAGGATCTCCTGTTCAAAGGCCCCAAGCTGTTCACAGCCAAAACATATGATCCCTTCACACTTTGAAGGACTCCAGAGAGACTCTGAGATCCTTGGGCATAATTCATGCCTACAAAAAAGGAAAAAACAGGGGAAGTATTACTCAATGCAAAGATTTAGATATCAACACAACCTTAGAGGCAATATGACCTGCAAAGACAAAGATCTGCAAAATGAAGACCATTCGCTTCCCAGCTCTTGATGTCCCAAACAACCTCCCTCAAAATTCTTGTTTTTACAGGGTTTGGTCAAGGACCAGAGACACCTCCCCACTTTTTTTTTCTATTGCCAGACCCATCTGACACCATCCATCCATTTGGAGACCATCTGACTCCATTCCACCCAACATGGCAGACCATCATGTCAGACAAATGGGTATTAGAAATCATAAAGATTGGCCATTCCATCCAATTTACCTCTATTCCCCACTCTTCCTCCATCCCTTCATCCCTGAACCTCTTCAGGGACCCTTCTCATGAACATCTATTGTGACAGGAGGTAATCCATCTCGTATGCCTAGGTGTAGTAGAACACTACCAACACAAAACACAAGGAAGGGGTTTCTACTACCATTATTTTCTAACCCAGAAAACAACTGGAGGATGGAGACTCATTCTTGACTTATGAAGACTCAACAAAATTCATGAAGACCCAGTGGTTCAGGACTGTCATGTTAGCAACAATAATTCCAGCACTAGAAAGAGTGGACTGGTTCTCAGCCCTTGACCTACAGGAAGCTTATTTTTCACATAATGATACATTCCTCACACAGGAGTTTTTCTCAGGTTTGTTCTGGGAACAGAAAATTTCTGGTACAAAATATTCCTTTTTGGATTATCCACTGCTCCACGGGTATTCTCAAAGGTCCTTGTGATGGTGGTAGCCCACCTCCACAGACAAGGAGTCATAGGAGAATAGTATCTGGATGATTGCTTAATCAGAGCATCAACTTGAGAAGAGGCACTAGACGCTACCCAAAAGACAGTAGCTCTCTTCACACAGCTAGGTCTACAATTAAACAAAAATCAACAGTCACATCTGTGCAGAGATTGGAGTTCATTGGGGTCTACCTCAAATCTCTGGAAACAGCCTCTCTGCCTAGACACAGATTTACCACTCTAGTCAATGTAATCACCACAACACAAGCCAGCCCACAGACATTGGCCAGGACCTGCCTCCAGCCGTTAGGCCACATGTCAGTAACAATATTTATCCTAGTCAAACACACCTTTCTCACTGTTACATCTGTCCAATGAGTGGGAAACCTGGGAGCACCCATGGCACCTCCCATGCCCATCACAATATGTTTCAAAAACAGTTACCCTAAGACCACATCCCAAATTCTTAGTGTTTCATTACTCCATTTGAATCAACCTATCCATCTCCCATCGTTCTTCTCAAAACTTCATGGGAATTAACAAGAAGCAATGCTTCATGCTCTGGATGTCTGAAGAGTGTTAGCGTTTTACATTGACAGGACAAAGACTTTCATAAAGTCACCAAAGTTATTTTCTTTCTGTCATGGAACAATCTATGAGGGATGCCATATCCAAACAAAGGCTGTCTAAATGGATTACACTGACCTTTGCTGTCGCCATCAACCACTACAAACCCCTCCAGGGACCTGCACATACTCCACCAGAGCACTCAGCCTCAATAGCCTTCCTCAACAACGTGCCCATTATGGACATCTGTAAATTGGCAACCTGGGCATCAACCTATACATTCACACAGCATTATGCCATAGAGAAGCACTCCTCATCAGATGCTCTGTTTGGGCTTATGGTTTTATCATGAGCCAGGACTGCAACTCTGAAGTCCTTCCCTTCTAACAAGGGGCACTGTTCTACAGTCACCTACAGTGGAGCACCAATAAGGACGCTCCTCGAAGAATAGGAGAAGGTTGCTTACTCTTGTGCAGTAATGGAGGTTCTTTGAGATGATTGTCCCTGTGGGTGTTTCACTACTCTCTCCCTCCTCCCTTCTACTTCAAACTTTTTCCATGTTAGATCCTCTGTGGTAGAGAAGGAACCAAGGAACGGTTGGTTGCACAGTGCTATGTAACCACCTGAGATGATGTGAGACAGGGATAGTGCATGTGCGACCCAACCAGGCACTGCTACTAAAAATCACTGATTACAAGCACAGGGTTGCAGTTTCTCCTAAAGTGGAGAACCCAAAGGGACAACCATCTTGAAGAAACTCAGTTACTGCACAGGGCGAGTAAACTTCTCTTGTTACATAACACTTTTTACAAGAGATTCTTTTTTCCTTCAAAAGACATAAATTATGCAGTTTTTTATTTTGCCACAGAAAAACATTTATTCTTCAGATGCCACATTTGCAATAACAATTTATGATTACATGAGCATCAACTTTACCCTAGACTACAGTGTACCAATGGCATCTAATTCCATATTGCATCTTTCACAAGTGTGTGCCTTCTTCCCTGATGTCTTCCATTGGTTAACAATCCTGTCTGTCTGTCTCTGTATCCGCATGAGCTGAGCTGTGTTTCTGAAATAATATAAAGAATATTATTTTAAACCATTTATCTGCAATCATGAAGGCTGCATTTCAGCTAAGTACTCTTATTCACGATGTACTTAGATCCCGCTGAAGCTAATGGTACTTAACTGAACAGGGATGGAAATAAATATGTGTTCAAAGTTAAGCGTGAGCTTAAATACTTGGCTGAATCAGCATCTTAACAGACAGGGGCCTAGCTTGAGGAGATTTATAACCTAAGTAGACAATGTAAAGGTGGTGAACAGGGGATGGAATGCAGCTGACTAAGCTGTGAAATTCAGCAGCTGTAGTGTTAGATCCATGTTTTTTTTTTCCACATTTTTAATTTTTTTTCTCTAATGTCTCTTGTTAATGTTTCAGTGTAGGAGGAATAGGGTTTTAGAAATAAGTGTATGTTGAAGAAGGACTTAGGAACATACTTTTGGGTCATTGGCACTCAGTCAATAGAATCCTGTTTGTAAACTTATGAAGCTGGATCTTAAAGCTAGTTAGGTTGTTTGCCACCCAATACTCCTATCAGAAAGCTGTTCCAGAACTTTACTCCTCTGACAGTTAGAAACCTTCTCCCAGTTATCCATGGCCAGTTTATATCCATGTCTTCTTGGGCCAACAATATCCTTTAGCTTGAAGAGTTCTTTTCCCTCCTGGGCATTTACTTCCCTGGTGTATTTAGAGAGAGCAATCTTATTTGCTTTCAAACTAAATAAACCAAGCTCTTTGTCTCCTGTCATAAGATAAGCCCCTATTCCTCTGATTATCCTAGTAGCCCTTCTCTGTGCCTATTCCAGTTTGACTTCATCTTTCTTGAACATTGGGTGACCAGAATTGTATACAGTACTTCAGACTTAAAAGAGAAAAGGACAGCAGTATAAGTGTCAGCAGATACATTCCAAAATGAGGGGGCTGCATAGAATACATGACAGTTAGAGAAGGAGAAAGACAGACAAAAAGGAAACTTTTGAGGAAATATTAATATAACTAAGATCTGGATCCTGCTACTGGAACCTCATAATCTGAGCTGTGGAACCAGGGGTGGTCTATTTCAGATCATGGATCTGCCTACCTGGCTCCAACTGCAGAAACATGGCCTATGTATGAATAGCATAGCTAAATAGTGGCAAAGGTGTATATTCTAACCATTTGCAAACCTCAGAAAGATGTAATTGCTAATGATGGAAAGGGAATTGTTTATGGTAGTTGTGAAGGACACAACTAGAAATAATGGAATAAAACGGCGCCAAGAGAAATTTTATACTGAATCTTGGGAAAAGCTATTTAAGTGTGATATTTTAGAATACACTCATAAGGGAAGAGTTACTGAAACTTCCCATCTCCCATCTATATAAGATGATGGTAGACTGACCACAACACTAATGCAAAGCTGAGAAACTTGAGAAAATGTATGGATTTTTTTGACAATTTTTCACAAAATATTTCCCTTGTTTTTCAAAATATTAGAGTTGATTGCAAATGTTTTGGAATTTTTTTTTTTGGGGGGGGAGGGAATCTCTATTTTTGTAAAAGTCTCCTTACTTTTTTTCTGAAATCAAGCCCTGCAGTGACCTCCAATTCTTAATTGATGGATGAAGTGACTTAGAAAGCACTTAGATGATTAGGCTAGGTCCAGTCTGACTATCTATCACATTTGCCAAAATATTAACAATCATAGGAAACTAGTTAGTTAAATAAAGGCTTTCCCCCCAAGTTTGAACTCTGTAAACAGTGTACTCAATTTTCACTTACATTAGTATGTAAGTCACATCTCCATTATGCATTCATCTGTGCTTACATTAACTCTAGGAAATATAATTTTCACTGTGCTGTGTGGAGGAACAACAAATATAATAATCTTCCATTATCGGTCAGTCAACACACAAGGCTATATTTAACCCTTCCACTGCACTCAAGAAATATATTTTATTGCACTGCTGGTGAAGTTTAGACCTGTTCCGTTTAGACATGGATTGCTGTCACTGGGGACCGATTACTTTTCCTTTCAACTTTATTTAAAAATCTTACATTTCAATTTTCTAACATTGCTGCAAAGGAAATCTCAGACTTAACACTGCATCAACGTTGCCTTTTGCATATAGGACTCATGGTTAAATTTTCACAATTGCCTTAAAGCAGTCTGTTTGCATTTCTGTGCTAAATTCACCATTGGGGCACACAAGTGCAAGATGCTCAGCATCCTGGCTAAGTCCGACATGGCACTTTATGTGCTTAAAGTTAAGCACGTTTAATAGTCCCATTGAAGTCTGTGCCCAAAGTCAAGCATATGTTTGAGTTTACTGAATTGGGTAAGAATGCTGGGCACAATGCAGGATTGAGTCCTTTAGACACTAATTAGATAATTAGATATCTAACTTCCCATTTTACATGTTCAAATGTTGATTGCATATTGAAAGTCATTTACACATACAAATTGCACTGTTCAGTGAACACATCTATTTGAGCTGCAAACTGGTATGCATACAGCATTTGCGCATCCAGTTTCAAAAGCAGGATTTGAAAATATAGTCCTTATGCTTTTGTAATTGGAATGCTAAGGTCTTTGGAAAAAGATCATGGCAACATACAAGTTTGTAGGACACTGCATAGAACATATTTTATTTAGGTTTATATCAGGATAAATGTATTGCAAATCAGTTAAGCTCATGGAAGACTTCTGAATTCATTTTTTGCAAAAATATTTCAAAAATTTGAAAAAGTTCACCAAGTTTAATATTAAAGTTAGATTTTAAAAAATATTTGGAACTGAATCACAAGGTCAAATACTCATAAACCTTTGACTCTAATAAGATGCGTGGGGGCGGGGAGAGGACAACAGACAGATGTTTAGTTGAGGTATCCAAAAGTAAACATACCATCATGGAAATTAAGAAACTGCTTAGGCCCAAAATAATAATCTTGCAAAGCCTTGGTAGTGGAAAGTATTATACCCTTAGGAGATGGTTTAACTCCATCAATTCTTCCACGAAGCCAGCTATAGTTATTACAATTATTATTCAAATCTATCTGTATAAACATATTTAACTCTCTTTTTATGCTGGGTACGTAAACAGTGAGAGACAAATTGGAAAAAGCTTGCAAATGAGGTTCTAAAAGTTAACTAGAAGAGGGAAAGTTGAACTACTGCTTGCATTTGTTCCCTCTTGCCAGGAGCATTTGGGACCTCCTGTGGTGAAACAGTTGGTTAAAGATTAGCTATTCAGGTACTAAAAGGAGAGTTAAAAATATCCTCACTATAGTAACCAATGAAGGGAGAGCATGTTGTCAGCTAATTTAGTTGAAATGTTGCATAACATATGTTAAAAACTGAGTGCATAGCCTGTACTTCATTTTCACAGATACCCTGACACACCACTTTAATTAGAGGTTTTCTCTGCTAAACCACTTTCTCTGAACACTTTTCTCACCTTCAAGATATATTAGCTCCCACACACTGTAAATACATTATTCGCCATTTAAAATGTCCTCCATATAAAAGTGCTATTTGAAAACATATTTTATTCCTTAGTTTGTTGTCGAATGACACTGCTGTTCTGTTTAAAGGAACACATGTTCATCTCCTGCCCTTTTCAGTCAGGGCCACTCAAAGTCTTATACATTTCCATTATATTATCAACAAGCTGTGAAGGATTTCTCTAATCTATGTAGAGAATTTAATATATTTAGCAGCCATGTTGTCCTTTTCCCTCTTGTTGGGTAGAATGGCTTGGCATCCAACAGATTGTACCCTGGAGCATGGGAAGGGGAAAGTGCCTGATCTTTGGCATATCCATTCCCTTTCTGTGTCAGTGGTTCTCAACAGGTTACAAAAGAAAATAACTTTTAGATCTCCCGTCCCATCTAGCTATAAAGAAAAGGAGGCTGGTTGCATTCTCCCTGGAACCTGACCATATCCTTGCAGGTTGAGAAACAGTGTTCTAACCACTCCATGGATAGTCTCAGGGGCGACTCTGGGTATTTTGCCACCCCAGGCATGGCAGGCAGGCTGCCTTCGGCGGCTTGCCTGCGGGAGGTCCCTGATCCCGCAGATTCAGCGGCACAGCTGCGGGAGGTCCGCCGAAGCTGCGGGACCAGCGGACCCTCTGCAGGCAGGCTGCTGAAGGTAGCCTGCCTGCCGCCCTTGCAGCGACCGGCAGAGCGCCCCCCGTGGCTTGCCGCCCCAAGCATGCTCTTGGCATGCTGGTGCCTGGAGCCGCCCCTGGATAGTCTTGTCATAACCTAGTCCCAGATTTGGACCTTAGCGTCCAAAATATGGGGGTTAGCATGAAAACCTCCAAGCTTAGTTACCAGCTTGGACCTGGTACGGCTGCCACCCCCCAAAAAATTAGAGTGTTTTGGGGCACTCTGGTCCCCCCAAAACCCTTCCCTGGGGACCCCAAGACCCAAATCCCTTGAGTCTCACAACAAAGGGAAATAATCCTTTTTCCCTCCCCCCCTCCAGGTGCTCCTGGAGAGATACACAGACACAAGCTCTGTGAATCTAAACAGAGGGACTCCCCCCTCCCCGTTTCCCAGTCCTGGAGAACAGAATTACCGAGAGTTAATCTCTCTTTCCCCCCTCACCCAGAGGGTATGCAAAGTCAGGCAAATAAATCTAACACACACAGATCTCCTTCTGACTTCTTCCTCCCACCAATTCCCTGGTGAGTACAGACTCAATTTCCCTGAAGTTCCCCACTAAAGAAAACTCCAACAGGTCTTAAAAGAAAGCTTTATATAAAAAAGAAAGAAAAATACATACAAATGGTCTCTCTGTATTAAGGTGACAAATACAGGGTCAATTGCTTAAAAGAATATTGAATAAACAGCCTTATTCAAAAAGAATACAAATCAAAGCACTCCAGCAACTATAGACATGTAAATACCAAAGAAAAGAAACCATATAACTCACTATTTGATCTCTTTGTCCTTACAACTTGGAAACAGAAGATTAGAAAGCAGAAAATAGAAATCACTCCTCATCTGAGAGAGCATACAGGCAGACAGACCAAGACTCAGACACAAACTTCCCTCCACCCAGAGTTGAAAAAAAATCCTGTTTCCTGATTGGTCCTCTGGTCAGGTGCTTCAGGTGAAAGAGACATTAACCCTTAGCTATCTGTTTATGACAAGTCTAAAGGCAAAGCTCTGCAGGTAGGGACAGGTTGGGCTGAAGGGAGTCAGATCCAATTGCCCTGAAAACCTACCAGGTGTTTGCAAGGACTTTAGTTGGCATTAATTTAGTACTACTTCCTCTCCAGAGAAAAAACTAATAGAAAAGCTTGCACTCTCTGACGACCTGCAAGGGGATAAATAAGCAAGTGCACAATAAACTCCTGTGTGGTACTTCTATCCATAGTTAATCTAAATAAGTTGCAATGTTTCGTCCCACAGGTGAGTGCATTTCAATGGTGGAGAAAGTAATGCCATCATTATAAAGCCCTTAGGGATCCTTGTGGATCAAATGTGCTAGATAAATGTAATGTGTGTGTTGGTTTCAATATCATTAAAGCAGGGCCGGTGCAACCATTTAGGCAAACTAGGCAGCCGCCTAGGGCTCCTAGTGGTTGGTGGTGCCTAAAAGTCCCCTCAGGTGAGGAAGTGGAGTGGAGGTGAGCTGGGGGGGGGGCGCGGGGAGGGCTGCCCGCAGTAACAGGGGTGGACGCACAGCGGAACAACTCCCCGCCCCACTCCACTCTGCCTCTTCCGCTGAGCACACAGCCCAGCTCTAAGTCTCCTCCAATCGGCGCTGCAAGCCTGGGCAAGGAGGAGAATTAGAGCAGCTCTAGCATGCTCAGCTGAGGTGAGCTGGGGCGGGCTACTCAGGCAGGGTTAGCTTCCGTGGGGGGAGGTCTCCCCAGGCAGAGTTAGCTGCCGTGGCGGGGGAGGGGGGGCAGGAAGTCTCCCCAGGCAGAGTTAGCTGCCGGGGTGTGAGGAGGGAGAGTTTTTTTGTTTTGGTTTGTTTTGGTTTTTTACAGACAAATTCCATAGTGTGAACACAATTTATTGTACGCTTTACTACACAAACCCATACTGAATAATTTTAGATACAGACTGAATTGCCTTTGAAAAAACGATGTCTTTTATGGTTTATCTTTGCTACTGAACAAGAGCACCTGTATTCTAGCTCCAAGAATGATAAGCAAACGAGTTCTTGCTTCATCCTATTTTGGGTTTGTGTCACTGTCACTAGCAATCTTGTTTTCTTCCTGGAGATGAATTCAGGAATAATTCAATATATCTATGCTGCACGTGTGACCTATCCTTGGCCAGGCAGGGTTAGCTGCCACGAGGAGATGGGGGAAAGTCTTCCTGGGTGAGGTTAGCTGCCGTGGGGGGACAGGGGGAGTCTCCCCGGGTGGGGTTAGTTGCTGTGGGGGGATGGGGGTGGAGAAGGGTTAGCTGTCATGGAGGGGGGGGGTAGCTGCTGCTGGGGGGGCTCCCCAGGTGGGGGGCTGAGTTAGCTGCTGTGGGGGGGTGGGGTTAGGGGGGTGGGGGGTGCAAGGTGGAAGTTTCGCCTAGGGTGCAAAACTTCCTTGCACCGGCCCTGCATTAAAGTTCTTTTATTACATGAGCCATGAAAACTAACTAGGAGTGACTGACAATAGAAATTGCCTTGGGCATATTTAACCTAATTTTATATTTAAATTTTACTTCTCCGCATTTCTTCCCTACAGTACTACAGAAAGTCCACTTAATTCTGTATAGATGTGTCTACTGCAAAGTTGTTTTCCTTTTTAGAGAAAATGTTCCCAAGTGTGTTCCTTCCTTCTATCTGCTGATACTTGTCCTACACAAATAACACATTGTCTTGCTGTATTTTTGATCAGGAGAAAAAATAATTCTACACCAAAGGATGCTTTTTAGTGCACCCCTTTCTTCCTCCTCTTCCCACAGTTTGCAGGTGTCTTCTCGAGCCTTTATTTTTCAGCAACTCTATCTCCACTATTTTTGCTCTGAATCCCATACAGCCAAAGCAAGTGGTTTCACAATGGTTGATACACTTGTGTGTGGCAGGAATGGATTACACTAGGGAAATAAAGCCTAAATGGAGCTATTATAAGGTGGGTGCATAACTTGTTGGAAAACCATTCCCAGAGAGTAGTAATCAGTGGTTCACAGTCCTGCTGGAAAGCATAACAAGTGAGGTCCCACAGGAATCGGTTCTGGGTCCAGTTCTGTTCAATATCTTCATCAATGATTTAGATAATGACAGAATACATGTATAAAGTTTGCAGGTGATACCAAGCTGGGAGGGGTTGTAGGTGCTTTGGAGAATAGGATTAAAATTCAAAATGATCTACACAAACTGGAGAAATGGCCTGAAGTAAATAGGATGATATTCAATAAGGACAAATGCAAAGTACTCCACTTAGAAAGGAACAATCAGTTGCACACATACAAAATGGGAAATGACTGCCTAGGAAGAGTACTGCAGAAAGGGATCAGGGGGTGATAGTGGATCAGAAGCTAAATATGAGTCAGAGTAACACTGTTGCAAAAAAAGCAAAGATAATTCTGGGACGTATTAGCAGGACTGTCTGTGCTGATTAGGCCTCTACAGGCATATTGTGTCTAATTCTGGATGCCACATTTCAGAAAAAATGTGGCCAGATTGGAAAGAGTCCAGAGAAGAGCAAAAAAAAAAAAAAAAATGAAATGTCTAGAAAACATGACCTATGAGGGAAGATTGAAAAAAACAGGTTTGTTTAGTCTGGAGAAGAGAAGACTGGGGTGGGGGGGGGGCATAAGAGTTTTCAAGTACATAAAAGGCTGTTACAAGGAGGAGAGAGGAAAAATTGTTCTCCTTAACCAGTGAGGATAGTCCAAGAAGCAGCGGACTTAAATTGCAGCAAGGGTGGTTTAGGTTGAACATTAGGAGAAACTTCCAGTCAAGGTAGTTATGCACTGGAATAAATTGCCTAGGGAGATTATGGAACCTCCATCATTGGTGATATTTAAGAACAGATTAGACAAACACCTGTCAAGAATGGTCTAGATAATACTTACTCCTACCATGAGTGCAGGGGACTGGACTGGATGACCTCTCCAGGTCCCTTCCAGTCCTGCGTTTCTGTGTGCTCTGTACATAGCTTTCCCTTTAACAATATATGCCATTTTAAGAATGTTGTACAAGTTATTAAAATGTGATTGGGCCTATTGAACTATACAAACTGACACATAGCAGAGAATCATATTTCCCTTGAACACAGGAGTGCATTAAGATAAAATATATATTTAAGGTTTATGAAGAAAACGTATGAAATTATACTTTACTTTATTTGAAAAAGCATGTAACTGTGTAATAAAACCCTCATAACATACATGCAGAAAAAGGATAAGTTTGTATGGACAAGACATAATTTTGCTGTTTCCTGACTTTTGAGTGCTAGGCCATCCCTGTGACCCTAAATTTGCAAAGCCTATCTTGCATGATGATGCCTAAATGCACGTAAAGCACCCTGTTCTGGCTTTCCAAACCTTGTGGGGAATAGAGCGGGGGATGCTTCATCCCTTGTGCATATTGGCAGGAGGGGACAGGGAGTGCATGTAGTCTTGGCTCCACACTCAGGATACCAGCCAGCATAGTTGTGCGAGGGGATGTACACTGCATGAGATATAGGTTTGGTGTAGGCTATATTAGTCCACCCCACCCTCTCCAGAGCAGATGGTGCATTGGGTGACCCTGAGACACAATCTGCTTCATAGGTTACTTTGAGGGCATGACAATGAAAGTTGTATGAAGCAAAGTGCTTTCTGAAGGTTGGTTGGTTTTTTTGTGTATTGGTATGGGATATGTGAAAGAGCACCTGTGGAAAAAGGTACTGTCTTTTTAAGGGACAGGCTAGAACCTGCAACCTAGGGATAGTCAGTTAAGCCCTGCCCTGCCCTAGGGTTGAGGTGATATAAAACAGAAACAGGAAGCAGAATGAAAGAAAGAGAGAGAGAGAGAGAGAGGCATAGAAGCCAGGCAGGCTGCAGTGAGTAGGGGCAGTTGCTCCCTGAGGCAGCTGGAGACAGGCCTAACCTGATTCACAGACTTGGGTGTGGACTTTAAATTTGGGAGCTCTGAACATGAGGCCTGATGAAATGACTGCTATATAATAATCCCTGGCCTGAGGCAATGTTTGGTGCAATGCTTCCTAGGCTGAAGATTTATTTTAAAGGGGAGACGTGATCTGATTAGTGTGTGTTGGCATCTCCTTGCCCTCTGCGGCTAAACTGAAATCTGTTGCCAATCTGCTTGGGAAATTAAGGTGGGACCCACCTGTTTCACCACACGGGACTACAAGGGGCTGCTCAGGTACTGCCTGCACCTCTATTTTGTTCTATATGCCTTCTTTTAGCTTGTCTGATACAGTGGAGTGATGGTGGAGTGGGGAATAAAGGGTCACTTCTAAAATCAAAACACTACTACAGCTCAAAAATATACATATGCTCAATTTTCTATCGGATTAAGGGCCAAATTCTGTCACCCTTACTCACTTTAGGTAGTGCTTTTCTCTGCAAGTAGCCCCACTGAAATCAGTGACTTCTTGTGGAGTCAAGTGCAAAGGTAATACTGAACAAGTGTGTCAGAATCTGGCTCTTAGTGTTTTAAAAATCAATACAAGGATGATTACTAAAAAATACCACTCTAACATTCTCCCTCCTTCCCAACTTCTCCTGGGAAATGGTGTTGTATCTTAGCTATTAAATATCACTCTGTCCTTTGCAAATATCAGCTGGATGAATGAATGAGGGGCTATTCACATATCTTCATATTTGTGGGCTCTGGGTGTTGAACACTACAAAAGCCACTCCCATGCCCTGCATTTCTTCAGCTGTGAAAGCTATTATCTAGACAGATAGCGAGGGAGTGGGTGGTGGAGGGTTTACTTTAAAATATGGTAGCAGACACAGTAAAGCTCTCAGATTTTTTTATTTATTTATTTTTGGCAGGAAGTGTCTGTTTTCTCAATTAGTCAAGGCAAGTGTAACATTGTCAACAGCTGCCAAAAATGCACAGAGATTTACAACTGAAAAAGCTATTATCAATTTAGATAGTGGCTTTCACAGCACTGTGAGCAGAAGTAGTGGAGGTACACACAAGAAGCATGTGGTCCCCTTCTCTGCTTGAGCAGTGGTTCCTAGTGAAATCCAGCTCCGTTAATGCTGAACTCTTTTATAGTACACTGGTTTAAATCAGTGGTGCCACTTGTCCTGTTTGCCAGATCATTCAGAAATAAATTTTCCAGGCTGGATCCTCAGATGGTGTAAATTGTAAGGGCTTCAGTGGTGCTATGCTGATTTGCACCAGGTCAGGATCTGGGTCTCCATATTCAAATGATCAGTGAAATGGAAGTTTTGATTTTCTTTTTTTCTGTGTCCAGTGTGTATTGACTTGATAGTCAAGCGAATTGATGACTAGTCTGTTTGGACATGCTCTGTCCAAAATACCCCTTTTTGGAGGAGGAGGAGGAAGAACTACTTAGACATCAAGCCACAGATATGGCCTCTGTTCTAGCTAACATATCTTTGCTCGTTTTCTGGTGAGATTATGTATGGTGTGGGGGAGTTCATATTTTTATGTTATAATCTCAAGAGGAAATTGGAGGCAAAGGGGCAGAAGTAATCCCCAAAGCACAGAAATGTCAGATTCTGGTAATTACCAAAGTCCCAATCCTGCAACAATATAAGTATACGAGTAATTTACACTCTTTGTGCTCCAGGGGCTGCTCATGGGTGCAAGGTTACTTGTGTGCAAAGCTTTCTAGTTTAATTTGATTGATTTGCCAATTAGTTTTATTGGGCTTGATCCTCCTTCCATTCATACCAATCTTGCATTGCTGTAATTCCATGAGTTTCAGTGGGGTTGCTTCAGATTTTCTTTGTGTAATGGAGATCAGAATCTGTGCTATGGTGTCAGCTACCTGTCTAAAGTTATTTTGCATAATCTCAGGACCTCTGTATTGTTCACCTTAAACTCTGTGGCTATGATGGTGACATGAAATCCTGAAGGGGTGGATGCACGTGGGCATGTACAAACATATATCCACTTCTCTCCAGAAATTACATAATCTTATTGCTATAGATTTTTCCTTCCCACCCTGATTCTGCTTTACTGTTTCCCTCGCTTATCACATCACATTTTAAATTAGATAGTAAGAATGTTGGAGTAGTGCATGTCTTTCTATTCATCTGTAAATCATCTAGTATGGTTGACTGTGTAAACACAATACATAGGTGGTTATCAGGGCTTATCCAATAATTAAAATATAAATGTTAGATTAGACTGCCCCTATGAGACACCATAATAGTTGCTAACTTCCACAACAATCCTGTATCCTGCTGCCCTCTGCTCTTTAATCTTTCAGCAAGCCTGTATTTGGATACCCCAGAAATTAAATCAATTTAGCAACATTTGCCCACCTTCCAGGTTGAGGTCTATGGTGCCCTTATGTCAGACTGAAAAGTTTCTCAAAGTACCTTCCTCAGGAGAATGTATTATTTACCCAGCAAAGTATCCACATACCCTTTATAGATAGGCTACCTCTTTCCTTTTGCACGAGCAATGTTTTGAAGATCATGAGATCTTCTGTTTTCCCTCCTTACTGACAGTTTGGCAGAAGGAATATTCACCTCAATTTTTCATGCATGTCCTAATCTTATATTGGGTTTTTTCCCCTCAGTCTCTTTACATATCTGGTAAATTCACCTTTTAAGCCTTGGGAACATACGTTTCCAGTATTCCTTCTCTGTTTTTTTTCAGATGCTTCAGAGGAAGGTGTAGAAACCCCTACAATGGACTACCATGCTCATGTGGGAGGTCTATTCTTAACTTGAAGCAGTAACTATTTGGCTTATGTTCCGAAGCATGGGGATTTATGTCCTTTATAAATGTGATATTATTTAAAGTCACTGTGGATATTTTTACTAGTTAAAAAAATGTCCAATCCTCATGCGTGAGCATTCAGATTTGGTTAGGGACATGGAATTATCACTCCAATGGCCCCAAACCTACATGAAAAACTGTGCAAAAATCCATTGTCTCCAGTAGTGCTCTGGGTAGTAGCAGGAGTCTTCCTGTGTGTTTCCTATCTGATATGAAAGAGAATCCTCAGTGCAGGATCAAGGCCTAGCTGTGTGCACTGTTCCTATTTGTATCTCTGATTGCACATCTTTGTAACAGGTCTATTTGTATTGAGTTAATGCTGATATTAGATGCTGAAAAGACACAACACTCTGTTCCAGATTTTTGACGCATTTGATTGAAAATCTGAATACTCATACAAGTGATTTTAAGAAGCAAGTTGTTTTGGTTTTGGTCAAAATAAACAGACCTGAAACCTCAATGACAGAATAAATATTTTCAGGTTCTGATTTGAAAAACTCGTAGAAAAGTTATTTGCTTAGTGAAAACTCAAAGCAGGATAGAGTAGATAAGATGGCCAGAGTTTAAATTTAGTTTGCTGTGTCATTTGGCCCTACTTATGGATCCTGCTCACATAAACTGCAGTGCAGTGGATGGGGGGGATTGAGGGAATGCAGGGAGTGGAGGAAAAAAGGATAGGTTTTTTTTTTAAGTGTTAAATTGTCCTTTTTTATTTAAATGGCTTCTTATCATATGAGCCAACAGCAACAAAGGTAAATTATATTGGGAATCTTGTAAACAGCACATACTGGATGAACATGACTCGTATTAAGGAACTTCTCTGATTTAAAGAAGATTCTAGGCTCATTCATTTTTTAAACCTGGATTTTAATTAACTTTTTGCACTTCAGAAAGGTGCCAGACTGACAGGCTTGACGCATGAAATCCTGCCTATTCCTATAACCAGTACAGCCCAAGCAGCAGCTGTCTCAGCTTTCCTACACAGCCCTGACTCAGATGCACACTCTTCTACGGCTTGGATAAAAAAGATCTTGCTCTGGTCCATCCCTGGGGGAGCAGTTGTCTCACTGGAATACAAATGAAGAGGCAGTCTCTAGTGTAGACCAGCCCTTGAGTAAGGACTGAACTGATACTGGCAATGGAGTATGAACCAGCAGAGGATGTGGAGCACCCTTTTGACGTTTTTGACAGCTTTTCCTGTTAATGAGATAGGTGGCTTCATTTTGCAGGAGCCGGAGTTTGTGTTATCTCTGCCTCCAGTTCCGGATACAGTGAGTTGCAGCTATCCACTCCGGAGATGACAATCATACGGCTGATTGTGGCTTTGTCCTAGTCCAAAAGGGAATGGGTGTAGTCTGATGCACACATCCCATTGCCAGTAAAAGGCCCTTACACACTGATACACCATTGTTTTGGAATGCCTCAATGGAAGCAGATCAGGAAGCTTATCTATGTCTATCCCCACCTCTCCTTTGGAGAAGCAGTTGCTTCAAAGAAATCCACTATATTTGCCACTTTTCTTTGCCTTGCTTTTATTTAAAACTATTAATACCAGTTCTCTGTCCCTTTTCAGCCTACAATGCTCTATGTAAAGAAATTTCATCTCAATTCCTCAAATGCCATCCCTTTCCTTAGCTTAGGGCTAGTGACAGGTGCCCTTTTATTCTTCAGTTTGACACACTCATGAATACCCTTGGAGCTTCAACAAGGCAAAAAACTTGCACTGGCAGCAAAATGCCCAAATTAGCATTTTTGCTAATTACACCTGCATGCAAAGTTGCTGACTCAGTGTGAAAGATTCCTGGCACAATCCTACAATAGAAGAATAGGAGAGTTAGGATGAGGTGGGAGGTTTGGATGGGATGTTATGGAAAGTACTGTTCTGAACTGTCCCGCCTCACATGGAAAAATAGTCTAAATAGAATGCACTTTCTCCATTTCTATTATATGGTTTTATCATTCATCCAATAGATCTATTTGCTTGTTATCCAAAGCTAGCTTACCTGTCCCTGCCCCTATTTAATTATGCACTATGTAACTTTCTTTGAGCTAGTGTGTGACTTAGACTATGAATCCCATACAATAGAGTAAGAAATACGTGCTCACCTCACTCTTCTACTTTGTACCTGGAGATTGATCCAGGCAAATAGAAGTAAGTGGAGCTACCCATCTTCTGCTTACTAGCTAGGTGCTTTCCAAACAGAGGGAAAACACAAAGTACGGAAATAAAAAGCAGGTGAACAGGGTGGGTGGGAATGGCTAGAGGAGATAAGCCAGGATGGGATGGGTCATAATTTACTGCCGGTATAGGCCACAAGTAAATTACTGTGGTCTGGGAGCAAGGAAGAATCAAGGGAGGAATTGTGTCTGCATACTAATGCCTTCCAGAGCTAATCCCAAGGTGGCACATTTTATGCACTTCACGTTGCTCAGGACTGTGTCGTAAAGTCCCCATTTAGGTTGTATTTTTATTCACAATACTTTTGACTGTATATTTAATTTTCTACCTTTATATCTATTACTTAAATCAGATACTTTTCTGTGCAATACTTGATCACCATGATCTTGGTTCCTGGGTACTCAAATACTAAGGTGATTGTCATAGAGGTAGTTATATAGCTTATGTAAAAATATTATTTATTTTTAGTGAGAAAAAAATGAAGAAAGGGGAATATACCATATGTCAATCAGTTTATATTCTTCTGTTGTGCCCATCACTACTTCAGTGCTTTGGGAATGTAAAGCACTGTACAATTCTTACCATGGGCCTGTGAGGTGTAGGTAGGTAAGTAAATATTATCTTAATTTTACAGGTTGGGACATAAACACTTAGAAAGCTTTAAAGAGGGGAGAGAGACCCACTGTGAAGTTCAAGGAGTTGGGGCCCACTGTTCTGGTTCAGGATCATTACTAGTAGTGACTTCTCTGGAGCTATACAGTGAGTGAGTGGCAAAACCAGGATTAGACCTCAGGAATTACTAGCTCTCAATCTTCTGCTCACTCTGCTTTTCTATCTATGTTGCCTGAAGGGAAGGTGGAGAAATGAGAAGCATAAGATGATTTACTGTTGTTATGCCATGTATTACAGAAGGAATAGTTTTTCTTTTAAATAGATTGTTGCTTGCAGTTTTTTTTAAAGTCTGCTAAAATTCTGATCTAATTTAGCTGAATGGATTTTCCCTCTTTTTAAAGAATACCTAATTGGTGGCATAAAAAATGTTGGCATTGTCTATCTCTTATCAATATATTAACTTTACCGCACCTTATAGAAACCCTGTTGTCTTGTATTTTTCTCCTGCATGCCCACACTAAGTTGAAAATCCTCTGTTCTTGTCCTCTTACACAAGTCACTTACCTAAACATCCTCCACTCCAAAAATATGTCTGTGCATTAGCAAAAATTCCAGGGAAGAACCATGCAGGGCAGAACCATGCAGCACTCAGAACCCAAAATGCCCTAGGTAGACTCTCAGCATCTTACATCCAAGAGCTGCACTGGGCTCTCTGCCTATTGGACCTTAGACCTCGATCAAGCAAAGCACTTAAGCACATGCCTGCAATGGGACTATTCATGCTTAAAGTGTATGCTTAAATGCTTTTCTTCACTGAGGCCTAACACAGAGGGTTGGCAAGTTATGTCAGTTTACATGTATTGCTGCTAAGGAGGATATGGCCATCAAATCCTAGAATATCGAGTTGGAAAGGACCTCAGGAGGTCATCTAGTCCAAACCCCTGCTCAAAGCAGGACCTATTGCCAACTAAATCATCCCAGCCAGGACTTTGTCAAGTCTGATCTTAAACACCTCTAAGGAAGGAGATTCTACCACCTCCCTAGGTAACCCATTCCAGTGCTTCACTACCCTCCTAGTGAAAAGGTTTTTCCTAATATCCAACCTAAACCTCCCCTCATTGCAACTTGAGACCATTACTCCTTGTTCTGTCATCTGGTACCACTAAGAACAGTCTAGATTCCATTCTCTTTGGAACCCCCTTTCAGGTAGTTGAAAGCAGCTATCAAATCCACCCTCATTCTTCTCTTCTGCAGACTGAACAATCCCAGTTCCCTCAGCCTCTCCTCATAAGTCATGTGTTCCTGCCCCCTAATAACTTTTGTTGCCCTCCGCTGGTCTCTTTCCAATTATTTCACATTTCTTCTTGTAGTGTGGGGCCCAAAACTGGACACAGTATTCCAGATGAGGCTTCACCAATGTTGAATAGAGGGAAATGATCACGTCCCTCGATCTGCTGACAATGCCTCTACTTATACAGCACAAAATGCCATTAGCCTTCTTGGCAACAAGGACACACTGTCGACTCCTATCCAGCTTCTCATCCACTGTAACCCCTAGGTCCTTTTCTGCAGAACTGCTGCCTAGCCACTCAGTCCCTTTCCCAGATTTCAGTAGTTAAAAAGTGTTCTTAAAATGTACAAGTCTGTTAGTTATATACTTAGTAGTATATGTAAAGGTGCATGTGTTGTAGTAATCTGTTTATTTTAAAGTTCTAGAAGGAAATCGCCGCCAGTGAGCTTCCCCACTGTCTGCAATTTGGGGGGCGTGTCATAAACAGATAGCTAAGGGTTAATGTCTCTTTCACCTGAAGCACCTGACCAGAGGACCAATCAGGAAACAGGATTTTTTCAACTTTGGGTGGAGGGAATTTTGTGTCTGAGGTCTTTGTCTGTCTGCCTGCTTTCTCTGAGCTTTGAAGAAGTAGTTTCTGCTTTCTAATCTTCTGTTTCTAAGTGTAAGGACAAAGAGATCAGATAGTAAGTTATATGGTTTCTTTTCTTTGGTATTTGCATGAATATAAGTGCTGGAGTGCTTTGATTTGTATTCTTTTTGAATAAGGCTGTTTATTCATATTTCTTTTAAGCAATTAACCCTGTATTTGTCACCTTAATACAGAGAGACCATTTGTATGTATTTTTCTTTCTTTTTTATATAAAGCTTTCTTTTTAAAACCTGTTGAAGTTTTTTTTTTTACTGGGAAATTTCAGGGAAATTGAGTCTGTACTCACCAGGGAATTGGTGGGAGGAAGAAATCAGGGGGAGATCTGTGTGTGTTGCATTTGCTAGCCTGATTTTGCATTCCCTCTGGGTGAAGAGGAAAGTGCTTTTGTTTCCAGGACTGGGAACGGAGAGGGGGAGTCACTCTGTTTGGATTCACAGAGCTTGTGTCTGTGTATCTCTCCAGGAGCACCTGGAGGGGGGAAGGGAAAAGGTTTATTTCCCTTTGTTGTGAGACTCAAGGGATTTGGGTCTTGGGGTCCCCAGGGAAGGTTTTTCAGTGGGACCAGAGTGCCCCAAAACACTCTAATTTTTTGGGTGGTGGCAGCAAGTACCAGGTCCAAGCTGGTAACTAAGCTTGGAGGTTTTCATGCTAACCCCCATATTTTGGACGCTAAGGTCCAAATCTGGGACTAGAGTTATGACAGGGGCCCAAAACTGGACACAGTATTCCAGATGAGGCTTCACCAATGTTGAATAGAGGGGAATGATCACGTCCCTCGATCTGCTGACAATGCCTCTACTTATACAGCACAAAATGCCATTAGTCTTCTTGGCAACAAGGACACACTGTCGACTCCTATCCAGCTTCTGATCCACTGTAACCCCTAGGTCCTTTTCTGCAGAACTTCTGCCTAGCCACTCAGTCCCTAGTCTGTAGCAGTGCATGGGGTTCTTCCGTCTTAAGTGCAGGACTCTGTACTTGTCCTGTTGAACCTCATCAGGTTTCTTTTGGCCCAATCCTCTAATTTGTCTAGGTCCCTCTGTATCCTATCCCTACCCTCCAGCGTATCTACCACTCGTCCCAGTTCAGTGTCATCTACAAACTTGCTGAGAGTGCAGTCCACGCCATCCTCCAGATCATTAATGAAGATATTGAACAAAACTGGCCCCAGGACCGACCCTTGGGGCACTCTCCTTGATGCCGGCTGCCAACTAGATATGGAACCTTTGATCACTACCCATTGAGCCAATGATTTAGCCAGCTTTCTATCCACCTTATAGTCTATTCATCCAGCCCATACTTCTTTAACTTGCTGGCAAGAATACTGTGGGAGACTGTATCAAAAGCTTTGCTAAAGTCAAGGAATAACACATCCACTGCTTTCCCCTCATCCACAGAGCCAATTATCTCCTCATAGAAAGCAATTATGTTAGTCAGGCATGATTTGCCCATGGTGAATCCATGCTGACTGTCCTGATCAGTTTCCTTTCCTCTAAGTGCTTCAGAATTGACTCCTTGAGGACCCGCTCCATGATTTTTCCAGGGACTGAGATGAGACTGACTGGCCTGTAGTTCCCTGGATCCTCCTCCTTCCCTTTTTTAAAGATAGGCACTGCAGTATCCTTTTTCCAGTCATCCGGGACCTCCCCGATCGCCATGAGTTTTCAAAAATAATGGCCAACACATCCGCCAACTCCTTTACCACCCTCAGATGCAGTGCATCCGGCCCCATGGATTTGTGCCCATCCAGCTTTTCTAAATAGTCCCTAACCACTTCTTTCTCCACAGAGGGCTGGTCACCTCCTCCCCATGCTGTGCTGCCCAGTGCAGCAGTCTGGGAGCTGACCTTGTTCGTAAAGACAGAGACAAAAAAGAGCATTGATTACGTTAGCTCTTTCCACATTCTCTGTCACTCTGATAGCTATTGGTAGAGGAGCAAATAGGACCAGCCTGAGGTTGAAAGACATGCTAAGAGCCATGGTCTGCGTTTCTTAATCAGAAAGCCTAGCGAGTAAGTAGAACTATAGTCCCCATTCAACAGCACTCATTGCTGTAAGAATCTTTGGGTTTAAATCAGTATCTTGGGAAACTGCTGGTTTAATGCATTTTCCAATTTAATGTGAGCTCATGACTAAGTGCTATGTCAAGTGACAGAAGAGAAAATTGACCCCATCTGCTTCAACACCATTCTAGTCAGCGTTCTTGAAGTTGGCTGGAATGTAACCTTGGGTTTTTTGATTGTCTGAACTTTGTGTCTTCCTATGTGCTGGGAAAACCAAATTGAGCATTATTGCAATTGAAAAATAATAATAATAGCACATGAATGTTCATGATGATTATTTCAGTTGAGATTTGTTCAGAATAAAAAAGATTTTAGAGATTTGATTTTTTTTATTTTTTTTTTGGTACCAGAGACAACAGTGAAGTCTGTGGCTTTGTTGGTTTCATAAAAATTTTACTTCCTTGGCAGAAATCCTTGCTAAGCCAATCACTTATCCATTCCTCTCATTTTATGCAAAGAACTGCACCTGAGACCCCCACACATGTAGAAATATATACAAGAAAAATATTCAGTGTACCTCAACCATGAATTGGCTCATGTAGGACATGAAGTAGTAGCAGTCCAATAATCCAAATGTAATAGGATGTTAAATGGAGTGCATGGTATTTGTCTCCTTATAAACACGGAATGATATTTGATGCATATTTTAAGATCAGAACAATGTAATTCGTTGCATAATTATGATTTCACAGAAGGTTTGGCATAGGTTTTCTTTTATAACGTGTATCAATGGCTGTCAAGCCCACCCAAATTGCACAACTGGAAGTGGTAACAATTACCACTTTATCAGATCTGATCACTTAAACCACAGTGTGACTGAGCAAACATAAGGCTCTGAAAATGCAGAATAGTGTGTATTTGTAACATAATCACTAACATTATACCACTGCCATTTTTACAAGCAGTTTAGTTTTCCTCTGTTAGCCAGAATGTACTTTTACCTTTCCTCTAGCATGTCACTTCTACAGTAAAAACCTGTATTGCAGAAAAAAGAGTAAAGGTAAATATCCTCCTCTTTGCTGTGGATGACTAGCCCTAACAAATGTTAGTAGGAGTTCTCCATGTGAATAGGGAGAAGAATTTGATATCCTGTAATTAACTTTTAACATAAATGGTTTAAATATCTGTCAAGGTGATTCTGACTTTATTTATTAAATCATGAGATCTGGAATAATGAGTAACTTCTCATCCCATCTCCTGCTCTATCTAGTCCCTTTGGATAATATGACTATTCCTAGAAATTCTGAGAACAAACAAGCTTTCTGTGAAGATGTGCACATTGTATGTAGGGCATTAATTATCATAGGATAGATCTGATTCAAATCTGTAGTACCACAAGGAATGCCACAGGAGGTGCTCTGGATTGAGTTTGGAGAAGCACCCAGAAGTTTGGCTGTTAATCCAAATTCTATCCCTGATCCTGCAATGAGCTCTAAATAAGCAGATCTTTGTTGACACAGAGCCCCGTTCAAGTCCATGGTACTCTATTTTGGGCACTGCAGTCTGTACAGTTGGAGCAATTTGTATGACTGGGATTTTTAACTGTTCTATGGGCCTGATCCAAACAGAGCTGTGTGAATAATGGATTTTTCAATTCCCTGGCAATTTTGAAAAATCAAAAAGAAAATGGTTTCAGGTCAACATTTTTCAACATTTCAGGTCAAATGGTTTCAGGTCAACTGAATCAAAAAGTTGACAATTTCATTTTGGGTTGAATGACAAATGGGCTTTTTAGATAAAATCCAAATGTTTCCCTGATGTTAACCATTTTTTAAACATTTACTTTTAAAAGATAAAACAAATTTTGAAACAAAGTTGTTTCAAACCAAAAAAAAATCAAAACATTTTGTTTCAAAAATGTCAAAACAAAGTTTTTTTTAAAAAAAAAATCAAAAGAATTCTGCAAGGTTTATTTAACCAAAACAATTTGGCAAAACAAATACGAATTCAATAAACATTTTGGTGTCACTTAATTTGCATTTTTCACTGGAAAAACGTTTTTTGGCCAAAACTTTTCACCTGGTTCTAGGGCCAAGAGCTATTGGAATCACTGGAATTCTTTCTATTGACCCCCCAATGGGTATTAGATCAGGGTCTGTTTGAGCTTTTGGGGGCTGCAAATTTAAAATACAACTCTCACAAAAACATGATTTCCAGGACATCCTGTTTCCAAGTGGACTGGAAATACCATGAGAATAGTCTCTTATGATATTTCATTACTTCTGGTTCCACTGCAGAAAACAGACCCAGCGCAAAGGCTAGTGCAGAGGGTAAGGTGATATATATTTCATATGTGAAAGCAGGTTCAGTTTTGGTTAAGTTCAAGTAATTGGCAGAATTTCTAGTGAGTCCTTACTTTTAGGCGGGCTGCTTTATCCATCTCTACTTATTATGCCCTTATGCAATTCCAAATTTCCTACGGCAGTCCTTTCACAAACACAGCTCTGATTAAACTCAATGGGAACTCTGCTTGAGGAATTAAGAGGCATGAAAACCACACTCTATAATTCCATGGTTTTCACGTTTAGAAGATGACAAACTCCCTACACAGTACTTTCTTAGCCTTGTATGTATCTCAAGAATGTGGATGCCAAAGGAAAGAGGCAGAGAATGTCCAAAAAAGAGTTGATGGCTATATTGAGTGCTTATGCCATTTCATAATGAAAGATTATTGAAATTTTCCCCAAAAAGCAGCTGTGCAAACTACTCTTACTATGGGAGGAGAAAGTATGCACACAAATCCTTGAACCAATGCTCCGGGTCCATAGATTCCCATGCGTACATTTGATCTCTCAAAGGAAATACCTGTTAGAATTGCAAAAGTCCTATAAACTAAATACTTACAAATTCTCTGTACAATTTCCCATCAAAACATCAAGCCAATTCACAATTCATTTTTAATACATAAAATCATAGTTCAGTAACCTGCAGGGCCACCCAGAGGTCTTTGGCAGCAGGGGGCCCCTGCTTCGGCAGTAATTTGGCAGCGGGAGTCCTTCCGCTCTGGGACCCGCCGTCGAAGTGCCCCGAAGACCCACGGTGGGGGGCCCCCACCACTGAAGACTCTTAGTGGAAGAAGCTCCGGGGTCCCAGGCCCTGTGAGAGTTTTCTGGGGACCCTGTGAGTGATGGACCCTGCTCCTGGAGCCCTGAAAAACTCTCATGGGGGGCCCCTGCAGGGCCTGGGGTCTGGAGCAAATTGCCCCCACTTGCCGCCTCCCCCTCACCTTCCGGGCAGCCCTGCTAACTTGAAGGGCAAATTTGTCCCGGCTGTAATTTCACTGACCTTAGTTCATCTACACCAGGGATAAATGTACCCATAAAACAAAACAAAAATATCTATTCACTCAAGACACTTTTATTTTGTATGTAAAGGTTCTTCTTGTAATGCTGTAGATAATATCCTGCCACTCTTTAAACACCATGACCTGGCCTTGGGTAAGTAAGTAGGCACATATGGCATGCAAATACATCTTGAAGGCAGGGAAAGGAGAGAATTCATCTGAAGTTTCCAAGGGTTCTTGGAGATCAAAATAACATGAGCCAGAGTCTAATGCAAATCAGTATCACTGTAGCTCCATTTACACTGGAGCTACAATGATTTACACTAGCTGAGGCCATGTCTACACTTACAGTTTTGCAGCGCTGGTAGTTACAGCTGTGTTCGTACAGCTGTGTAGGGCCAGCACTGCAGTGTGGCCACACTGACAGCTACCAGCGCTGCAGTGTGGCCACATTTGCAGCACTTGCAGCGCTGTTGGGAGTGGTGCATTGTGGGCAGCTATCCCACAGAGCACCTCGTCCCATTTTGGCGCTGTGGCTTGTGGGAAGGGGAAGGAAGTGTGCGGGTCTTTCCGCTTCCTGTTCCAACGCCCCGTGGTGCTTTGCTACACATTCCGAGCAGTTTGGCGGCATTGTGAGTCTGCAGTGCGATTTCTGAGATTTCTGTTACAAATGGAGCCTGAGCTGCTGAGGACCTTGCTGATGAATGTTGTCAGCACATCACGCATGGCAGTGGAGCTATTCTTTCAGCTGCAAAGTGACAGTGAGGAGTCAGACGATGATATTGAAACGCCTGACGCTCAAGACACTCAATTGCTTGTGGCAGTAACAGACGTGCTTAGCACCGTGGAACGGCGCCTTTGGGCTCGAGAAACCAGCACTCAGTGGTGGGATCACATCGTCCTGCAAGCATGGGATGACGAGCAGTGGCTGCAGAACTTTCGGATGAGAAAAGCCACTTTCATGGGACTGTGTGCTGAGCTCGCCCCTACTCTGCGGCGCAGGGACACGAGATTGAGAGCTGCCATGCCAGTGGAGAAGCGGGTGGCTATTGCAATCTGGAAGCTGGCAACTCCAGACAGCTACCGATCGGTGGCGAACCAGTTTGGAGTGGGAAAGTCCACCGTTGGAATGGTGCTGATGCAAGTTTGCACAGCCATTAATCACACCCTGCTAAGAAGAACTGTGACTCTGGGGAACGTGCAGGACATTGTGGATGGCTTTGCACAAATGGGTTTCCCTAACTGTGGAGGGGCAATACATGGGACGCATATTCCTATTCTGTCCCCACCCCACCTGGCATCAGAGTACGTTAATTGCAAGGGGTATTTCTCCGTGGTTCTGCAAGCGCTTGTGGATCACCGTGGGCGTTTCACTGACATTTACTCAGGATGGCCTGGAAAGGTGCATGATGCACGCATCTTTCGGAACAGTGCCCTGTTCAGGAGGCTGAGGGCCGGGACTTTTTTCCCAGACCGCAAGATCACAGTAGGGGACGTCGAAATGCCCACTGTGATCCTTGGAGACCCTGCTTACCCCTTAATGCCATGGCTCATGAAACTGTATAAGGGAAGCTTGACAAGAGCAAGGACCGGTTCAACTACAGGCTGAACCGGTGCAGAATGACTGTGGAATGTGCTTTTGGCCATTTGAAAGGGCGCTGGAGGTGTCTTTATGGGAAGCTAGATTTGGGGGAAAGCAGCATCTCCGCTATTATATCCGCGTGCTGTACCCTCCATAATATTTGTGAAGGGAAGGGTGAAAGATTCAGTGAGGAATGGACCTCCGAGGTTCGACGCCTAGAGGATGAATTTGCACAGCCAGAGAGTAGGGCTACTAGAGAGGCCCAGGAAAGGGCTTCAAGGATTAGGGATGCCTTAAGGGAGCAATTTGATGCTGAGAGCCAACAGTAATGTTTGGTGCCTTTGCTGTGCTCCTTTCTACCTTGGGGTACAATATTTACCACTTCCTGCAATAATAAAATGTATTGTAAAAGTCATAAAATCCTTTATTCAAAGTACAGTACATAAAAGGCCAGGGGGGTTAGGGTGGTGGACTGTACATTCAGAGGTTTGAATATGTCCTGTTTGGATTACTGTTCAATGTCTGCTGCACTTCAGGATTACTATGCTGCAGGGTAATGGGGGTGGAGTGCACAGGGTAAGAATTGTAGTTATCAGGGCTGGTAGGTGATCGTACAGGTGTTGGGGGCAGCTGGGGGTAATAAGAAACTGGCTGTTGGAGAAAGGTGTTTTGTGCAAATACTGGGGAACAAGAAAGAGAGCTTTGGGAGGGGTGTGGGTTACCACGGTACAGATCTGCCTGCATGGCTACGAGAGACTCGAAAGACTCAGTTTGGCGAGCCAGGAGGCTTATCATCTGCTTTGAGGTTTTTTTGGTAGCCAATTCCTTTCTCCTGCTTTCTGTTTGCCTCCACTCATACATTTTCTCTCTCCATTCCTGCGTCTTCCTACTTTCTCTGTTGTAGTGAATCATAACTGCTTTGATCAATTCTTCTTTTGATTTTCGCGGATTTTTTCTCAAGTTCTGCAAGCAACGTGAGGCCGGTGATCCGGCTGCATTAGTCAAGGTCACTAAAAAAAACATAGAAACATGTAATACACAGAGGCTACATTGTTTATTATCACACAGTGAAGGAGTTTTTAGACTTTTTGTAGCATCCTTCCCACATACCTAACATAACACAGAGAGGCCAGGGAAGTGAAGGCATGGCGAGCAATGGGGTGAGTGTGACTGCACCTGGGAGGGGGAATTGACCGATGGGTCATTGGGGTTTATCTGCACTGGGTACAGGAGGTAGCTGGTGTCCTGCACAGGGGACAGTAGTGAACAGGAAGGTGGCTAGCTGCTGGCGGGGGGGGGGGCGGTCCGCGTAACTGCCGGCCTGCTGGTGGGGGGGAACGCACAGCTGGGCTGGCTGGCTGCCTGCTGGGAAGGGGGGGGAGAGACCGGAGGGCACCGCGGGGCTGGCTGCCTGCTGGGAAGAGGGGGGAGAGACCGGAGCGCACCGCGGGGCTGGCTGCCTGCTGGGAAGGTGGGGAGGAGAGACCTGAGGGCACTGCGGGGCTGGCTGCCTGCTGGAAAGGGGGAAGAGAGACCGGAGCGCACCGCGGGGCTGGCTACGTGCTGGATGGGGGTGGGGAGACTGGAACGCACCGCGGGGCTGGGGAGGGGACCGCGAACCTGGCGCCCTGCACTCAAGTATCCCTAAATTCTCAACAGGGTTTCCTACTGCCAGATATATCACTGCTGCGTGTTACCTGGGAAGAGAGGGAGGGTCTTCTACAGCAATGTGGATTCCGCCCTGGCCCCTATGCAGCTTGTCTGTGTGCAGCCATGGTCCCCCCACCCCTCGCTGCACAGTGGATCGGACGAGTTAGCCTGACCGGGACAAGGACCACGGTGGCTCTCCCTATAAACTTGCGAAAGCACATTGCCCACGCTCTGGCTGCAACTTTTCAAGAGATTACCGAGGCAGATTACAGAGACGTGATAGAGCAAATCAATGGGCTATTCCACGTTTAGGCATGCATGCAGGCAGCCATAACCCCAACCCTCCTCTCTCAAAACATAAAAATCTGCTTACCCCGAGCACGCTCCTCAGCTTCTTCCTCACCAGCAACTTCCAGCTGCTGCGACTGGCTAGCCTCCTTCTGGCTTGAGAAGAGCTCCTGGCTGCATGCCTCCTGGGACTCCGGGGTGTCTCCCTCCACACCAGTAGCCACACTGTCGGCTTCCTCTACATCCTCCCCCACTTCTCCCTGCTCTGAACTCTCCATCGTGCTCCTAGGATTGGCAGTGGGGTCACACCCAAATATGGCATCCAGCTCCTTGTAAAAATGGCAGGTTGTGGGGGCAGCTCCTGAGCGGCGATTTCCCTCACGGGCTTTGCAGTAAGCACTCCTCAGCTCTTTTATTTTGACCCTGCACTGCAACGCGTCCCGTTCATGGCCCCTTCTCAGCAAGGACTGTGATATCTGCCCATAGGTATCATAATTTCTCCTTCTGGAGCGCAGCTGTGCTTGCACAGCTTCCTCCCCCCAAACACTGATGAGATCCTGCAGTTCGGAATTGTTCCATGCTGGGGCTCGTTTGGGGTGTGGAGGCATGGTCGCTGATTGATTGAATGACTGATTGCACTCCACACCTGGCTGAGCAAACAGGAAGGGGATTTTTAAAATTCCCGGGGCATTTAAAGGTGGGGTCAGCTGAGCCCAGGGCAGTGGAGTGTGCATGATTACCAGAGAGGCTTCTAAGGTATGCTGGGATACCTCCTTATACCCCGGAGGTCAATAAAAGCGCTGGTGGGCGTCCACACTTGCTGACCAGTGCTGGATCACCAGCGCTGGAATCCCTACACCCGAGGCTCGACCGGGTGTACAGCCAGCGCTGCAACCAGGGAGTTGCAGCACTGCCCGTGCTTTGCAAGTGTGGCCACATCCTAAGTTGCAGCACTGTAACCCCCTCACCAGCGCTACAACTCTCTAGTGTAGCCATGGCCTGAGTTTCTGGCCCTGTTGCTTTATTTCCTGTTGGTTAAATCTGCCTAACAGGGACAGGGCCGCCCAGAAGGTCGGCAAGTGCATCAATTGGCACCAGGCCCCACAGGGGCCCCCACAAGAGTTTTTTGGGGCCCCTGGAGCGGGGTCCTTCACTCTCTCCAGGGGCCCCGGAAAACTCTCACAGGGCACGGGCCCCCAGAGCTGCTTCTGCTCTGGGTCTTCGGCAGCAATTTGGTGATGGGGGTCCTTCCGTTCCAAGACCCGCCACCACAGTGCCCCGAAGACCTGTGGCGGGAGGTCCTTCCGACCCGGGACCTGCCGCCAAAGTGCCACTGCCACCGAAGGCCCCCTGAATCCTCCAGGTGGCCCTGAACAGGGATTGTGAATAAGGGCCTAATTCAGCATCCTGACTCACAAGCAGTCCCACTGAAGCCAAATGGACTGCAGACCTGATGCTAGATATGTGTGAAGAATATAATTCATTGTCATTAGGAGTGTCAACATGTTTGTACTCTTCCAATTAACTAATGAAATTTCATAGGTTTCAAGGCCAAACGGGAACATTGTGATTATCTAGTCTGTCCTACTGTATAACACAAGCTGCAGAACTTCCCTAAAACAATTCCTAGGCACTTATCTTTTATGGGGAAAAATCCAGTCTTGATTTAATATGAAGCTATTAAAAGAACGTTACTAAAGGCAAAATTCTCCCCTCACATCTGCATAGTGGATCTTGACTCCCAGTGTTCTGCTTTCCCTACACATTATGGAACTCCAGCCAAGGTAAATGGTAATTCTAGTCCATGTAGGGAGCATAAAATACTGGAATTGAGATCCACTAGGTGGATTGGAGAGCAGATTTTTAGCATAGCAAGTCTGATTTGGCTCACATTTAAAAATCAATGGAAAGTGTCCTGTTGACTTCAGTGGGAGTTGAACTGTCCCTAAGTGTGTACTGAGTGAATAACTGACTTAAAAAAAAATAAAAATAAAAATTTGGAGGCCAAACTGAAATATAAAATTCCTTTCAGTTTCAACCTAATGTGAATTTGTTTTAGTTTTTCTCATTGAGACAAAAATTATTTTGGGTCAAAGAAATGTCTTTTGTTCCAATGAATTCTAGATCACTTTCATGTCATTTTCTGAGGCTTTCCCCCTCACCCATTTTTTGGTTAAAAAATTAGCTAAATTTTTAAAGAAAATGCCATTTGGAAATAGTCAAAATCAAATGTTTCAAAACAAAAAGAAGAAAAAACTTGGAAATAGCCAAAGCTCTTCATTTTTAAAATGGGCAATAAAATTTTGTTTTCACTTTTTCAAAAAAAAAAATGGTATGTTGGTGGGCTGAAATGGTTCATCTAAAATTAACCAGAGTTCACAAACAGTTTGTGCCACGAAACATTCATTTTTTTGTGAATTTATTATTTGCCAACAAAATTTCACGGAGGTCTAGTACATATATATACCTCCAAATCTCTTTCCCCAGTTGCAGGAGCTAAGAATCCAGGAACTAACAGAGCTAGAAGAGAATTTCTGAGTATGCTGTAAAAGATCTCATGGCTCGCTCACCTTTTGTTCAGAATTCAATGACTACATGTGGATAGTATTTTAAGCACAAACTGGGTTGATCCAGACCACACATGCATCTGCAGAAACAAACATTTCACCTCTTTAGAGCTGATGAGAAGAATGCACCAACCTTGCTTGTCCTAGGTGAAATTGGATATACCGCCACCCTCAATCAATAAATTACATGGGCTAGAAGTGGGGAAAATGTCCACAATTCCTGCTTGCTAAGCATGGAGAATATAAATTCAGTGTGCACACAAGCATACTCAAGCCACTAACTTAATTTCTAGAGCTTGGACATCCATACTATTATTATAAATAGATACGCACATCGGCAAATAAGCATGCTGAACATAAAATATGGACATGCCAACTTCTGACCAGTATGTTACTTAATATTCCAGAATTGCTGTACATTAAAAATCAGGGTTGGGCATTAGTTCTTTGAATGTTGCCTCTCACATTTAAATTCAACAGTAAAAGTACCGTGACTAGCATCAGTATTAGTTGAGCTGTATTGCTGTTTTGCTGTTGCTATCCTGAATAATTTATCCTAGAAACTATTATGAAGCTATAATAATTACTGGGGAATATTATGATTTACAATTAGCTCCCACAATTTACAATTAGGCTTAACTCAAATGTAGACCAAGTGCAATATCAAATAACACTTAAATCAAGTGCTGTGCTTACGTGATTTTTGTGGTGTTGTCAGAGAGCTATAATTTTGGCATCATTAGGATGAAAGCAACAAACGTTTTGACATTAAAAAGTTACATTACACAGTGATCAGTTATTCCTATCAGCATGGCTCAGATGGAGAGTGCAGAATGTTTTCACTACTACTATAGCCAACACTCTTCTCAGTGCTGTCATTTTAATTGCTCTTCTACCCCCAGAAAGAAAACGTGCTGCTGAAGAAGGGCACAGCAAAACCCGTAGAAGTATTGAAATAGCCTTGTCAAGTCTGTAGCTTTTTTACTAATGGTAGTTGGGTCCTTTCTCCCCATTTATTCTTTAGTCAAACTACCAATAAAATATAAAGGTTTAAATAAATTAATCTGTTATTAGGCAACTCTCTCTTTTAGAAGTATGTTTCTCATTAAGAACGTTGGCACTTTTTGATTTCTGGGGTAGAAATGTGTCACAGAATTTTGTTCAGCTTGCACATTCACAGGATACTTTGTCAGTCAACTGCACGTTTACAGCATTTTCTGTTTGCTGTAAGAATCATCATAAAGGGTCAAGACTCTTGTCTTGAAATGTCATGTTGTCCTATAGCTCTGTGTTGTTTTATGAGTTGGCTGTCCCCTGTTCCCTTACGTCCACAGATTTCTTACCCCTATTCTCCCATTAAGTGTTTTTCTTGATCATGTCTCTGCTCCCATCAGTAACTACAAGAAAAGAAAAGAGGGATTATTGGCCTGGGCCTCTCCTGTTTGCAGTACCTCCGTCAGCTGGGTGGAAGTAGGAAGTGCAGCAGCATCTCTGCTTCCTACTGCCCTTCAATCTGAAGAAGGGATTGGGAGAGCTGATGGGCAGGAGCCTGAAAGCATCCAGCTGGAGACTTGAAGAGAAAGCTGGAGAAGGGTGCATGCATACAGGAGCAGGAGTAGAACCGGGAGAGGAACAGCTGCTCTCCAGCTGCATTAAAAGTCTGGCACACTGCAGTAAGACTACAGCTATTTGTTTCCATGGTGGGAGAGCTGCTATTGGCTGAATAGAAATGGCTGAATTTGAGATGCAATTTTCAGCCTATAGTTTGCTCGGTTACTTTCACTCTATGGTGAATGTCGCGGAGTCCCCGGGCAATGCTCTGGAACTGCTCTCTACAAAGCTAGTCAGGACTCTGGTGAAGTCTCCTTTCTGTGAGCAGACTGTCTTCAGGGCAAGAAGCTCACATGGCTTCACCTTCAAGGGTCTGACCCTTGGAGCATTCAGCATCCTCTTCTCTTCTGTGCGTTTCCCACAGTGAGTCCGCCCAGGCGAGGTCCTGGGGAAGCCAGAGGGTCCTGCATCCACTTTGCAGTCAGACGTGACTCTCAGCCAGTAAAATGGAGGTTTATTAGATGACAGGAACATGGTCTAGAACAGAGCTTGTAGGTACAGAGAACAGGACCCCTCAGCCGGGTCCATTTTGGGGGGCAGTGAGCCAGACACCCACGTCTGCACTTCACTCCTCATCCCCTGCTATTTCCAAACTGAAACTCTCCAGCCCCTCCTCTCTGGACTTTGTCTCTTTCCTGGACCAGGAGGTCACCTGATCTTTGTTCTCTAACACCTTCAGTTGGCATCTTTGCAGAGGAGGGGCCCAGGCCGTTAGTTGCCAGGAGACAGAGTGCTGGCCATTCTCTGTGCAGACAGTATCACAGGTGCCTTCTTGGGCTCGGCAACAATTATACACCCTGATCCCCCCCCAACTAGATGCCTAAGAAATGCATAGGGGAAACTGAGGCACCTGCAAAATAATCAGAGAAAACATTAAAAACATTCCCACTTTGTCACAGTGAGTGGTCGCTGGTATGGATTTGTTTCTGGTTCCTGACAGGATGACTAAAGCTGTTAAGCAAGAGAAGAGCAAATGAAGAATAGAGCTAAGTGAAGAAAGATTTTTTTTTTTACACAAATTCCAACTTTTTTTCAAAATCTGAGATGCAATTGAAATTTAAGCAATCCTAATGACAACACACTTCCACTAAGAACTGGTGAAAGTTTGAAGCTTTTATGGGTTTTCATGATAACTTTGTGGTTGTCAGAATAATGTAAAGCAAATCATTTGTGGCTCAGATTTGATTTGGTGGCATGTATAGGATCATAGTATTCATTACTCAAAAATTCTCAGTTAGCTCTCTGTAAAATATAAATGTGTAGCTAGGTCTACCTTACTGCCTCTACAGATGGTGCCTCCAGATTGGAATTGAGGTGAAGCTGGGTGGAGAAGCTTTAAAGGGCTGCTGCTTGTGTTGTAACTGAGATCTAGTCTACACTACAAACTTAGGTCATAGAATCATAGATTACAGTTGGAAGAGAACTCAGGAGGTCATTTAGTCCAACCCCTGCTCAAAGCAGGACCAACCCCAACTAAATCATCCCAACCAGGGCTTTGTCAAGCCTGACCTTAAAAACCTCTAAGGACGGAGATTCCACTAGCTCCCTAAATAACCCATTCCAGTGCTTCACCACCCTCGTAGTGAAATAGTGTTTCCTAATATCCAGCCTAGACCTCCCCCACTGCAACTTCAGACCACTGCTCCTTGTTCTGTCATCTGCTGCCACTGAGAACAGCCTAGCTCCATCTTCTTTGGAAGCCCCCTTCAGGTAGTTGAAGGCTGCTATCAAATCCCCGCTCACTCTTCTTTTCTGCAGACTGACTAAGCGTAGTTCCCTCCGCCTCTCCCCATAAGTCATGTGCCCCAGCCCCCTAATAATTTTTGTTGCCCTCTGCTGGACTCTCCAATTTGTCTATATCCTTTCGGGTGGGAGTGGGGAAGAGGTGATGGCAAAACTGGACACAGTACTGCAGATGTGGCCTCACCAGTGCTGAATAGAGTTTGGTATCCCTTGCACTCAACACCAGGGGAGGGTACAAGGACCAAAAGGCGCCCATTCCCACACCTTTGATTGTTGCTGCAGTGAGTCTGTAAGCAAACTTTCCTTGTTTCTCCTCCCTCTCCCCTCCCCAGAGTTATCAGCCTTTTTCCCCCTTACTTTTATTTGCTGTCTCTGTGTGTTTGTGTGCATAATAAAATGTAATGGACTGAGGAGAAAAGGCTTTTTATTCATTCCACACATGGTGGTTGGTGGGAGTGGAGTTTATAAGGGAGAAAATGGAATGGAGGGGAGAGTTTGGTAAGGAACAACACAGGTAAGTGTCACATTGCTCTGACTCATTGCTGAAACTGGCTTTCAAAGCCTCACAGGGAGGCAGAGCCCCTTGATGTGCTCTTATTGCCCTAGTGTCTGGCAGTTCAAAATTGGCTGTCAGGCAATCTGCTTCAACCCCCCACCACAACAGAAACTTTTCTTCCTTTGTTTCACAGATATTATAGAGTAGGCAGCAATAACAATGGGGATATTGCTTTCACTGATGTCTAACCTAGTAAGCAAACAGCGCCAGCAACCTTTTAAAAGTCCAAAGACATGTTCCACCACCATTCTGCACTTGCTCAGTCTATGGTTGAACCGGTCCTTGTTGCTGTTCAGGTTGCCAGCATACAGCCTCATGAGCCGTGGGAGAAAAGGGTAGACTGGCTCTCCCAAGATCATGATTGGCATTTCAACATCACCAATGGTTATTTTGCAGTCTGGAAAGTCCCTGCTTGTAGCTTTCTGAACAGACCTGTGTCCCTAATGATGCGCACATCATGCACCTTTCCCGATCATTCCACCTCGGTATCAGTGAAATGGCCCTTGTGATCCACCAGTGCTTACAACACCATTGAGAAGTATCCCTTTGGGTTTATGTACTTTTTGGCAAGGTGATCTGGTGCCAAGATAGGAATATGCATTCTGTTTATTGCCCCACTGCAGTTAGGGTATCCCGTCACGGCCAAACCCTCCACTGTGTCCTGCATGACGCCCAGAGACACTACCCTTCTTAGCAGAAGTCTGCTAATGCCCCTGAACACTTAGATCACAACAGATCCCACAGTAGATTTACCACTTCAGATTGATGCCCTACTGACCAGTAGCAGTCTGGTGTTGCAAACTTACACAGAGCTATCACCACTCACTTCTCCACTGTCAGAACAGCTCTCACTGGGGCTGCCTGGGGGGGGAGGCGAGGGGGGGGGTGCAAGTGGGGCAATTTGCCCCAGGCCCCACAGAGGCCCCCACAAGAATGGCTGAGGATCCCTCCTCGGCCCCCGCCTGACGCAACCCTGTCTCCGCCCCTCACCCGGAGCCTCAACCCATCCAGGAGCTTCCCAGGACAGCTGCAGCGTTGCTCCGGCGGGGCCCCTGAGCTTCGCCCCACTCAGAGTCGCGTGGTAAGGGGACAGGGCTGCGAGCTCCAGGCTGAGCTCAGCTCCCTCCGCTCGGCGTGGAGCTTGCAGCACCACCCCCTTACTACGCGGCACTGAGCGGGGAGGGGATCACGCCCCCCTGGAGCCACACTGGAGCTGTCAAGGGAAGCTCCTGGATGTGCTGGGGCTCCGGGTGAGGCGGGGAGCCAGGGGTAAGGGGCTAGGGCCAAGGAGGTTGGCTAAGAGGCAGGAAGTCCCAGGGACAGTCAGGGCACAGGGAGGGGGCAGAGGTGGGGAGGGGACGGTCAGGGGACAGGGAATGGGGGGGTTGGACTGTGGGTATTCCGAGGGTCTGTCAGGACTCAGTGGGGGGGGTGAATAGGGGTCGGGGCAGTCAAGGGACAGGGAGCAGGGGTGAGGTCCCAGGGTGATGGTGGTGGGTCTCTAGGGGATGGTGACGGGACAAGGAGCAGGATGGGTTTTGGATTCTAAGGGGGGGGGCAGTCGGGGGGCAGGAAGTGGGTGGGGGTCAGATAGGCGGTAGGGCCAGGCTGTTTGGGAGGCACAGCCTTCCCTACCCGAAAGCTCATTCAGCAGTTTGAGGCTTGCAGAAGAGCCAAGCTCTTAGCTTTTCCATTAGGGCTACCATCCCTTTCACTTCTCAAATGCCAAATTATAGTCTAAATTTTAATTTCACTGCCATAGGGAGATTCGTGTCAGGGGAAGGTAGCTTCATTTAAAATTAGCCACTGGGCGAGGGATCACATGAGAAGAGCAATATCCTTCCCAACCCTACCAAGGGGGACCCCCTCCCCTGCAATCCCTGAGGCTTCAGAGGGGTTAATTCAGTGGTTCTCAAAATTTTATACTGGTGACCTCTTTCACATAGCAAACCTCTGAGTGCAACACTCCCTCTTATAAATTAAAAACACTTTTTAATATATTTAACACTATTATAAATGCTGGAGGCAAAGCGGGATTTGAGGTGGAGGCTGACAGCTCGCGACCCCCAGTAATAACTTTGTGACTCCCTGAAGGGTCCTGACCCCCAGTTTGAGAACCCCTGGATTAATTTAATTTTAGCACCGTGTCCATTCACATGCATGTGCTATTTTGAGCATTTCAGTTTTCACAACATAGTCTCATCCCAGATTCTGGAACAAGCTCAAATGCTCAGTTCGTGGAGTATGTACATAAGCTATACTAAAGACAAACCCACAGTAACCATCTCCAGTTTGTGAGGGAGCCCATGGAGCCAGTATCTAGGAAACAGATAAATGCATGGTGGTTAAGTCCGTTAATGGCTATTAGCCAGGATGGGTAAGGAATGGTGTCCCTAGCCTCTGTCAGAGGGTGGAGATGGATGTCAGGAGAGAGATCACTTGATCATTATCTGTTAGGTCCACTCCCTCTGGGTCACCTGGCATTGGCCACTGTTGGTAGACAGGATACTAGGCTGGATGGACCTTTGGTTTGACCCAGTATGGCTGTTCTTATGTTCTAATTTAAATGAACCAAAAGTTATGGAGACAGATATGAATCAAGGAAACCAGCAGAGTATCAGAAACCTGGAAAAATCTCTGACTGGATGGGCTCAGGTGTTTGGTCACAAACTGAGATGGTTCAAAAGTTTTGGATTTTTTTTAAGCAGGATTTTTTTATTGTTTCTTTAAACAATCAAACACAGCAAGCAGCAAATATTTGGCCACACGCTTCTGAAACGCCAAACCATATTCAGGTTTTGGCAGACTAATTTCAGCTTTTCAATTAAAAAAACCACAACAAATTTTGAAGGAAAGCAGACATTGTCCGTGATTTTTTTCTGCTTTTTAAAAACTCCTAGTTTTCGATCCAGAAAAAGTTTTGATGGAAAGTATTTGTCCAACTTTATGACAATGAGCTTTAGTGCCTTTTAGCACTAGCTGATGCTGAGAACCAGTGATGCCTTGTAAAGAAGTTTTCTTAAAACTGCGTTTGTGCTGCAATGCAGAAGGTTTATTTTTCCCAGGGCTGCCCATGGGGGGGAGCAAGTGGGGCAATTTGTGCCGAGCCCCGCAGGGGCCCCCATGAGAATATAATATTGTATATTATTGCAATTTTTTATGGAAGGGGCCCCCGAAATTGCTTTGCCCCAGGCCCCCTGAATCCTCTGGCTCTCATTTTAGTATTGCTGTGCTTCAGGGCTGGGGAAAGCTCTTCACACAGTTCCTGGAAAGTGACCTTATGTATTTGAAAATTCTGCAGCCACTGTTCATGGTGGTCAACTATGTCAGGGTGATGTGTAACTGTTGCCAACAACTGCTAATTGCTCCACTCTGTCTTCCAGCAGGGCTGCTTGCTTCTAGCAGGGCATCACATTGTTCTGCGCAGCAGCTCCTGTATCAGCTGTGTAAATACTGCAGGATTAGATACAAGGTATTTGTAATACTCACAGCAACAGTGTACAGCTGAACTGAGCCCATGTTTATCATGCTAGGTGGTCCGTGTGGGTAACCCAGACTTGCAAAAAAGGCTTGGTTTGTTTTCTGTTGATTTCAGGGAGGGAGGGAGGTAAGTGCATCATGTGAGGCTAATGCCCTGTTCCTATAACCACTAGTGCCAATGTTTTGGTCCTATAAAGCATTGCAAGCCCAACCCAAAATTCCAGTTGGCTATGTGCACTATGGAATAGCTATCCACAGTGCAGTGCTCCATGGGTCAATGCAAGCCCTGCTAGTGAGGACATAGTCCACCGACGCAATAAGCGTAGTGTGGACGCACAAAATTGACTTGCTTAAATCGGATGCTTGATGTTGACTTACATAAAATCAGCTTAACTTTGTAGTGTCGACATAACCTGAGTAGTGAACAGACAGAGGATTTCAGGACTTTCATCAGGGAGTTAAGTTCTGCCCTAACATCCCCCATGTCAGTGACCTGGATTTTGGCACTTGTACCTAGTGGTCAGAGCAGAAGTCAGTAGCCAGAAATTGGAGCCCAAAGTCAGATGCCACAACCAATGGTCAGAGGCAACGTTAGAGTTCAGGAATTGGAACCGAGGCTCAGAACCAGGTTATCGTATGTTAGGCAATGCAGGGGTCAAGGCAGGAACTGGCATGGAACAAGGCACACACTACATGGCAATTGCTGAATTTTAAGTTAGGTTGATTTGGAAGAAGATCCAAAGCAGAGAAAAGGTCACTACTGACAAAATCAGCTACTCTATGGGCTCCATGCTTACAAAAATGAATTTGGTCCACTATCTCCTATTCTAGTCCATTTTCTATGGCACTGGATCCTCTTTCATTCCATGGCAGCAGTGCTGAATGTGGGGGAAATAATTCCTGTTCCAACTATAGAAAGAAATTTTTTGATTTATTTAGAAATCAGAAACTCTAGTTTTGCCCTTTCAGTTGTGGCAATAATACACTGAGCTTCCTCCACTTGGATTAGTTGAGGATATTTCAGTAATATCTGGAGGTATTTATGGGTAATCGCTTTTATGGTCCTGTTAGTGAAGCTGTTTGTAGCCTTGATACCAAGTGATGTGAGTAACCATTTCTGCTTTTAATTGTATGATCTCTTGCAAATGATCCATCAAACAAAGCAAGCACTCAATAATTTCCTGAATTATACAAACAGTTAGTCCTCCATCTGAGGGCTTGTCTACATCAGAAAGTTGCAGCGCTGGTGAGGGAGTTACAGCGCTGCAACTTTGAAGGTGTACACATCTGCAGGGCACCACCAGCGCTGCAACTCCCTGTTTGCAGCGCTGGCCGTACTCCCGTTTTGTCTCGGGTGTAGAGGATCCAGCGCTGGTGATCCAGCGCTGGTAATCCAATGTAGACAGTTACCAGCGCTTTTCTTGACCTCCGTGGAAGGAGGAAGCCTCTGGTAATCAAGCTGGTTTCCTTTCCCGGTTTGCTCTCTCGGTCCCGGAGCCACCCAGCAAACCGCAGGGAAGGAGACCTGCTTGCTCGGGGTTCCGGGACCGAGAGAGCAAACCGGGAAAGGAGACCAGCTTCGCCGCGGTTTGCTCTCGCATTCCCGGAGCCACCCAGCAAACCGCAGGGAAGGAGACCTGCTTGCTCGGGGTTCCGGGACCGAGAGAGCAAACCGCGGCGAAGCTGGTTTCCTTTCCCGGTTTGCTCTCTCGGTCCCGGAACCCCGAGCAAGCAGGTCTCCTTCCCTGCGGTTTGCTGGGTGGCTCCGGGACCGAGAGAGCAAACCGCGGCGTTCCCGGTTTGCTCTCTCGGTCCCGGAACCCCAAGCAAGCAGGTCTCCTTCCCTGCGGTTTGCTGGGTGGCTCGGGGACCGAGAGAGCAAACCGCGGCGTTCCCGGTTTGCTCTCTCGGTCCCGGAACCCCGAGCAAGCAGGTCTCCTTCCCTGCGGTTTGCTGGCTGGCTCCGGGACCGAGAGAGCAAACCGCGGCGTTCCCGGTTTGCTCTCTCGGTCCCGGAACCCCGAGCAAGCAGGTCTCCTTCCCTGCGGTTTGCTGGGTGGCTCCGGGACCGAGAGAGCAAACCGCGGCGAAGCTGGTTTCCTTTCCCGGTTTGCTCTCTTGTCCCGGAACCCCCCTTGAAGCCGCCCAACAGCGCTGCAGTGTGGCCACATCTAACACCACTTGCAGCGCTGGTTGCTGTAAGTGTGGCCACTCTGCAGCGCTGGCCCTATACAGCTGTACTAATACAGCTGTAACAACCAGCGCTGCAAAATTTTAGATGTAGACATGGCCTGAGAGCAGTGGGCCTCATTCTCCACTTCATTACACAATCTGATGCTGGTATGACTTCAACAATAAAACTGGTACAAAACAGTCCTGGCCCTGGAGAAAAGTAACTGAGGAATTTCTTAGAAAACAAAATGGAGATTTTTTTTGTTTTTGTATCATTTCATCTGCAAACAGAAACATTACAATTCCTGACTTGATTTTTTTTCTAAGTTTGATTCAGAGAAGTGGATTCATACTTCAATAATTTCACAGACATTCATAAAATCTCATGTTCAATTATGATTTCATAAGATTGTAGTTTCTAGTATGAAAATCATACCAATGTATATTTGCAATGTTTTTTTATTTCTCATTAAAGCAGTAAAAGGAAAACTCAAAAGATTTAACTTCTTATCCATGTTATATTGTTTAGATGCAATATATGATTTTGGAACTTACTAGAAGTAAAGCAGTAATGGCAACCACAATCAGTTATGATATCTCTAAAGTTAGAGTGAAGTGCTGCAGTGGGTCAGGCACAATTTCTAAACAATTTAAAATATATATGCAGGGATTATATTAGGTTCCAAAGTTGGATGAGACATGAGTCTAGAGTATTTGGCTTAGAAAATTTATGTCACATGGGTTTTATTAACATATACCTCACTCTAACTGTGCCTGTGCAAACAAAAGTGGTTCCACATGGTTGATAAAAAGCACGATCAAGAAAAGGGAAGAAAAATGTTTCAACTTGCCTCGCTGCCTCCAGAAATCTGCAGATTGATGACTGAAATATTTTGCTTCTACTGAAGTGTATGTAATCACTGAATTCTGACTGTATGACTTGAGAGGGGGAATGGCAGATGTATTAAACTAAACAAAACCCAGTCATCTAATGTCTATACATGCAAACTTGAAAGCTTTTCTTCCTTGTGCCACTTGCAATCAATATTCTTCTTGTAGCACTTCATGAGTAAGGATTTGGAGGGTAAGTTCAGAAGTATGGTCAGGTGGTATCTTTATTTAGAGGAACAAGCTCTAAACAGTACCAAAATTATTTAATTAATGTGAGATGGGTTAAATATATGTAATATTATGCAGTCACATCTTACCTATATAATTTCTATAATCAGAAATGACTCCGAAAGCATTCACTAGTATATTTCACCTGGAACATTATTTCACTCACCATTGAAATACATCCACTTTTGGAATGTGAAGTGACACCTCTTTAACAGCACAAAGCAACACTATGCAAAACTTTAGGATGGTGGTCTATTTCTGTGTTGAGTGGAATTATGCTTACATACCTAATATATCTGTAATACTCTTAGCATTCAGGAAGCTGAGCAGCACTTAAGCATACTGTAGTATGTGTGAGACAATATAGCCAATGCTGGTACCAGTTACTGTATGAACTTTGCACAGTCACTATTATGTGACAAAATGTTCCTAAATATAGATTTTATAAAGAGGGAGGCACTCGGAATTTAGAAAACGGCTAGTATAACTGTTCCTGGGAATTAGTGCCCCATAAGTCTAACTTCTAACCCTAGTAAAATAATGAAACAAAAATTGAGACAGAAAATTACTGATTATGAAAGCCCAGATACGGATATGGTAACTGACCTTGAATAGTCCATTACTCCCTGAAAAGTACCACTGACATCAATGAGAGTAACTGTCGAGTAAAATACTACTCAGCATGTGTAAAGTTTTCAGAATCAGGCACTTAGGTGAACAGCAGAATCATGGGCAATATGCAGGTTGGCCTTTCTAAGAATAAATCAAGCCAGACCCAATGTATTCCTTTTTCATGGAATAAAAGGAGGCCTCTGTAATATACCTCTTCAAAGAACATTTCTTCCCACATCCTACCCATTTTGCATCATCCCCGCAACAGGTGGTACCTGTGCTATTTCTCCTACCTCCCCACAAGAGGCTCCAACCTGCACCTTTCTTCTCCCAATCTACAGGTATCTCTCATACTCCTCTCTTTATTCCCTATCCTTCATTCATGGGTAGGTGCTTCATTCCTCTCTTCCAGTGATAGCTGGTTCAGTCCCCAACTGAATGATGAATGGACCAATATTTTCCTCCCCAACATACCAAGATCTTCAGGGATCTGGGGCATGTGGGCAAAGAGGTAGCTGGGGGACCTTCACTGCTTCCTACTATTCCTTCCCCTGCAGTGCAATCCCACACCCAGGCTTCTTTCCCATAAGTCAAGCACAGAGAAGGGGGTGGGAAGTGCTGAGAACCTCATTCTCATTCTGCTATTCACTGGTGGTAACGGTGGTATCTCACTATTGCATCTCCCTGAATTTAAAGCCTCCAGTACCAGGGGCTGTCAGAAATCAGGGCCTGCAGCAAAGCCAATCTCCAGGCAACCTAATGAACACAGCTGGTCTGCAGTAGGGCACCTGACTGATTGATTGGAAGGGTCAGCAGACATGTTCTTAAGCCCATGTAGTAGTAGCAGTTCAGTGGTTAGGGATTGGTATATTTAAAAAGGAAGGTCTTAGGTTGATATAGATGGACAGAACTTAAGTTTTGAGTACAATACTGTTGAGATTCCTCTATAGATTTGTATAAAGGTGCTGCTATTCTACAATGTTTTCAAACCACATAAAAAATGAGACAATCTAGAATGGTAAGAGTTAGGGTTAAAGGTGTTAAAGGCCCAAATATTATTTGTAGAGACCTTATAGCCATAATGAATTATAAGGAAGCAGAAAAACTAATTATAATGGCAAATGCCTGGAACAGTTCATTGATGTGCACAACTTGGTATTGCTCAATACTGGAGCACCTGCTAGGTTTAATTTGGTGCACATAATCTTTTCATGTTTAGAATTGGGAGTTGCAACAAGCAATATAGCAAATTAAATGCAGCTGGAAAATCTATAAAGAATATAGATTATTGAATAGGAACTGATCTCTTCCCTATGCTAATTACATAGTAAAGCCAAGGTAATGTTGCAAATACTGAAGGAATTCCTACCTAAAGCTTAGATAATCAAAGTGGGAACTCTTTAAGAGTATGCATGCTGAGTATCTGAGTACCAATTGTATATGTGATAATCTAGACAAATTTCATGATAATATAATAAAGGGAGCTGTAGCTGCAGCCAACTTAGCTATATGTAAGTTATCAAATTGCCACAAACTCAGAAATCAAGTTCCCTGGTAGAATGAAGATTATAAAGCAGCAATTAAAGAAAGAAAGAGAAGGCATACACACAAGCAAAAAGTATAATAAATAGCAAGGATTTAATGACTTATAAAAGATCTAAAGCTGTGGCACAAAAACTTATTAAAAAGGCAGAAAAAGAGAATAGGAGAAAGTACTGTGGAAAGATGAATAAAGAGTCCAAAGTTTAAGATATATATAAAAACGAGTTAAAACAATGAATGGAATATGGAATAAACACACATGTGTATCTGGTCTTATAGTAAATGATAAAGTTGAAAGTCCTAACTTAGGAAATGTACACATTTTAGCAGAAGAGTTCCAAAAAGTTGTTAGTGCTACAAATTAAAGAGTTTTTTGTGAACAAAAAAAAAGAATGGTTTGCTGAAGAAAACTGTAAGCTCTTAGATGGCTGAGTAGAATATAAAAATCAACTACTGAATGAAAATTTTATCATACAGGAACTCCAAAAGGCTATAGGTAAAAATAGAGCCCTAACTAAAGATAAAATATATAATGCAATCTTAAGAACCTATTGGAAGGAACTGTAAAAGTTTTATTGAAATTATGTAATGTATGGGAAAAGGAATTCTACTAGCAGAACAGAAGCAAGTGGTTGTTATACTGATAGGAAAATCTGGCCTATTACACATAAAACCTGACGCATATAGACCTATTTCCCTCACATCATGTAGGAGTAAAATTATGGAAGGAATGATAAATGAGAGATCAGTAGCATACTTGTGTCATAAACAGATAGCTAAGGGTTAATGTCTCTTTCACCTGAAACACCTGACCAGAGAACCAATCAGGAAACTGGATTTTTTCAACTTTGGGTGGAGGGAAGTGTGTCTCGGAGTCTTTTGTCTGTCTGCCTGTTTCCTCTGAGCTGTGGAGAAGTAGTTCTATTTTCTAGTCTTCTGTTTCTAAGTGTAAGGACAAAGAGATCAGATAGTAAGTTCTATGGTTTCTTTTTCTTTGGTATTTGCATGAATATAAGTGCTGGAATGCTTTGATTTGTATTCTTTTTGAATAAGGCTGTTTATTCAATATTCTTTTAAGCAATTGACCCTGTGTTGTATCATCTTAATACAGAGAGAACATTTGTATTTTTTCTTTCTTTTTTATATAAAGTTTTCTTTTAAGACCTGTTGGAGTTTTTCTTTACTTCAGGGAAATTAAGTCTGTACTCACCAGGGAATTGGTGGGAGGAAGAAATCAAGGGGAGAGCTGTGTGTTGGATTGCTAGCCTGATTTGGCATTTCCTCTGAGTGAAGAGGAAAGTGCTTTTGTTCCAGGATTGGGAACGGAGAGGGGGACGTACTCTGCGTAGTTTCACAGAGCTTGTGTCTGTGTATCTCTCCAGGAGCACCTGGAGGGGGGAAGGGAATCAGGATTATCTCCCTTTGTTGTGAGACTCAAGGGATTTGGGTCTTGTGGTCCCCAGGGAAGGTTTTTCAGGAGGACCAGAGTGCCCCAAAACACTCTAATTTTTTGGGTGGTGGCAGCAGTACCAGGTCCAAGCTGGTAACTAAGCTTGGAGGTTTTCATGCTAACCCCCCAAATTTTGGACGCTAAGGTCCAGAATCTGGGAATAAGGTTATGTCATGAGTGGCAGCGGCGGGATATAGACAGAATCCAGAAGCCAGTAGGAATATTATATTTTTCTTTTCTCTGCTAAGGGCTTTTTAGCAGAGAGAAACAGTTTGGTTTTAAAAGGGAACCAGAGAGAATTTTTTTTTTTCTGCTCTCTCTAGCAGTTTGTGGTTTGCATGTTAAGCGAAAAGACTGTTTAGGGTCTTTTGTCATGCAATAGCCTCCCATTAGGAGGCAAAATACCAGCACTTATATGCATGCAGATAAAGTGGTTTTTCTGGTTTCCCTTAATTGAACATTAGCTGGAGAGAGAAAAGGGAAAAGGCACTGTTGCTAGGCAGACTTCAGGAGGCAACAGAGAACCTGCAGTTCAGAAGATAAACACCGGAGGGCACCCCAACACAAGAAAACAGGAACCATGACTTCTAAGGCAAAAAGAAACGCCGAAGAACACATCAAAGAAGCTGAACACAGGCGACAACTGGAAATGAAACAAAAAGAGATGGAGATAAAAGAAAAGGAAGAAAGCATCAAACAGGCAGCCCAAGAGGCAGCACACAAAAGAAAACTAGAAGAAGATGAGGCAGCCCACAGAAGACAGATAGAACTCCAGAGGGAAGCCCACCAACAGGCCATGGAATTAGAAAAGGCTAAGCAACAGACTCCAGCCAATCCTAACAACCCATCGCCCATTATTGCTCCACAGCACAGGAAATTTCCCACCTACAAGGCAGGTGATGACACCGAGGCCTTCTTGGAAAATTTTGAAAGAGCCTGTCTTGGGTACAACATCCCCGAAGACCAGTACATGGTAGAATTAAGGCCACACCTCAGTGGACCTTTAGCAGAGGTGGCAGCTGAAATGCCCAAGCCGCAAATGAATGACTATAAACTTTTTCAAACCAAGGCCAGATACAGGATGGGGATAACCCCAGATCATGCCCGTCGGCGCTTCAGAACCCAAAAATGGAAACCAGAGGTGTCATTTCCCAAACACGCCTACTACATTGCAAAAAATTATGAGGCCTGGTTAACAGGAAACAACATTCAAACCTTGGAAGAAGTGAACCTCCTCATACAAATGGAGCAGTTCTTGGATGGTGTTCCTGAAGACATCACACGGTACATACAAGATAAAAATCCCAAAACTATCGCTGAGGCGGGGGAGATTGGAGCCAAATGGATGGAACTGGCAGAAAGCAAAAAAGCTACTGTCAAGGGGAACGATTACCCCAGGGGGCACACAGACCATAAACCCTACAACCGAGGACAGCCAAAGACCCTCCATACCACCCAAGTAAAGCCACAGATACCCTACTCTTCAACCTCACCAGTCTCCAGTAACTCACCTCGGCCCAGTGACCCATCAGATGGAAGATGCTTTAAGTGTAATGAACTGGGACATATCAAGGCCAACTGTCCCAAGAACACCATGCGAGTGCAATTCATTACACCACCATCACACCAAAGATCCCCAGGCCCGGATGCCTCTCAAATACCCTTGGAGCGAAGGGAAAATTTGAGAGTGGGCGGAAAGAAGGTTACTGCGTGGAGAGACACGGGGCACAAGTGTCAGCTATCCACCAATCCTTCGTTGACCCCAAATTCATCAACCCAAAGGCCAAAGTTACAATTTACCCCTTCATGTCACAAGCTGTACACTTGCCTACAGCTCAACTGCCTGTCCAGTACAAAGGCTGGTCAGGAATGTGGACTTTTGCAGTCTATGACAAATATCCTATCCCCATGCTACTGGGGGAAGACTTGGCCAACCAGGTGAGGCGGGCCAAGAGAGTGGGAATGGTTACCCGTAGCCAAACCAGGCAAGCTTCCAGACCCATTCCTGTTCCTGAGCCGTCCACAGAGGCCCCGTCTGTGTTACCAGAGACCCAGACAGAGGTAGTGGACCCGGATTCCATGCCTACCACTGAAACAGCCACAGCATCTCCAGTCCCAGGCCCGGAACTGGAACAGCAACCAGCACCAGCAAGTGCAACCACATCTTCAAACTCAACGCCAGAGGGCGCCAGCGAGCCAGGACTGGCAGAAGCAACAGACAGCCATACCCAAAAGGCTCAGCCAGAGCCTGAAATACCCTCAGGTGCACCAGCGGAGAGCGGTTCACCAGCAACGGAAACAACCCCATCACCTACATCGCTTCCAGAGGGACCAAGCCCAAGTCCACAGTCTGAGGAAGAACTGGTGACCCCAGCCTCAAGGGAACAGTTCCAGGCTGAGCAGGAAGCAGATGACAACCTTCAGAAAGCGTGGGCGGCGGCACGGAGCACCCCACCGCCTCTCAGCTCTTCTAATCGATCCCGGTTTGTTATAGACCAAGGACTTTTATACAAGGAAATTCTTTCTGGTGGACACCGGGAAGAATGGCAGCCGCAAAAAAACAGTTGGTGGTTCCAACTAAGTACCGGGAGAAGCTCTTAAGCTTAGCCCATGATCATCCCAGTGGCCATGCTGGGGTGAACAGAACCAAGGACCGGTTGGGGAAGTCCTTCCACTGGGAGGGGATGGGCAAGGATGTTGCCAAGTATGTCCGGTCTTGTGAGGTATGCCAAAGAGTGGGTAAGCCTCAAGACCAGGTCAAGGCCCCTCTCCAGCCACTCCCCATAATTGAGGTCCCATTTCAGCGAGTAGCTGTGGATATTCTGGGCCCTTTCCCAAAAAAGACGCCCAGAGGAAAGCAGTACGTACTGACTTTAGTGGACTTTGCTACCCGATGGCCAGAAGCAGTAGCTCTAGGCAACACCAGGGCTAACACTGTGTGCCTGGCCCTAACAGACATCTTTGCCAGGGTAGGTTGGCCCTCTGACATCCTTACAGATTCAGGGTCTAATTTCCTGGTAGGGACCATGGAAAAACTGTGGGAAACTCATGGGGTGAATCACTTGGTTGCCACCCCGTACCACCATCAAACCAATGGCCTGGTGGAAAGGTTCAATGGAACTTTGGGGGCCATGATAAGAAAATTCATCAACGAATTCTCCAATAATTGGGACCTAGTGTTGCAGCAGTTGCTGTTTGCCTACAGGGCTGTACCACATCCCAGTTTAGGATTTTCACCATTTGAACTTGTGTATGGTCACGAGGTTAAGGGGCCATTACAGTTGGTGAAGCAGCAATGGGAGGGGTTTACGCCTTCTCCAGGAACTAACATTCTGGACTTTGTAAGCAACCTACAAAGCACCCTCCGACACTCTTTAGCCCTTGCTAGAGAGAGCCTAAAGGATGCTCAAGAAGAGCAAAAGGCCTGGTATGACAGACATGCCAGAGAACGTTCCTTCAAGGTAGGAGACCAGGTTATGGTCTTGAAGGCGCAACAGGCCCATAAGATGGAAGCATCATGGGAAGGGCCATTCACGGTCCAAGAGCGCCTGGGAGCTGTAAACTACCTCATAGCATTTCCCAATTCCTCACTAAAGCCTAAAGTGTACCATGTTAATTCTCTCAAGCCTTTCTATTCCAGAGACTTACAGGTTTGTCAGTTTACAGTCCAGGGAGATGATGCTGAGTGGCCTGACGGTGTCTACTACGACGGGAAAAAAAGACGGTGGCGTGGAAGAGGTGAACCTCTCAACCACCCTGGAACGTCTGCAGCGGCAACAAATCAAGGAGCTGTGCACTCGCTTCGCCCCATTGTTCTCAGCCACCCCAGGACGGACTGAACGGGCATACCACTCCATTGATACAGGTAATGCTCACCCAATCAGAACCCCACCCTACCGGGTGTCTCCTCATGCCCAAGCTGCTATAGAACGGGAGATCCAGAACATGCTACAGATGGGTATAATCCGCTCATCTACCAGTGCATGGGCATCTCCAGTGGTTCTGGTACCCAAACCAGATGGGGAAATACGCTTTTGCGTGGACTACCGTAAGCTAAATGCGGTAACTCGTCCGGACAACTATCCAATGCCACGCACTGATGAGCTATTGGAAAAGTTGGGACGTGCCCAGTTCATCTCTACAATAGACTTAACCAAGGGGTACTGGCAAGTACCGCTACATGAACCTGCCAAGGACAGGTCAGCATTCGTCACCCATGCGGGGGTGTATGAATTCAATGTCCTTCCTTTCGGCCTTCGAAATGCACCCGCCACCTTCCAGAGGCTGGTAGACGGTCTACTAGCTGGACTGGGAGAATTTGCAGTTGCCTACCTCGATGATGTGGCCATTTTTTTCAGACTCCTGGCCCGAACACCTACTCCACCTGGAAAAGGTCTTTGAGCGCATCAGGCAGGCAGGACTAACTGTTAAGGCCAAAAAGTGTCAAATAGGCCAAAACAGAGTGACTTACCTGGGGCACCAGGTGGGTCGAGGAACCATAAACCCCCTACAGGCCAAGGTGGATGCTATCCAAAAGTGGCCTGTCCCAAGGTCAAAAAAACAGGTCCAATCCTTCTTAGGCTTGGCCGGATACTACAGGCGATTTGTACCACACTACAGCCAAATCGCTGCCCCATTGACCGACCTAACCAAAAAGACCCAGCCAAATGCCGTTAAGTGGACTAATGAGTGTCAAAAAGCCTTTACCCAGCTTAAGGCAACGCTCATGTCTGACCCTGTACTCAGGGCCCCGGACTTTGACAAGCCATTCCTAGTAACCACGGATGCATCTGAGCGTGGTATAGGAGCAGTACTCATGCAGGAAGCAACAGATCACAACTTCCATCCTGTCGTGTTTCTCAGCAAGAAACTGTCTGAGAGGGAAGTCACTGGTCAGTCAGTGAAAAGGAATGCTATGCCATTGTGTACGCCCTGGAAAAGCTACGCCCATATGTTTGGGGACGGCGGTTCCAACTACAAACTGACCATGCTGCACTAAAGTGGCTTCATACTGCCAAGGGGAACAACAAGAAACTTCTTCGGTGGAGTTTAGCTCTCCAAGATTTTGATTTTGGAATTCAACACATCACAGGAGCTTCTAACAAAGTTGCTGATGCACTCTCCCGTGAAAGTTTCCCAGAATCCAGTAGTTAAAAAGTGTTCTTAAAATGTAAAAGTCTGTTAGTTATATACTTAGTAGTATATGTAAAGGTGCATGTGTTGTATTAATCTGTTTATTTTCAAGTTCTAGAAGGAAATTGCCGCCAGTGAGCTTCCCCACTGTCTGCAATTTGGGGGGCGTGTCATAAACAGATAGCTAAGGGTTAATGTCTCTTTCACCTGAAACACCTGACCAGAGAACCAATCAGGAAACTGGATTTTTTCAACTTTGGGTGGAGGGAAGTGTGTCTCGGAGTCTTTTGTCTGTCTGCCTGTTTCCTCTGAGCTGTGGAGAAGTAGTTCTATTTTCTAGTCTTCTGTTTCTAAGTGTAAGGACAAAGAGATCAGATAGTAAGTTCTATGGTTTCTTTTTCTTTGGTATTTGCATGAATATAAGTGCTGGAATGCTTTGATTTGTATTCTTTTTGAATAAGGCTGTTTATTCAATATTCTTTTAAGCAATTGACCCTGTGTTGTATCATCTTAATACAGAGAGAACATTTGTATTTTTTCTTTCTTTTTATATAAAGTTTTCTTTTAAGACCTGTTGGAGTTTTTCTTTACTCAGGGAAATTAAGTCTGTACTCACCAGGGAATTGGTGGGAGGAAGAAATCAAGGGGAGAGCTGTGTGTTGGATTGCTAGCCTGATTTGGCATTTCCTCTGAGTGAAGAGGAAAGTGCTTTTGTTCCAGGATTGGGAACGGAGAGGGGGACGTACTCTGCCTAGTTTCACAGAGCTTGTGTCTGTGTATCTCTCCAGGAGCACCTGGAGGGGGGAAGGGAATCAGGATTATCTCCCTTTGTTGTGAGACTCAAGGGATTTGGGTCTTGTGGTCCCCAGGGAAGGTTTTTCAGGAGGACCAGAGTGCCCCAAAACACTCTAATTTTTTGGGTGGTGGCAGCAGTACCAGGTCCAAGCTGGTAACTAAGCTTGGAGGTTTTCATGCTAACCCCCAAATTTTGGACGCTAAGGTCCAGAATCTGGGAATAAGGTTATGATAACTTGGAAAAATGAAATTATAAACTGTTTACAAAGTGGTTTCTGGAAAGGAAGATGCACAGTTGATCATATTGTAAGATTAGAAACAGAAATACAAAAAAACCATGAGGAAGATTGAGTTTATGATAAGTCGTCTTTTTGGACATTGAAAAAACATGTGCCAGGCTCTGAAGGGAAGATTTGCTGTATAAAATAGCCACAGCTGGAATAAGAAGAAGAATGTTCTGGTGCATAAGTGACTTCTTAAGTCTCTTATAGAAGTTTTAATAGAACCAGTCTTAATAGAACCAGACAAGTTAGGGTCAGGGTGGCTTTGTTGAATATTTATAAACTTAGTAATGACATTCCAAAGGGAAGCATTATCAGCCCACCCCTGTTTAACATTATGATTCATGATCTCCTGGAGAGTATACGGGCAGGAGTAGGTATTACTGTATTTGTAGATGACTGTGCTGTATTGGGCATTAATAAAATGGATGCTACGCCTTTAACTCAGCTTCTAAATCAACACAAAAAAGAACCAATTCAACCCCAAGCTCTGTGAATAGCATGTTGTACGAGTATTATGGCTAGACTGTATGTGCTGCAGGGAGCAACTGGAGAAAGGCTATAAACTTAAGGATGAAATTGGTAGATTTAACCTTTTGGGCTAAGGTTAACGGAACTAGTGAAGACAAGGCAACTAAAAGAATATACGAGTGCTGTTGGGAAGAAAGTAGACTGGAAGTAACTGGGTGCCACAAACTCCCACATCCTAACAAAGTCAAAAGGTGGGTAACAGACTTGTGTGAAAAGAAAGATCTGGAAGAAGTTACAATCTTTAGTCACGGGAAATCAAGCTATAGCTGGACGGTACAGAGAAACAAAGGGAAGAGCAGAATTGTCAAATATGGATGACTAAGAGTTATGAATTTATACATGGCAAACAGGGTCAGCAGTTCCAAATCTATACTGATTGGTCTCTAGAGATGACAACACAGGTAGAGTGAGAATGGCCTTTTGTATCCCTGAATTTGGAATTAAGAGATCTATGAGGCTATCCAATTTTGTAACCATTATAACAGCCAAATTGATGTTGGGCATACATCCCTTATCCAGGTCAGCATCAACTATGTCTGCTATCCTATCTGACTCAGGTATACTGAAAGTTTAATCAATGAAATACTGTTTAATAAGCTTAATTAACTTAATCAATGAAATACTGTTAACCATGGAGATAGTACAATTAGGTATACATATAGTAATAGTGTGTATTCTGGTTTATGCAAGGATACCAGGCAATTAAATGGGAGATAAAGCAGGGGAAAATGCCTTAAAATGAGGAGGTTGATATAAAGATCCCTCTGAGCACAGAGGATTTCAAAAGTTTGGTTAAGGAGAACTTAAGAAGGAATGACAAGAACGATGGACCAAAGAGACAAAAGGACAAAGGTTCTATTAAATATGTCCTAAACTTGTGTATAATGGTATACTTAATAGCTATGATAGAAGAAGTGAAGTAACTTTATTTAGAGGGTAAACAGGTCACTGTCACATGAATGTTATATTTACTGAACAAGCACAAAGACAGGTTGCGCAACACATATGAAGTCCAAGAAACAGTTGAGCATCTGCTGTGGCAATGCAGGGAGAATTACACAGAAAGAAAGATTTTTATGAAGAACTGAAAGGTGAAAGACTATAGCCTGAAAGGACTGGTGAGAGTACTGGGCAAGTAGGGGTAGCATTTAAAAGCATTACTTTGCTTTTTTAAGGATACAGGACTGAGTGAGAAGATATAGATTTTTTCTTACAAAAGAACTGTGGTAGAAGCATGTGAGGCTCTGACTGCAAGAGGCTGCTGTGCCATAAAATGTCAGGAAAAGAAAAAAAAATAGTGGTTTTTCAAAGGATTCATCATGTCTGTGATAGGCGTTGCATCTGCATGTTCCCAGCCAGGCGTCAGGTCTTCATGTGAAGACATCAAGAGATGGAGAATCCATCACTTACCTCAGTAGTTTGTTCCAATGGTTAATCTCCCACATTGCTAAAAATGTGTGCCTAATTTCCAGTATAAATTTGTCTGGCTTTAGCTTCCAACCATTGGTTCTTGTTAGGCCTTTCTTCACCAGATTGAAGTGACCTTTAGTACCCTGTATTTTCCCCCATGAACATACTTATTCACTGTAATCAGGGGCGGCTCTGTTTTTTGCCACCCCAAGTAAGTCAGTCAGACAGATTTGGTGGCGTTTCTGCGGGTGATCTGCTAGTCTCGTGCCTTTGGCGGACCCACCACTGAAGTGCCGCTGAAGCCGTGGGACCAGCAGACCTCCCGCAGAAATGCTGCCAAAGGCCACCCTCACAGCGACCGCCAGGCCACCCACTGCAGCTTGCCACCCTAGGCACGTGCTTGCTGCGCTGGAGCCTGGAGCCATCCCTGACTGTAATCAAGTCACTTCATAATCTTTTTGATAAAGTAAACACATTGATCCCTTTAACTCTCTCACTATAAGGCATTTCCCCCAGCATTTGAAGCATTTTCATGATTCTTTTCAGGGGCTGAGGATGACTGGAGCGCTTGGATAGGACACTTTGATTGGGCTGCAAGGGTGAATCAGTGGTCTGAGGGAGCAGTGATTTTTTTTTGATGCTACTGACGAAAGGAAAGGCATGCTTGTCCTCCCCAGCTACAGGCAGATTCCATAGCCCAGAAAGAGGCATTGGAGTAGCAGTGAAGACTGGGCTCTGCCAGCATTTGCAGACTGGAAATGCCAAGCCAGGGACACACTCAGAGACTATGGCAGTCAGCAGTGAAATCCTTGCTGAGATGGGACAAAGCAGAACAGGATGGCCTAGCACAAGACCACTTCATTGCTAGTACAGTCCAAAGAAACATCCAGATACAACTGCATAGGGAAAAAGCATGAAGCTGTCATGCTAGCAAGTGAAATGGAGCAGACTGGTGGGTTGGAAAAGAGTGAGGAAGCAACATCAAAGATCTGGGGCTCCAGAGGTCAAGGGCCCAATTAAAAGCCTGCAGATAGCAGTGAAAATATTGATCAAGGAACTTAAAAAGCTTCCAATGGAAGAATAGCAGGTGGCACCACAAAAACAGAAGTTGCCAAAATCAAAACAAGCAGTATTTCAATGAAGAAGAGCAAGCCAACACTCCAGATAGAGGCCAGTCAGGCCCTGGAATGAATCAGCAGATGCTGCAGAAGAGCAAGACTGCTGGATATGTGGAAGGTTTGGGGATTTTAAACAGGGTGGCCCACTGATTAAAACTGATATTGTATAGTCAGGGACAGGGAATAATGTCCATCTGCAAATTCATGGCTACTGAGGATTTATATGTCATTGTAGGAAGTGATATCTGTCTGCCTGAGAAGATGGGGGAGTCTCATGTGAGATCCTAATCAATTTGGGGGCACAAGTTTCTGTGTTATCTGAAAGCCTCTGAAGCGAAGCTTCTAAGGGAGAAATCTTAGAAATTCTCTCCTTACTTTGCAGTGGTCAGGGCAGCAAATGGCCAAAGACTGGATGTAAGGGGGCAGCTGGCAAATCACTATAGTAACTGACACCTTTAATCTGGTAATAGATTTTGTTGTGGTCTGGGTCACAGATCAAGAAAAAATGGTTTGAATTGACTTGCTAATGAAGTATGGTGGATAAAATGTGCACAATAATTGGAAAATTAATTTCTGTAGTTTGTCAGAACGACATTGGTGTATAGTTATAAACAGATAGCTAAGGGTTAATGTCTCTTTTAACTGTAAAGGGTTAACAAACAGGGACCCAAACACCTGAACAGAGGACCAATCAGGAAACAAGATACTTTCAAATCTCGGTGGAGGGAAGCCTTTGTTTGTGTTTTTGGGTTTGGCTTTGTTCTCTCTGGGCTCTGAGAGTGACCACACATACCTACAGGCTCTCTAATCTTCTATTCCAATTTTGTAAGTACAAATGTAGAAAGGCGGTGTAGTCTTTTTATTTGTTTTCCTTTATTTGCAATTGTGTCGTTTGCTGGAAGTATTTTAAATTGTATTTGCTGGGGGGAGGCTTCTTTTTAGTTTCTATAAGCTGACAGACCCTGTAACTTTTTACCATCTAAATTGCAGAGATAGACCTTTTACTTTTTCTTTCTTTTTATTAAAAGTTTTGCTTTTAAGACCTATCTGATTTTTTTCCCCTTGTTAAGGCTCAAGGGAATTGAGTCTGTACATAACAGGGAAGGAGAAGGGAGGGGAAGGGTGGAATCCCTTTGTTTTAGATTCACGGAGCTTGAATCTGGATTGCCTCTGGGGGAAGGTATCATTCCTCTCTGTGTGGTGATTCAAGGAGTTGAATCACGGTGATCTCCTAGTGTACCCAGGGCGGGAAAGAGCTGGGAGGAAGAAAGGAGGGGGAAGGGAAATGGTTTATTCCCCTTTGTTGTGAGACTCAAGGAATTTGGGTCTTGGGGTCCCCAGGGAAGGTTTTGGGGGAGACCAGAGTCTATTAGGCTCTCTACTCTAAGTCCTGATTGGTGGCAGCATTACAGGATCTAAGCTGGTAGTTAAGCTTAGGGGAATTCATGCTAGTACCCATATTTTGGACACTAAGGTCCAGATTTGGGAATTATACTATGACATGTATGTACGGTAATTGTGGAAAAGAAGGCAATAATTCCCTCAAGGGTAATGGTGTTAGAAGGTAATTCCAAGACAGATAGTAGGTCTAGCAAATAATGATAGACTAAATAGGGTGTCAGAAGATGATGGAGAAAAGTTAACAAGACAGAGATCCTGTCTTACAGCAAATCAAATGCAGCCTCTTAGCTATCTAGCCAAATAGCCAGGGTTCAAACAATAGCTCAAGGAAGCCCATCCTTGTCTTTGTGTTTCAAGTACTGCATCTGACCAGATGGGAGATCTCTAACAAGCTCTCAGTCAGGCTCTACTGGCCATGATGGAGAGTGTCTGTGGAGCAATGATGCTTAATCTGCACTGATTGGGCTGCCGGGAAATTGATAGGTCCCACCTCAGAGCATCCCTAGTTACACTAAGCGATGTTGTCTTTCAAAGGTTACTTAGCTATCATGATATGGAGATGTCAGATCACTATGAAGATTGTGGTTGCATAACTTGTTCTGCTTATTATTCTGTTATGTAGATGTTGGGATTTTTCCAAAGTGGGAGCAGTGTAACTGAATTACTGTGCTGGCTGTGTCCATGTATCCACAGACAGCACCAAAAGAATATGGTTTATCCCAGAGAAGGACCATGGACTTGGGAAGTAACCCTGAACAGGGGGTTGGAGGTGGAAGAGGGAGCAGTGAAAGGGCTTGGAGAAGCAGCACTAGGAGTAGAAGTGGAGCTGTCTCTGTCCCTCCTGCCAGTAATAAGCATGTGTTCTTTTGTTACAGAGCTCATGCCTGCGTCATCATTCTAGGAACTCTGCATGCTTGTGTTGACCCACAGGGTCACGTAACAGAATACTGGTATTTAATCTCAGTGCTGCCATATACAAAGGTAAAATCACCTCCCTACTGCTACTTGTTACTCTCCTGTTTATACATGCAAGGATCATGTTCACCCTTTTTTTCTACATTATATTTCTGGGAACTCATGTTCTGTTGCTTGTCCACTATGATGTCTAAATCAGAGTCATTTTTTTCCAGGATACAGTCTCCCATTCTGCAGGGATGGCCTGCATTCTTCATTCCTAGCTGTAGAACTTTGCATTTGCCTGTTTTAAAACACATTTTGTTTGAATAAGCCCTTCTTAGCACATGATTCAGATGACTCTGACTGCTTCCTGTGCCCCAAATCATGATAGAATCTCAAAACAACACATTACACATACAGTATTCATGTTCAGTAAGCTCCTTCATGTAACCTTGAAAGCAGGCAACTTAGGTCAGGAATACAACTTTTACCAGAGTTGGCCTTAATAAACTAAACTAAAAGCCCAAACTAGGAAATGCTCAATGCTCGAAACAGCCCAAACCACAGTCGTCCTTCCTAGAAATCAATCAACACTGCAAAGACAACATTGGATATGGTTTTCAACCAACATTTTTTTCCAGCCTTCTAGAAGTAAAACACATATTGGAACCAAATGTTTAAACCATGAGTGATTATTGTGGGCAGTGTGACATGGGAAACATTTGCTCATTAGTGATCTATCTGAACTCATTTGTGGCTTGGACATCCTCTGAACTCCTGAGGATATTTCTCCGATCACACTGCCCCACTGTCTCTTTTTTTTTGCTTGACTGGGAAGCTACAGCCATGTTAAGTAGCTACTCTTGTAAAATAGGTTTAGCTAGCAAGGATTAAATACATTTTATTGGGCCATGGTAAAACCATTTTCAATTCCATGTTTCTGACTGGTCCTTACTGATGAAGAAAGACATGTTTTAACTCATATTAGCAGAGTATATTCTTTCTAGTGTTTTAAATCAACACTGAAGAGATTTGAGCTCCTCCTCAGTCTTCATCCTTCTCCCTCACCACACCTCCTTCTTTAAAAATTGATTCGGCTCACATACACACATGTTCTCAGCATGCAAGCTGGTTGGACAGCCCTGCTTCCTTCCATCTCCCTGTCAACAATCAGTCCCTCCAATTTACAGTCACAGCTCAGCTCAGTGTACTTCCCTAGTTACTATAAAAGGCCATGTTGGTTTTTAAGCAGATGTTCAATGGAGAGTGCTGCTTAAAACATGATGGAATTATAGGATTCCATAATTCTCATGCAACAAGTACCCCGGAGCCAAGAAGGCAAAAGAAATCATTTCTAGTTAAAACTGTATATATTTTCTCTTAGCAAAGCAAAGCAATTGATGGATAAAATACTGAATGGTATGGACAATGGTCTTCCATTTGAGAATGGTGGGCCTAATTCTCAGTTCCTCCCTTCCTGCACTCGGAGCAAGAATGGAGGAATGAGACAAAATGTGAATTAATATTTCATGTTGTGATAAATCCATGCATATCTATGAAATATCATTCCCATATGATTTAATTTTACTGCTGTCCTCCAATTCAAACCTCAAATGTGCAGTAATAACAACAAATAACAAACCTCTTTCTGAAACGTTTCTGATGCTTGTTAAAGCCGTGGGTGGTAAATTGAAAATAGTTAAATTATTCACCGGGTAAGGTTCTTCTAGATGAAATGGGAGTTTTCAGACATTTTAAAAAGAAAAGAAGAAGAAATGGCATCTATACTCTGTTCCTCAACTTTTGCAAAGTTAGAGTGACAAACTTATGGAGTCTAAGGGCTTGGCTACATTTGCAAGTTAGAGTGCATTAAACCAGCCCTGGGCACGCTAACTCCTGAGGTGTCCACACTGACAAGGCACTTAAAGCGCCTGGACTCTGCAGCTGGAGAGCTCCTGGTAATCCACCTCCACGAGAAGCATAAGGTTTGATGTGCCCCAAGTGTCAGTGTGGATGACGTATTGCATTACTGCGCTGTGATTGGCCTCTGGAAACATCCAATAATCCCCTGAAGTCAAGTGGCCACTCTTGTCATTGTTTTGAACTCAGCTGCAGGTATGCGGATATCCCCTTTCAAAGCTCCGTTTCTGACAGCCAGCATGCTTATCTGCTCCAGGACAAAGCAACCATTGCTGTGGAATGCTGCTGCTGTGAGTGTGTGTGAGATAGAGAGGCGGGGTGGGAGTGGGGTCTGCTGCTTACAAGACAGCATGCTGACACACCCTGCCCCCCAAAACACAGTCTCTCCCCCAAATACACACAACACACTCCCTGTCACACTCCACCCCCTACATTTGAAAAGCCCTCTGCAGCCACCTGCACACTGGGATACTACCACAATGCACTGCTCTTCGTGGCTTTGCAAGAGCTGCTAATGTGACCATGCCACGGCGCTTGCAGCTGACACTGTAAACACACAGCAGCGTTTTCCCTGCTGTGGACTCCGAAGGCTGGTTTAACTCCCAGCCCTCTACATCTGCAAGCGTAGCTAAGCCCTAATTTTTGTCTTGTCACTCTGCAAATGATCCAAATCTAGAGAAGTTTAAAAAAAATTAGAGAGAAGAAAAAGAAAAAAATGGGAGGAAAAAATGGGGGCCCTTAATGTCATTTGTAGAACATAAGAACAGCCGTACTGGGTCAGACCAAAGGTCCATCTAGCCCAGTATCTGTCTACCGACAGTGGCCAATGCCAGGTGCCCCAGAGGGAGTGAAGCTAACAGACAATGATCAAGTGATCTCTCTCCTGCCATCCATCTCCATCCTCTGATGAGCAGAGGCTAGGTTACATTCAGTGGGGAAAAAGGAAGAAAAAAGAGTCAGAGTGTATGGGGTAAAACCAAAAATTAAAATTTTTGGAATTTGTTTTTTAAAAATTGAGCACAATTTAGTTTTAAATATTTCAGAGGAAAATTACATAAAAATGGCATTGTCCCATTCAAAAAACATCATAGACTTTAAGATCAAAAAGGACCATTGTGATCACCTAGTCTGACCTCCTGCACATTGCAGGGCACAGACTGTTACTTACCCACTCCTGTAATAAACCCATAACCTCTGGCTGAGTCACTGAAGTCCTCAAATCATGGTTTAAAGACTTCATGTTTCAGAGAATTCCCCATTTACACTAGTTACCTGCAAGTGATCCATGTTCCATGCTGCAGAGGAAGGCAGAAAACTCCCAAGGTCTCTGCCAATCTGACATGGTGAGAACATTCCTTCCTGACACCATGTATGGCGATCAGTTAGACCATGAACGTGTGGGCAAGACCTGGGAAAGAATTCTCTGTAGTATCTCTGAGCCCTCCCCATCTAGTGTCCCATCTCTGGCTGTTGGGGATTTTTGCTACTAGCAGTCACCAGTGAGCCACATGTCACTGTGAGCAGTCACATAATACTACCCCCTCCATAAACTTTTCAAACTTAGTCTTAAAGGTAGTTAGTTTTTTTGCCACCACTGCTTCCCTTGGAAAGCTGTTTCAGAACTTCACTCCTCTGATAGTTAGAAATCTTCGCCTAATTTCAAGCCCAAACTTGTTAATGGACAGTTTATATCCATTTGTTCTTGTGTGAGCATTGGCACTAACTCAAATAACCCCTCTCCTCCCTGGTATTTATCCCTCTGATGTATTTATTGATAGCAATCATATCTCCCATGATCCTTCTTTTGGTTAGGCTAAACAAGCCAAGCTCTTTGGATGTCCTCTCATAAAACAGGTTTTCCATTCCTCTGATCATTCTAGCTCTTCCCTTCACATGTTCCAGTTTGAATTCATCTTTCTTAAACATGAGAGACCACAACTGCATGCAGAATTCCTGATGAGGTCTCAACAGTGCCTTGTATAATGGTGCTAACTGGGGTTGTCAATTAATGGCAGTTAACGCTCGCACTTAAATAAAATTAATCCCAATTAATTGCAGTTTTAGTCGCACTGTTAAACAATAGAATACCAATTGAAATTTATTAAATATTTTGGCTGTTATTCTACATTTTCATATATATTGATTTCAATTACAATACCGGAATATAAAGTGTATTTTATTTTTGTTTACAAATATTTGCACTATAAAAATGATAAAAGAAATAGTATTTTTCAATTCACCTCATACAAGTACTGTAGTGCAATCTCTTCATTGTAAAAGTAAAACTTATAAATGTAGATTTTTGTTTGTTGCATAACTGCACTCAGAAACAAAATATTGTAAATCTTGTACACTCAGTCCTACTTCTTGTTCAGCCAATCATTAAGATAAACACATTTGTTTACATTTACAGGAAATAATGCTGCCCTCTTATTTACAATGTCACCAGAAAGTGAGAACAGTCATTTGCATGACACTTTTGTAGCTGGCACTGCAACGTATTTACATGCCAGATATAATAAGCATTTGCATATCCCTTCATGCTTTGGCCACCATTCCAGCAGACATGCTTCCATGCTGATGATGGTCGTTAAAAATATATTCCTTTAATTAAATTTGTGATTGAACTTGTTGGGGAAGAATTGTATGTCCCCTGCTCTGTTTTACCCGCCTTCTGCCATATATTTAATGTTATAGCTTGGGAAGGACCCAGCATATGTTCATTTTAAGAACACTTTCACTGCAGATTTGACAAAATGCAAAGAGGGTACCAACATGAGATTTCTAAAGATAGCTACAGCACTTGACCTTCCCACCTAAACTCCTGTCAAGGAAAAGGAAAAGGAAAAACTAAATAAAAAACAATAAGAAAAGAACCAAAAACCCAAACAAACACCAAAAACAAAACCAGACCACCACACACTCCTTCCCCCAACTTCCATTTCAAACTCACCAGTTTACAGCTCTGTTTGTTGGCTCCTGTGCACTCGTATCACTGCACCGGTGTCGCTGAATGACTGTTTCATCATTTTTGATGAAACACCAATTTTCAGAGGGAAAATGTTTGAGGTGAAATTTTTTCACCAGATCTTCTTTGATCTCTTTTTTTCTTGTGCAGGGACACAGGATAGGCCCTCAATGTATAAGTGACCAGTCAGGTAAGTCTGAAGGACTGCATGATTGGGAGAGGAAAAAAAAATGAATAGAAGTTCATTTTTGTTTTTCCCTTGAGGATTGATTGCTACATTGCGACAGACCCCTTCTCATCTTTCTCAGATGGAAGACTGTACTCAGTGTACTGACTACTTTACTGGAAGAAGGGAGTGAATAACTACATGGCCATCCATATTAAGAAAGCATCTTCAGTAGCTGAGCTTAGTTGGCACTAGAGAAAGCATATTTAATATGTTAGTTGGACCAAACTTCGTTAACGATTGCTGGAGCTATTTGACCTCTTTTTAGGATACCTGAAAGTGATCTAGTTGCAGGCTAACACAAGGAACAGCTACCAGGTTTTCACCCAGCACAGATATTATTTCTTTTCTTACCTCTAAGAAGCAACAGGAAAACTGCAGATGACAATCATGCTCCAAATTTTAAAATTCTCTCATATGTTTTTTTCCCAATAATTCTTATTGGTCTTGCTTCCATAGCCCATAAGGCTCTTCCCCAGGTGCTCCCGCGGGTTGTTTGCAATGGTAGGGGACAGGGCTAAACAACCCTGGGGCTCACTTGCAGTTTATGCCTTAAGTTCCTAAAAGCTCATGCTTCAGGGTATCAGCTGGCCACCTGTACTGGTCAGGAAGGGAATTCCCCCACCCCCAATTTTTTTGGGGGAAAATAGGATCATCTCCACCCCTTAAGTATCTGGGATGGCCATGGCTGAAGATGGGACATGGGATGAGGAGGTACAGGGCTCTGATATGGCACTGAGCATTCTTTCTCTCAAGTGCTTGGCTGGCTGATTCTTGCTTGCATGTACATGGTCTAACTGATCACCATATATGGGGTTGGGAAGCAATTTTACTCCATGTCAGATTTTTGGTTTTTGTTTTTGGTTACTTTGTTTTGTTTTTGCATTCCTCTGCAGTGTCTGGGTGCGGGACATTTACTGGGATTATCTGGATATGTTTCACTTATTCATTTCCCCGCCATTGTGGTGGCATCAGGCACTAATGCACCTCAGTCTCTCCTATTCTCTGCCTGTACTCTAGGGAGAATTCTGTGCCACTGCACACATGCAGAATTCCTGTCCCCCGCAGATTTGTTTTAGCCGCAAAAAATACATTCTGCTGGAGCAGTGCTGCAGTTACACCTTTCGCCCACCAGCAGTTGTTGTGGTGCCAGAACAGAGGGCATTCAGTTCCGCGGCAATAGCCGTCAAAAGCTGAGAGGGAGGAGAGGCTGCATTCATCACAGCATCCTTCTCACTGGGCCAGGTTTGGAGACACAAGATAAGGGAGAACAGACAGATCGGGGCACATGGGGATGCTGGGAGGGAGTCACACAGAATGAGGTTTAAAAGGGCTAGTGGGAGGCAGAGATAGCTCAGTTCTTTGAGCATTGGCCTGCTAAACCCAGGGTTGTGAGTTCAATCCTTGAGGGGCCACTTAGGGATCTGGGGCAAAAATCAGTACTTGGTCCTGCCTAGTGAAGGCAGGGGGCTGGACTCAATGACTTTTCAAGGTCCCTTCCAGTTCTAGGAGATAGGTATATCTCCTATTATTATTATTAGTGGGGGGGGGGACAGATTGGGTGGGGCTGAGTGGGGTGGGGAGGTGCAGGCACCAGCATTCAAAGCTGGTGCTTGGGGTGGCAATCTGCAAGGGGCGGCAGTCCCTGTTATTTTGCTCCCAAGCAGTGGCCTAATTGCTGCTGCAGACAGCAGGGGCAGTCTGTGTGCCCTTAGGGCAGCAGGCACATTTCCACAGTGGCAGCAATTCAGCAGCAGTTTCTATGTTTAGCTGAAGCTGCTGCCGAATTGCTGCCACTGCAGAAATGCGCCTGCCACCCTAAGGGCACACAGACTGCCCCCGCCATCCGCGGTGGCAATTTGGTGCGCTACTTGAGGCAGTGAAAACTGTAGACCCAGGCCTGGATGCAGGCGCACAAGGGGATCATAGAATCATAGGAGATTAGGGTTGGAAGAGACCTCAGGAGATCATCTAGTCCACCCCCAGGCTCAAAGCAGGACCAACACCAACTAAATCATCCCAGCCAAGGCTTTTGTCAAGCCAGGCCTTAAAAACCTCTTAGGAAGGAGATTCCATCACTTCCCTAGGTAACCCATTCCAGTGCTTCACCACCCTTCTAGTGAAATAGATTTTCCTAATATCCAACCTAGACCTCCCCCACTGCAACTTGAGTCCATTGCTCCTTGTTCTGTCATCTGCCAACATTGAGAACAGCTGAGCTCCATCCTCTTTGGAACTCCCTTTAGCTAGTTGAAGGCTGCTATCAAATCCCCACTCACTCTTCTGCAGACTAAAAAAGCCCAATTCCCTCAGCCTCTCCTCATAAGTCATGTATCCCAACCCGCTGATCATTTTCGTTGCCCTCTGCTGGACTATCTCCAATTTGTTCACATCCTTTCTGTAGTGAGATGCCCAAAACTGGACACAATACTCCAGATGTGGAGTCACCAGTGCCGAATAGATGGAGAAATCACTTCTCTCAATCTGCTGGCAACGCTCCTAATAATGCATCCCAATATGCCGTTAGCCTGCTTGGCAACAAGTGCACACTGCTGGCTTATATCCAGCTTCTCATCCACTGTAATCCCCAGGTCCTTTTATTCAGAACTGCTGCTTAGCCAGTTGGTCCCCAGCCTGTAGCAGTGCATGGGATTCTTCTGTCCTAAGTGCAGGACTCTTTACTTGTCCTTGTTGAGCCTAATCAAATTTCTTTTGGACCAACCCTCCAATTTATCTAGGTCACTCTGGGCCCTATCCCTTCCCTCCAGCATATCCATCCTCTTCCCCTCGCTTAGTGTCATCTGGGAACTTGCTGAGGGTGCAATCTATCCCATCATCCAGATCATTAATAAAGATGACTGAGGTGGGGGGGGACACATGGGGATGGGGCAAGGGTGGCTGATGAGTGGGAGCGCAGGGACACATGGGGACAGGGGCAGGTCTGCATGACTGAATGGGAGAGGCTAGGAGTCAGCCAGAGTCTGCATGGGGGAGGCTCCCCAACTCCCTAACAATCCCCCTCAAAAATCTGTTCCATACTTTTCACTCCCACACCCAACAAGCCTCTAGGTTTACTCCCAGGTTCCTTTCCAGCAATTACTTCCCTCTTCCTCTACTTCTCCGTTATCCCTGACTCTCCCAAGTCTTTGCACTGTTTCTGAGGGGTGCGGGAAATATGTTTCTGTATTGCAGTTTAAATTAATTATTACTCAAAGTTCTGCATTAATATGCCCAGTAAGAAATCTATTTGTCAAAAAACGTTTCATGAATATTTTTTGTTGTCTGTATTGTTACAGACATACTTGCTGACAGGTATTTTGAAATAAATTACCAAAATACTTGAAACTGGAGTGATTAGATTGTGGTATTATGACAAAGTATGCAGAATTTTAAAAAAATATGATTGTGTACAGAATTTTTAATTTTTTGGCACAGAATTCCCACAGTAATAGCACATAATAGTCTAGTCTCCTGAGGACTGTAATACTTTGGCCTAATTTCAGTTGTTGGCTTTAGTGTGGGGGTGCTGGGTGGCTTTGGTGGTTTACAGGAGGTCAGATTAGATGATCTAATGATCCCTTCTGGCCTGAAACTCTATTATTCTATACTTAACTCATTCAAAGTGCAGTTGTTCCATATCTTTAGAATTAGACATTCCCAGCTTTTTTTCAATGAGTTCAGATTCCTTGCTAAAACTGTGGCGGCCACTCCTTTTCTCAGCATAGTAACACGACATCAGCTTGCACTACGTTCATATTTCATGTCTTTCAACACATTTTAGAAAACCAATGCTCTTAATGACTTCTTAAGCTGTGTTAATATTTCATATAGCAGGAGATATATTGGTAAAGATAAATTCCTCCAGGAGTGAATAATGTACAACTGTTTCGAACACTAATAGCAACACCCTCTCTTGCCTAGGATTGTCCACAAGGCAGTCACTTTTCAGGAACTTGCAACCGGTGGAATGAAAACTTTGGGTGTTGAGGTAACTTATTAATATGCAACTCTAGAAGATGAATATTTACTGTAAATAACCTATTCAGCTGCATAAGTGGTTGTCATTTATATTTGCATTATATTTTTTTTAAGTTGGTTCTTTTTTTTTCAAGGGAAAATACTGGGTCTGTAATACAAGACTCTAGTCACCAGCAGCAATCAATAGAAGTTATTGTTAATAGCACCTATAAAACTACTGTTGGTTTATTTGAGTTCAGATTCAAATAGACTGGCACAGTTGTCAGAGGTGGCATCCATTTTGTGTGTGTGTGTGTGAGAGAGAGAGAGAGAGAGAGATTTAGCACCCACAGATACTCACATCTACCAAAATTGCATCCACAAAAAAACTGGAGGCTGGATTGAGGCCTTTTGATCACTAGTTCTGATGGAGGGAGGGGCAGAACCACCTAGAAACTTTTTAAAATATCTTTTTTTCAGGGCTCTTGTCTCTGGAATCTCTAGCTCAAACAACCCCAAATCTGGTTCAGTAACCCTACTCTGCACCCACCTAAGGCACACCAAATTTTAAAGGTTTCAGACTAGGCATGTCAATTTTAGAGGGCATAGAAATGTTGACCTTTAAACAAATGTCACTATGCAACCTTTACAATGGTGGAGTTCCCGTGCCACAATAATTTCCTATTTTAAAGCCTAAATTCAGCTAAAATGTCTGTAGCTATAAAAATGAGACGTGAGTGCAGATAGAGAAACCAATGTTATTTAATTGATTAAGTCATGCTAAACTCTATACAATTCATTTAAATTGGGTGGTTTTATTCACCCATGTATCTTGTTATCTTGTGTTCACATTTCTGGTTTCACTGGCCTTTCAGACAAAGTATTTTTACAAAGAATTTCTGTGGCTTGATGTTCCACTGTCCTGTTTTACATTTACTTAAAAAAAAAGCCATAAATTCAATTCTGATATAGTTTCTTTTGGACTCACCTCACAAATTCATTGTTCAGTTCTTGGCCCAATACACAAAGGCATTTTGTGTGTGTATGTGTAGAGAAGTCCATGAAATTGTCTTAAACTTCACTTTTTCTCATTGCAAAAGTTTTCCTTGGCTTTGTAACAGGCACATAAATTGGTAGTTTGTGCTTCTTCTAAATTTGGCCTTAATTAATAAATGAGAATTCCTAACTGCCTTCCTAGTTAGAATTAAAAAGATCAATACAAATGACCTCTAGAAGAACGTGATATCTGGTGGTTAGTACATTACTTGCTGAAATGTAATGGGCATGGAGGCTGATGAAACCAAAAAAGAAATATTTGAATAAAACTTTCCACCAATGATGTCAGCCCCCGTTTATCTGTGTCTTCTACAAACTCCTTTGTGCTTGCTTCCAGGCCACTTCTATAAAGGCACTAACCTGTCTTTTTACAAATCACTCCTGAAAACCTTTTTATTATGATGCCTAAGGGAAACAGATAAAGGTAGCTAATGGCCAGTAGAGATTATGATCTAAACAAATACATTATGATAAATATCAGTCATCTATTTTGGGGCAAAAATGGCCAATTTAAAATCATCGAGCTGTGAACCTATGTGGCCTATGCATGTGTACATTCTTGTTATTGTTTCCCTTGCCCTTGTTCCCCCATCCCTTCTAAATGGTTTGTTACGTCCACTTGTTACATCTTGTCTTCACTGGATTGTAAGCTCTAGGGCTAGGCACCATTTTCTTGTGTTGTACTCGCTCAAAGGGATCTTGACCCTGACTGGCAATTCTAGGTTTTTTTCATAACACAAATAATAATTAACTACCAGCACAGCAGCCTTCACAAGAGGCAGGATGTGGAGTTCAGCATACCTGGCTGAGATGGCTCTTTAGTTTAAACACAGATATTTCCTTATTTCACAAGTGCCTCCCTTTGTTTTGACTCCACACACCTCGTGAAGTTTTGAAAGGGCTCAGAGAAACCTTGGGCAAGGAAACTTCCTACAGACACTTCCAGATGGGGTGGGGGGTTGCTTTCAGAGGTTAAGGATAAGACCAAAGGTATAAAGGGCAGCCTTCCTAATCTGTATGTCTGTCAGAGCTGCTGGTGGGTTAAGGAGATTAAAGTCACTTTGTTGAAGGTTCTGTTTTATTTTGATTTGTGTTTTAATATGAGGTTTGCCAAAAAAAAAAAATTCCCAGTGTGATGCTAGAGTTAAAAGGCAAACACCGCCATTAGATATATAAATAGGGGAATGTAGAGTAAGAGTAGGAAGGTGATATGACAGACATTGCAATCCCCTGCAATATCTTTGGGGGGCCATATTTCACTAAATTTATGTATTACTATGGGCCAGGGATTGTATGCCGTTTCAAAGGGGAGAGGTACCATAACTACTGCAGGAATAAACAACTGTGGGGGGCGAATGGGGGGGGAGGGATGGAGTGATTAAGGTCAATCACTTACCAAGTAAACAGCCCCAGAGAGGTACCACTCCCTGGAGAGGCTTCCATATACTGGTTCAAACTGGGTTTCACAGAGACCAACAGACAGAGAAAAATGCTTTTGGCATAAAAAGGCTGAATTTAAACTGGCTCGGGGCCTCCCTTCTGATCTACCAAAGGGACAAAGCCCTCTGTCCAAAGGTGGCCCCAACCTCTGCAAAAGGGTTAGGAAGATTTTGGCCTACTAGTGCCCTATAAGATGATAGTTACTCCTGGTATGTTAGTGTGTGTTTATTGGCTTTTATTATGTTTTCTCTGTATTGTTTTTACCTTAAGAATAAATCTGCTTGCTTAGAAAGAGTTGTATGATAGCCAGTAACTGCTGGCAAAACACTGTTCATATCCTCCAGGAGAGAGCAAAGCACGGGCACTGGGCTTTAGGCAGACTGGCTTGCTGGGATATCATAGTGTAAAGAGGGAGTTGTGTAGCCTTAAAATACCCCTGCCAGAAGGGAGTGAAACAAGAGCTAATGTGAGTATATTTTCTCAAGTTGGAAATTACACCTCCAGCTTGAAGTGTAGACATTCGCAAAGCACTTTGTGTACAGTCATTTTCATTGTTTCCTTTGCGTAATCAGTTTCCATTGTTGTTTGACTCATTTTTCGCATGACAGGGGAGAGAAAAACAATAATGAGATAGTAAAATATTATTGCAATATTTGTTGCTTTTTACAGATCCAGACTAACACGGCTACCCCTCTGACACGAAAATATTATTGTAAAACCTCAAAACTACAAAGAGTTTTTTTAATTAATTAACTAGATTTCAAGTTGATGGTTCCCCTGTAAAGCTTCTGAAGCTCCCATATAAACTACAATCAATAGTGATTTCAACATATGGGTATTGTGGTATAGGAAATGTTCCCATTCTGGCATTCACTCTCATTAGCAGGACATTTAGAAGAGGTCCACGCAATTTTCTACCAGTAACTTAAAAAAATCTCCTTAGTACTCCCAATCACAAAGCAAAAGGGCCAATGTCTGATAGAAACACTTCAGTCAGATTATTCTAATTTAGAAATACTTACAGCTGTTTTATTGCAAGCTACATTACAAATCTATGGCAATAGCTATGCTTGGGCACTTTTCAAAACCTTGTATTGCTGAACAACATCCAAGGAAAATAAATAACCTTTTTCTGCTGTAAATTTCTCTGGCTTGGTATGCAATAATAAGGAATGTACAAGATTTGAACAACTGATTTAAAATAAAGGATTGAGGGATGAAATATTCAGAATAAATTGCTGCATTGTTGTGCTTCACTATTAATCTTTTCTCTGGTGGTATATTTCAGTTTGTGCTTCTAGCTGTGGAAAAGGCAACTCTAGCAACAGCAGTCCTCTTCCTCCATGCAGCATAAGGTAGATACAGAACCAACCACAAGCAGGTGCTTTAATCATGGCCATCTTTCTTTAAAGAGCCCACCAATGGCATATTTCAAGAGTCCATGTAAAGCTTTTTAGGTACAAATGCAATGCACCTAAGAGGAGCAGGGATACTGCTCCATATCATACAGAGAAATTGGCCTAGATTTTCACAAGTGACTAGCAACATGATATTTGGATGACTCAGCTTTGGAGCATGCAGCTGAAAACACCTTAATATGACTTGATCTTCAGAAAGGGTTGAGTACCTCTTAAAATCAGGCAATTTTGAGGTATCTCAAATTGGGTGCCCAGAACTTATAATTACTAGCCATTTCTAAAAATTTAGGCCCTAATCTTTGATCCAGAAATTGCTATCAGGTATAGATTTGTGGGGAAAGTCATCTCAGTGAAATAGATCTTGAATGATGTTCCACTTTTGGTTTCTGGGTCACAGGTTGATGTTGCTGCTCTTAGGGGTTATTAAACTTCCAGGGATGTCCTAGAGTTATTGGACAAGGTGTAGTACTTTTCCATTCGATTTAATCAGTTTTGAAGAACAGTTAAAATTTGGAAGACATGCTCATGAAACCAATATGAGGAAGAACTAAATAACAGAGCATTGTTTCATAATCCTGACAGTTACTTAAAGCAATAACTACTGGGCCAGATTGTGCCCCCTTCATATGTACATAAGAAGATATTCCATATGTAAATCTCTCTCCTTCTGCCTGGAAGTGAGGGGAGGGGGGAGAATCAGCCATCTCTGTGATGCTGCCACCAACGCACCCTTTAGGATCCACACAGGCCTCTCTGGGTAATCCAGAGTCAGGAAGAGGATAGAGGCGGGGTGGGCTCGAGAGAAAAGTGAACAAGCTGGAGGTATAAACAGGAGGGACACAGATCATCCCTACCTCCCACCCCATAGAAATAAGGCACAAGAGATATCTATCTCATATCACCCTGTCACCAGGTAGCTAGCCCCTTTAAGAGACAGCCCCATCTGTGCCTCACTCAGCTGTCCTCCCCAAGTGGAGAAAGTTATCTCAGCCACATATCAGATAGGTTCTGTGGCTAAATCAGACCCAGGCCCCTATTGATTAATGAGAAGCCTCCAGAGAGCCAGAGGAGGGGAGAGCGAGTGAGGCAACAGCTTGAAAGAGGCTGCCCTACCTGCTTAGGGCGGAAGGGCTGAATTAAAAGGGACCAGCTCAGAGAAGCTGATCAAGTCTCACAGTTAGCAATACAGGCCCCAGAGGGAGTATGGTGGGACTCCTACCTCAAGGAGGAGGAACCTGCCCAGAAGAAGAGTTTTTGAAACCCTGATGTTAGGGGCTTTCCCTTTGCCCCTCCCCTGGTTCTTGTCATGCAGACAGAAAGCAGAAGACCAGAAGTCTGAAGCTCAGGCAATGCAATGTTTATTGGGGTTGGTTTCAAGCAAGCATATCCATAGCTCAGACACTGCAGAGCCTTTACCCAGGTCCCCGTTCCCACCTCCTCTTTCTTAGCAGGCATAATTGCTGGTGCTGCATTGGGATGGGCAGAAGTAAAAGGCCTTCTGCAGGCCTCAGCGATTCACTGTGTTTGGGGGAGAGACCTCCTTAGCCTTTTCCATGTGTGCAAACGCAACTCTCCCAGTGGGATTATGCAGAGGGGTTGCTGAGTGTGGGGATAACAGGTTTACCAGAGGGGATAATCTGGGCCACTCAAGTTAGAGCACACTTTGAACTAGCAGGTCTATTTCATTCCCTCCGGGACTAATATATAGTTTGTATTTATTTTTAATTAAACTAATGGCAGGAGGGGGAAATCCCTTCCTCTGAAATCACTGATGGATTGCGAAGGTCAACATTGTGATATTGTTCTAACTTCTTTCTTTATTAATACAATGTTTACTATGCCCACAGCTAAGTAGAGTCTTGTAGATTAATTTTAATTACACCAAATGTGAATCCTTACAGTCCAAACTTAAAAAAAAAAACTAGCAGTGGCTGTCTCTCTGTAAAAGGAATATCCTGCAAATGGATGAGTGTATTTCTAAACAACTAGAGCAGAATATGCAGGAAGTCCCAATATTTGTAAAGGAAAATATGAGGCTCTTTGGAATGGCTCCATTTTCACTATAAAAGTCCTTTATTTGATATTTCCAAATATAAGGGTCTACAAAGGCTTCATACAGTACAATATGTCTTTTATTTACAAGAGATAGAATCTCTGCTATTACATCAATAATATAAAGTATCATGCTGACATTTATCAGTCATTAAATCTAGGTAAATTTATTATTATTATATAACTCCACTGAAACAAATCTGTCCTAGTGTGAGTTTCTTGTGGTGTTTCAAGTATGGCAGTGGTTTATTAACTGCAAGTACACACAATTTCTTTGCTGATTGCAAAGATTTTTTACCATAAGCCATTTTATCCCACACATTCTCAGAAGAGGATTTTACTTTACAGAAACACATCCTAGGAATATATTTTTTGCTTAGCTTGTACTATTATAATGTGTGGCACAGGTTTACATGGTACATCAGAAATGCATTCTCTCTGGTAGGATAACTCACATTCCTCAGGTGTTTCTACCTGCAGTTTCAAAATGCAATGGCAAACACAAAGGAGTGTTTTGAAACCACAAAGAGGAGAAGAAAGAAGATTGCTTAATAGGGATATGCTATCACATAGTAAATTTGCTAAACACAAAACTGATCAAGTCCAATGAAACCACTGTCCCTGCAAATCAATTAGGGACTAGTCAGCTGATAGTTACCCATGACAGCACTCGCTCAAATGAGGTTAGCAGCAAGATGGAGATTTCCACATCTTAGTTCTGATCTTGAAATCCCTCACTCACATAAAGGTCCTTATTCATATAAACAGACCCATTGAGATCACATGAGTAAGAGCTGCAGAATCAAGCCATTCATCAGAGCATCCAATCCAGCATCTATTGGCTGATATAGGGTTTCAGTCATATGATGTATGATTTGCCTGTTTTGCAGTTATTCTCCTGACATTTTGAATGCTTCCTTAAGGAAAAATATCAGCTCTCCTTTCTTCCCTCCTGCATTTTTGCTACCCCATATATGTGCTGAATGTCTGCTGCCCACCTGATGGTACACAGCTGTCCATCTTATTCTCATGTGTCCATGTCACCACTCACTGCTGCCTGCATCTGTCATTAGTGCCATGATTATCTTACAAAGGCTATCATCATTCTCATCATGTTCCTATTACGCCTCTGGCATTTAGGGCAGTGACAAAGCTCCTCCACTCCTGTCTGTTTTTGGCAAGTCTTTCAATGGTTCCCCAGCTGTGCCACGGGTTTTTCAGCTTGGCTTCCACAGCTCTTCGTCATGTTGTTTTCAGGTGGCCTCGTTTTCACTTGCCTTCAGGTATCCATCTTATTGCTATTCTGGTGATAGAATCAGTTTCCATCCAAAGCACATGACCAATCCATCTCCAAAGCTTCCTGGCAATGACTGTGCTCAGATCCTCTTGGCTGCACTGTGTCAATAGATATTGGTTTGAGATTGTTCTGGGCCAAAAGATACAGAGGATTCTTCTGAGGCAGGTTGTATGGAATTAAGACACTTTGGACATGTCGTACTTTCTCATTGCCCAGCATTCTGCACTATAAAGTAGTGTTGAAAGTATGCAGCTCTGATAAATCTTGAGTTTGGTTTTGGTGTTGTATTTTGATGATTTCCAGATTGTATTTAAGCTTCTGAAGGTGTTTCTGGCTTTGCTGATTTTGTTCCAGATGTCCTGGCTTGTTCCACTATCCTGGCTGATGGTGCTTTCCAAGTATGTGAATGTTTCTACATTGGTGAGAACATAATGCTCTATCCGTACCGGTGATGGTGAGGCAATATTAAAGGTCATGATATCTGTGTTTTTGTGGTTGATTTTCAGTCCAATTTGCTGACTGAATGCATTGAGTTGAGTTGTTTTTTCTTGTATATGGTGTTGGGTATGTGATAGGCTTACAAAGGCTAGGGACACTTAAAATAAAAGTTATAAAAAAGTTCTCTCTGCTTCCTCTTGTGGTGCTGCTGCTGCTGCTCCCTTTGCTCTGCTGCCATTCATAGGATCCAGTCAGAACAAGTTAAGAAATACTTAGGCAGGTTGGATGTCTTCAAGTCAGCAAGGCCTGATGAAATACATCCTTGAATATTCAAGAAGACGACCAAGGAGATATCTGAGCCATTTGCAATTATCTTTAAAAAGCTCATGGGTGACTGGAGACATTCCAGAGGACTAGAAAAGGGCAAATATAGTTCCAATCTATAAAAAGGGGAATAAAGATAATATGGAAATTACATAACACTCATCTTAACTTCAGTACCCGGAAAGATAATGGAGCAAATAATCAAGCAATTAATTTGAAAACACTTAGAAGATAAAAAGATAAGTAACAGTCAACATGGATTTGTCAAGAAAAAAATGTATCAACCCAACCTGATAGCTTTCTTTGACAGGGTAACAAGTCTTGTAGATGGGAGGAAACAGTAAACATGGTATATCTTGACTCTAACAAGACTTTTGATATTGTCTCGCATGACCTCATAAACAAATTAGGGAAATATAGCCTAGTTGGAGCTACCATAAGGTGGATGCATAATTGGTTGGAAAACTATTCCTAGAGAGTAGTTATCAGTGGTCCACAATCAAAATGGAAGGACATGTCAAGTGAGGTCCACAGGGATTGGTCCTGGTTTGGGTTCTGTTCAATATCTTCATAAATTATTTAAATAATGGCATAGAGAGTACACTTATAAAGTTTGCGGACAATACCAAGCTGGGAGAGGTTGCATGTACTGTGGAGGATAGGATTAAAATTCAAAATGATCTTGACAAACTGGAGAAATGGTCTGAAGTAAATAAAATGAAATTCAATAAGGACAACTGTAAAGTATTCAATGTAGGAAGGAACAATCAGTTACACACATACAAAATGGGAAATGACTGCCTAGGAATGAACACTGAGGAAAGGGATCTTGGGGGTTACTGTGGATCACAAGCTAAATATAATAACACTGTTGCATAAAAAGCAAAGAGTATTCTGGACTGTATCAGCAGGAGTGTTGTAAGCAAGACACAAGAAATAATTCTTCCACTCTACTCCATGTTTATAAGGCCTCAACTGGAGTATTGTGTGTAGTTCTGGGTGCCACATTTCAGAAAAGACATCAACAAATTGGAGAAAGTCCAGAGAAGGACAACAACAATTAAAGGTCCAGAATATATGACTTATGAGGTAAGGCTGAAAAAGTTAGGCTTGTGTGACAATACCAAGGATATGATCTGGACTGATGGACAGCTGTGACCCCTCAATTCTCCAACTTGGGGTGCTACTTACATTGCTTCACTGTGAGAGCTATCATTCCTGGTCTGCTCGCACACAGCCTTCAGCATGTAACTCACTCCAGTTATATTGTATGAGTGCTATAGCCAGCCATTCATGAATTGCATTTCAGAGGGACACCAGCAAACTTGCATTCACAGACTTTTCTTCAGAAATGTGCATCCCAACACCCTCTTGGACAGTACAAGCTCATATAAAGTCTGTCATCTCATTAATAGAAAATTATATGCACAAATCTTATTTCAGATGGAGTTTCCCAAATACAAGAAGCAATGGGTTTAAATTGCAGCAAGGGAGGTCTAGTTTGGATATTAGGAAAAACTTCCTAACTGTTAGGGTAGTTAAACACTGGAACAAATTGCCTAGGGAGGTTGCAGAATCTCTGTGACTGGAGGTTTTTAAGAACAAGTTAGACAAACACCTGTCAGGAATAGTCTAGTTATTACTTAGCCCTGCCTTGAGTGCAGGAGTCCAAACTAGATGACCTATTGAGGTCCCTTCCTATCCTACGCTTCTATGATTCTATGATCACATGATCCATGTACCAAGAGAAATTCCGTAACCATGCTGAATTTAATTGCTCTGGCCAGCAATTTCCTCTCCCTCCTCCAGATGGCATTCTGAGGTCATGGGGATCTATCTATACAGGGGAGGGGCCAGGACAGTGGGACACACATGGTCTACCTTCCTCTTCTCCAACAGAGTTTTATGAGAAGTGTATGATGGGGTGCCTACCCCACACTGAGCTCTAAGGAATTAACAGAGCCTGAGGTAGGCTGAGCAGGAGGCAGCCAATCAGAGGAGGACTGAGGGGAGCAGCCAATCAGGGCCTGGCAGGCCCCTATAAGAAGACCTGCAGGGCAGAGCCATTTCAGTCACTTCCTGGAGCTCAAAGAGGGAGAAAAACTGGCTGCCTTGTAGGCTGAAGGTAGCTAGCAGTCTGGACAGAACAGTGCTGCAGGTAGAGACCTGGGGAGCTAAAGGCAGCTCCTGGCAGGCTGCAGGGATCAGCAGGCTGAGGCCATGAGGCAAAGACAAAGAGGGTGCTGGGGCCACACAGAAGTGACCCAGGGAAATCTACTGAGGAGTCAGAGAAGATGCAGCAAGCAATGGCCTTCTACAGCTCCCCCCGCCCCCTGCCCCGCCATTGGGGAAGAGGATGCCATGGTCCTGGAATTGATGTGGAACAGAAAAGATGATGGTTGGAGGACAGAAGAGATGATGGTTGGAGGACCACCAGAGCAGGGCGCACAGGCTACCCGAGCTCATTCCCATACAGGCCACAAGGAGGCGGCTGGAGTGGTTAGGGCCCCCCCATTACATGGTGATATAGTCCATTTCACTGGCGAGGAACCAGCCTTTCATGAGAGGCACAGAATTTTCCTTGGTTTCAAATAGTCTCTCCTCCCCTCCCCCTCACCCCGACCAGACAGTGTAAAGTACAAATACCCTTTATCCAGGAGAGATGGGTTAGTATCTTGGATCTCAAAAGGAAGAATATAAACAGAAATTATAAGCAAAAATTATAAAGGGAGACAAGGTCTTTTGTTATAATCAGTAAAGAACAAATGTGATATTAATGCTTTGAATCTTGTAGGTACTGAATGTACTCCTGGAATGCTTCATTTGACAGCTAAACACATTATACAATGTCCCTCATAGTTTCCTATCTTAAATAACTAACAGCTTGGTTTTGATTTTATCTGCTTTTACTAAGACAGTTATATGAGCATTCTGACCTTCAGTTAACTGCCTGTTTCCTTAAGCAGGGTATATAGAGCATTAGAGCGCTGTTCAGTGAGCCACATTTAGTTATATACAGTATGATTATTGATCTGTGCAAAAGATAGTATTGTTTTATTATCCACATTACAATATCTTTATGGTCCATCTACTTATTATGACACGGCAGTCCCTGACACATTTCCACCTGTCCAGTGTAGATGCAGTGCCTGACACAGTCCTGAATTGCCAGTGCATATGGGACCACCCCTAAAAATGCTATTGGTTTATGCTGCAGCTCTTCAAAATCCCAGGCTTTAGCTTGATTTAAAACACTTGTCCCAGATTCTGAGTAGGCAACAAAGGTTTGGCTATTGCAGATGTTTAATTCTTGTTTCGGAGAACAATGAGTAAGGACACACAAAGGTTACCCTCCTTTACTCTATTTTTATGTACCTAGGAGATAATTCTGCCCCCTACTTCATGTGTTCAGAAGATCCTACAGAGAGTGGAACTAATGCAACTCTGCTGTGTGAAAGCAGAATTTTGTGATGCTGTGTAGGGAGAGGTGGAGATTTCCTAAATACTATCTCATACAGGATCATTTGGGTACTAGGCAGGAGCAAGTTGGGGGAATGAATTCAAACCTACCAACCTTTCTACATCCATGGAATGGGGTTTTAGGCCACAGAGCCTACAATGCTCTTTAGGGTGGAGTAGCAACAGCACAGTTACTCTGCTTTTACACTATGCCCTAGGGAGAGAATACTTTGCCTCCAAAGAGTTCCTCAGACTGCACAAAATTACCCATGGGGAATAGAATTTGGCCCACTGTTACAATGAAATATCTGTATGAGGATGGGACAACACTTTATAATGAAAAGTGCAATAAAAGCTGCAACCGGAAGTCTCTTCATCAATACTTTTTTCAAGCAATGGAGCTGTCATAAACGGATAGTTAAGAGTTAATAGAACAAAAGTGCTTCATATCTCTTTTGCCTGGAAAGGGTTAACAAGAACAGTGAGCCTGGCTGTCACCTGACCAGAGGACCAATCAGGGGACAGGATACTTTCAAATCTTGAGGGAGGGAAGTTTGTGTGTGTGCTGTTAGATTTTGGTGGTTGTTCACTCTGGGGGCTCAGAGGGATCAGATGTGCAACCAGGTTTCTCTCCAATCTCTCCGATACAGGCTCTTATAAGTTGAGAATAGTGAGTACTAAATAGATAAAGCAAGTTAGGCTTATGGTTATTTTCTTTATTTGCAAATGTGTATTTGGTTGGAAGGAGTTCAAATGTGTATTTGTCTGAAAGAAGTTCAAATTGGTATTTTGCTGAAAAGATTTTAATCTGTACTTGTATACTTAGGCTGGGAGGGTATTCCCAGTGTCTATAGCTGAAAGATCCTGTACCTATTCCATTTTAAATTTACAAAGATATTTTTTACTGTTTTTTCTTTCTTTAATTAAAAGCTTTTCTTGTTTAAGAACCTGATTGTTTTTTTAATTCTGGTGTAAGACCCCAGGGGACGGGGTCTGGATCCACCAGGGAATTGGTGGGGAGAAAGGAGGGAAGGGGGAGAGAAAGGTTAATTTCTCTCTGTGTTAGGATTACTTTCTCTCTCAGGGAGAGTCTGGGAGGGGGAAACAGAAGGAAGGGGAAAGGTGAATTTTCCTCTCTGTTTTAAGATTCAAGGAGTTTGAATCACAGTGATCTTCCAGGGTAACCCAAGGAGGGGAAGTCTGGGAGTGGCAACCGTGAGGGAAAGGGTTTACTTTCCTTGTGTTAAGACCCAGAGGGACTGGGTCTTGGGGGTCCCTGGGCAAGGTTTTTGGGGGGGGACCGGAGTGTACAAGACACTGGAATTCCTGGTTGGTGGCAGCGCTACAAGTACTAAGCTGGTAATTGAGCTTAGAGGAATTCATGCTGGTACCCCATCTTTTGGACGCTAAGGTTCAGAGTGGGGAATTATACCATGACAGGAGCGCATCATTCATTTTTTAACTGACTCCTTCACCTCTCTCAGTTCTGCTTCACTGATTTCCTAAGATTATTTCCCCTATGTTTTGGGTTGCTGACATGACGCTTTACGATAGCTCTGTGAGAATGAGCCAGACAACAAAAGCTATGCAAACAACTATTCATTTATTATGTTATTATGGCATAAAGATGGTGGGATCACTGATAAAGATGGTAGGATCATTTCTTACTGAATGATATATTTGCTTTCATGGGTTCCAGGTTCTTTATTTTAAACTATAATCTTTTTAACACATACTTTCTTAGTCTGGGCTATTCCTCAGTCTTCTGGTGATGCAGATAGCCTTATATAGTAACTCCAACAGCCATTAACCATGTCTGTCTGCATCATTTCAACAGACCAATTAAAAAAAAAGACAAGTGTTTGCCTTATTTGAGAAGTGCGGAGTCTCTACATTTATACTAACACTGAAGTATGATTTTGCTCCCATTTAAAATCAATGGCAAAACTCTCATTGACTTCAATGAAAGCATAATTGGGCCCACAACCCTGATGCACCTCTTGGTTATATGGTTGTGAGGTCAGTTTCTCCTTTAATAGTTTTATTGATTGATTATTTGAATTGTGGTAGCACACAGAGGTTACAATAATGGGTCCCATTGTGCTGGACACAAAACAGAAGAGTACTTCCAGCCCTGAAGAGCTTGCAATTTAAGTAGAAGACAAAAGACAATAAGTGGCTACAATAGACAAAGAAGAATTAACAGTAATAAGAAGACACTAAGAAGTGTTTATCCAGAAGCGTTTTGTGATTCGCTTATAATTTGATAGTATGGTGGCTGCTTATGCTATGAAACATTTATTTTTTTCTATCTCCTTGCAAACCCATTTCTTTGACCTTTGTAGATTAGCATATGGCTGGCATGTATTTTCTGGTTCTCTCTAATAATATTTGAATATACAATATTTGATAGGCTGTATTGTGCTGAGAGTTGGGATTTCTTCTTAACTTGAAATGTTAATGCTGAATTCACTTGTGACAATTAACAGAAACTCTAGGCTCTCTTGCACCAAAGGTTTGATTAGAGCCAGCAATAAGCAAAAAGCTCATTTTAGTCTCTCTCTCATTCAAATAAAAGGACATTGTCAGTTAAGTGTAATTAAACAGTACCTTTTAAAACTTGCTTGGCTTAGTATGTCATCTTAATTACTGTACAGTGAGTATCATGCTCTGTTACATCCATATTTTGCATTAGACCTCCTTATAATGGCACAGAGTGCTAATATAAAACATGCTAATGTGTAGCAGATGGATAGCAAGAGGCCTCGAAGTATATTTTGATCACCTTTGGATTGATTTCTCTAGTTATTTATTATTTTATCTTTGGGTAACAAGAAGGGTGGTTGAGTTATTTGGTGATAAGAATCTTCCTCACCCTCCACTCAATGCACACGATTGTGTTCTCTTTTTAGCTGCGCCTGGCTCCACCTAAAGGAGACATAAAGGAAGAAAAGTTAAACAAATAGGAGAAGGGATAAAATTAAGAAACAAACATGAAGGAAAGGACAGGTAGACTCATCAGCAAAATGTGCCATAGTGTTTCTCTAAACTAAGGTCTTGTCTAAACACAAACATTGTATCATCTTATACTAGTACAGCGGTACATCACTGCTGGTGTGGACATAGTTATACGGATGTGAAGTAGTGGTTCTCAAAGCCGGTAAGGTGCTTGTTTGGGGAAAGCCTCTCATGGGTCGGACTGGGTTGTTTACCTGCCACGTCCACAGGTTCGCCCGATCGTGGCTCCCACTGGCCACGGTTCACCACTCCAGGCCAATAGGAGCTGTGGAAAGGGCAACCAGCACATCCCTCGGCCCGCATCGCTTCCCACAGCTCCCATTGGCCTGGAGCGGCTAACTGCTGCCAGTGGGAGCCGCGATCGGCCAAACCTGCAGATGCGGCGGGTAAACAAACCGGCCCAGTCCACCAGGGAGTGGCCCAGTCCCCAAACGAGTGGTGGACTGACTTTGAGAACCACTGATATAAAGTGCTTATGCCAACATAGCTTATTCCCCTTCCCTTCGATATAAAAAGGGGAATGAGCTAAGCACTTTAATATTGGTATGATTGCATCTACACTAAGTGTCACATCACTATAACTATTACATTAAAAAAAAAATCACACCTCTTACCAAAATAGTTGTAGCAGTACAAAATCTGTGTGTAGACCAGGCCTTAAATCATGGAGTGCAAAATTTTCAAAAGTGCCCAGCACTGACCTAACTCTGCTCACACTGAGTGAACAGTACAGTGTTAGGCCAACATTAAACATACTTCAGTATCTCATTCATACAGTTGTTTCTTTCTGTGGTGTAAGTAGAGGCTCCTTGCTATAATTTCAGTTTGGCAAAGTGACTTTACACAAGTTCCCAGGAATTCATTCTAATAGAGGAGAATGAATTATCACACATATAACGTGATTAATGTGTTTATGAAAATAAGCTTTGCCATAAGTGAAGAAATATAAGAGTAAGCTTCTCATGGCCATTTGTAAATATAATCATTATATCCATCTTATTCCAGAAATCCATGTAATTTCACAGTCAGATAAAAGTTATTATGTGCATGTATCAAATTTAACAAAGGTAACATGAAAAACCACTTTGTCAGCTCTCTGATGAACCAGTGCTACAATATATTATACATGTCAAAATCAATATAAGTGCTAAATATTGCACATATTGTAATTATATATACCAACATTTTTCTTATTTAAATTGAAGAAATCATATTTCTTAAAATACATTTGACTGGTTTAAAAATGTGTACATATAAAACAAGTCTAACCATCATAGTGAACCTTAAAGATCCCACTGAAACTGGGGCCCCACTGTGCAAGGTGGCGTACTGTCCCACATAATAAGAGACATAATCCCTGCCCTGAAGTACTTGCAGTCTAAATACACAAGAGAGACAAAGGGTTGTTGAAAGAAAGTATTATCCGTACTTTTCTGAAAAGGAATTGAGACTCTGAGTGACTTGCTCAAGGTCTCTCAGGGAGCCTATGGCAGAGCCAGAACTGAATGCTCTCCTGACTCCTAGCCCAGTGCATTAAACACCAGATTATCCTTCCTACCTCACTACCCAAGAAATGGAGGTAGCATAAAACTTTTAGGCTTATCCTGAAGAGTAGATGTAAGAATAAATTCCTTAAAAAAAAGAAGAGATTATACTGCAAAGCAAGGACTCCATTTGTAAGGGTCATGACGAAGTAAAGATGCACAAATAATGGATGCAGTAGTAAGTTGCTGAAAAACGTTAAGGAAGGAATAGAACAAGGTGATGTATACATAGAGGACCAGAGGTGAATAATTCTGAAAAAAATTGTTTTGGATCAACTTGAAAATGAAATATTTTGAAGTTTTTAGCAAATCAATAGTAAAATTTCATGTTGTTTCATCCAACCTGAAATGAAATAGTTTGCTTTGATTTCAGGCAGGGTTTCTGTTTTGTTTTGTTGTGTTTGTTTTTTCCTTTTTTCATTCTTAACAAATACAGTTTAAGGCAATTTCTAAACCAAGTTGTTTTGACTTGAAAAATCAAAATCTTTCATTTCAAAAATATCAAAATGAAATATGTTAACTTTTCAGAATTTTTTTGGCTTTGATTCAATTCAGTAAAACCAACATGAATTCATGAAATGTTTTGGTATCAACAAATCTTCATTTTTTCCCATTAAAGAAGGTTCTGCCAAAATCTGACTTTGCCCAGCTCTAATATTGATATGTTCATTAGCTGTAGTGGGAACAGGATTGGGCCTACTGTACTTCAAAATAATTTTTTTTATTCCAACATTATGCAGGTGAGAACACAATGTACACATAAAGTCTGACCCAAAACCAATGAATCTTTCCATTGATGTCTATAGACACTGGATTAGGCTCACTCTCCTTAAAAACTCTGACATAAATAAGAATGAACTGGATCAAAAAAGCTACTGTAACATAGTGTATAAAAAGCCTCTTTATAATTTTGTCAGCCATCTCTGGCCAGCAAGGCTTTAAGTTAGGTTACTATTTTTAGCCAGAGATCTCACTGTGGTTATCTGTAGTGGTATTTTCCCCCTATTATTTCCAGTTCTGTTTTTGTTCCTTGTGTTTAAAATGCTGCACCATATGTTGAATTGGTGTCTCTGCTTATACTTTTTTTAAGGTTGCATCAAGCTGTACATTAATGCATTTTGTATTTGTGCAAAATAAATGCACCATGTAAGTGTAATTCATATCTTATTTCTACCTTTTTTGCTTATCTTTAATTCCTAAACTAGAATTTTCTAGTATGAATTTGTTAGAAGAATATTTCAAAGTTAATGAAGAAGAATCTAAGTTCAGAATCGCTGGGATTGCCAAAATGTTCAAATTAGGTCTCTAAAGTTACATACTGTAATTTTCATTTTTGTGCTTAACTAAGGATCTGATTCAAGGCTCATTGAAGTCAATGAAAAGATTCTTATTGACTGAAATGGGCTTTAGATCAAACCTTGAGCAGCCTGATTTTTCAGAGATGCTGAGTACTCACAGCACTTATGGGCCAGTATATGGGGAAAAGAATCAATGGTATAGGTATTGAACTACCTCCAGTCACCTGGCAGGCTTCCCCCATGTTGGTGCAGTATATAGTTGGATATTATCTTTTCCATGTTAAAGATATCTTCCTGTGACTATGTTATAAAATAAACATTGTCTGAACTACTGGGCCCTGATTCTCAGGTCCAATAGAACAGCTATGTAAGGGTTCCACTGCATAAAACTCCCCTAAGGCTGGTAGATGGCAAGTCGATTATCTCCCTTTCATCCTCACCCTCCCACGCTACACTAGAGTATCCTAGGGTGGCAAGAGCTGATGCATTGGCTCCTATACTATCCCTCATTTTTAATCCCCACCTCAGCATAGGCAGCATGGCCCAGGGTAAAGGGGCATGTTCAGGATATCCCTCTGCCCCAGTTAGCCCTGACTGACAGAATACCCTGTTGGGGCCATTGGCTACTGGTGTAGTTTAGATCATCCATAAAGTTGCTCAAATCTGTCTAGAGTATTGGGTCAGCAAAAAAAAGCTCCAGGATTGGGGTAAGAGGCCCAAAAGGATCATTTACACACCCCTTCTACTTTACCCAGGCTGTTTGCATAGCTCTTGAAGTCATTTTAACAGCGCTTTAGCACAATGATGCCTTTTGGTGACTGGACATATTTTGAGGTCTTTCAAGGTCACATATGTTTTTCTTTGAATTAAGTCAATGATTTTTCATAATTGCAATCCAATAAGTCATCTAATTACAGGGACTATTGGCACAGATACTGTATGCCACACATTATAACCAGTATAATTACATTTCATACATGGTCAGACATGCCAGAAGGTTCTTTTTATACATTGCCCATAGTGTATGAAGCGGGGGAATCATCTGCAATGGAAAAGATTGTTGCTGGATTGTCTAATCTATCCTTGTGCATCAAAGCAGGGTTTGGAAACCAACAAGTAGTTTGTGCACATGGAATCTGATCCAAAATATTTTCCATGTTGAGAAAATCCCAGGCTAGTAAAAGAATAATTCAGCTCTACAATGTGATGCCTATAAAAGGAGCCATGTTAGAAAGCGTTAGCAATTTTAAATAGCCAAATTAACCAAGATATACTTAAGACTTATTATCTCCTTCTCTGAAGTTTCATAAACTAACCCGCCCACGGAAGCTCCGAATTCTTTTAGTGCAGCTTTAATAAATTTCAGTGCTTAATTGTGTCATGTCAATAATCCATTCCTCCTGTCAAATTCAAATTTGTATAGACAGAAAACATAGCACTATTCTCACCGCATGGACAGGAATCATTACTATCACTCCCACTACTCAACTTTCTACACTTGCCTTTGTTTTGAATTGCAACACAAGAGCAAGTGCCACATCAGAACCAGTACTATTAAAAGTGACATATCTGCTGTTGCTGATTGACTAATGCTGTAGCATTACTTCCAATAATATCACGTTTCAGAGGTGATATTTTTCTGAAGTTATGTAATTGCATAAAAGCTCCTTTAGGAAATATCATGTCTTCAGATAAGATGGGCTTTTCTTGGCAGTTACTAGGATCAAATGTTTTGTTATCCATTTGTCTTTGAAGGGTGTGAAATAACAATAACATTACTTAGCACAGCTCAGCCTTGGATCTCAAAGCATTTAAAGATGGGCAAATAAGCATTATTATCCCCATTTTTACAGATATGGAATCTTAGGTACAGTGAGATTAAGTGACTGTGCCACAAGAAACTCTTACTGTCAACTGGCAAGGGGGTGGAACAGGGTTACAGAGATGTTGTGAGTCTGGTGTATACATTCTTGTATACATTCTAATTCACCAAAGAGTGTCTTTTGAGGTCTCAAATGCAGGGGTGGCTCTAGGTATTTTGCTGTCCCAAGCACAGCAGGCAGGCTGCCTTCGATGGCTTGCCTTCAGAAGGTCCCCTGTCCCACGGATTCGGCGGCACGCCTGCGGGATGTCCACCAAAGCCGCGGAATCAGCGAACCCTCCGCAGGCATGCCGCCAAAGGCAACCTGCCTGCCTTCCTCACAGCGACCGGCAGAGTGCCCCCCATGGCTTGCTGCCTTAGGCACGCGCTTGGCGTGCTGCTGCCTTGAGCCGCCCCTGCTCAAATGACAGCTGGTGTCAAACTGGTCATCAGTATCACTGTGAAACACATGCACAGATGTTGTGTAAGGAGTTATGCATATAAACTGAAATAATAAAGTTTGTCTCTAGGACTGGTCATCAGCAAATGTGGAAAACGGATTTCCTGTCAGACAAGAAATATTTATCTAGTTGGCTGTTTACATGTAAATAAAGTATTATATAGTTTGCAATGGGTCTAATATGACCAATCTGAACTGAATGTTAATGGAGCATTGTAAAAATGTGAAAGGGAGAAAAGTGACAGGAAGAGGCAAACAGCAGGAGTAGGAGAGCGGGGACTGTATCTTAAGTGCCCATCAAAGTTTGCTCTACTATATTTGGTGGACAAAATAGATACCCTGTCATCCTTCACCTAGGAAGTAAACAGACAGTGCATTTTCTTCATGAAAGGGGGATCTCAATCAGACTTGGAGAGCACTTTGGGTGAGATAAGCTTCTTTAGATAGGAGGTTAACCCTGTTAGTTATGTTAGTCTCTGGAAAGTGTTATGATTTTGTTTTTATATATAACCATTTGTTTCCAATATTCTCACTCACTATCACTTGAAAACTCTGTTCTTTGATGATAAACTTGTTCTTGTTTTCACTCTAAATATATCTCAGTGCTGTGGTCTTAAAGTGGAGATCCTGAGTTGAATCTTACAAGTTGGTCTGTACTGTTCCTTGGGGATGGCAGACCTGGTGATTCTGTGAGTGTCCCGTGCATAAGGGGCTGGACACTATTGGAATTTCTCTGAGGACTTGTGGGTTGAGTGTTTAACAATTGCTAACAGAGAGTGAGGTCTGCTGGGATCTGGAAGGCAGTGTTTGTGTTGCCAGAGGCTAATGGTTTCAGAGAACTATCCACAGCAGGAACAGACAAGACTCCCTCATGCTAAGGGCAGATGGTGATGACAGACCCCTGCAGAACCCCAAACAGAGACAGGGGAGATTCCAGAATACTGGGAAAGGGCAAATATAGTGCCCATCTATAAAAAGGGAAATAAAAACCACCCAGGAAACTACAGACCAGTTAGTTTAACTTCTGTGCCAGGGAAGATAATGGAGCAAGTAATTAAAGAAATCATCTGCAAACACTTGGAAGGTGGTAAGGTGATAGGGAATAGCCAGCATGGATTTGTAAAGAACTAATCGTGTCAAACTAATCTGATAGCATTCTTTGATAGGATAACGAGCCTTGTGGATAAGGGAGAAGCGGTGGATGTGATATACCTAGACTTTAGTAAGGCATTTGATACGGTCTCGCATGATATTCTTATAGATAAACTAGGAAAGTACAATTTAGATGGGGCTACTATAAGGTGGGTGAATAACTGGCTGGATAACCGTACTCAGAGAGTAGTTATTAATGGCTCCCAATCCTGCTGGAAAGGTATAACAAGTGGGGTTCCGCAGGGGTCTGTTTTGGGACCGGCTCTGTTCAATATCTTCATCAACAATTTAGATGTTGGCATAGAAAGTACGCTTATTAAGTTTGCGGACGATACCAAACTGGGAGGGATTGCAACTGCTTTGGAGGACAGGGTCAAAATTCAAAATGATCTGGACAAATTGGAGAAATGGTCTGAGGTAAACAGGATGAAGTTCAATAAAGATAAATGCAAAGTGCTCCACTTAGGAAGGAACAATCAGTTTCACACATACAGAATGGGAAGAGACTGTCTAGGAAGGAGTATGGCAGAAAGAGATCTAGGGGTCATAGTGGACCACAAGCTTAATATGAGTCAACAGTGTGATACTGTTGCAAAAAAAGCAAACGTGATTCTGGGATGCATTAACAGGTGTGTTGTAAACAAGACACGAGAAGTCATTCTTACGCTTTACTCTGCGCTAGTTAGGCCTCAGCTGGAGTATTGTGTCCAGTTCTGGGCACCGCATTTCAAGAAAGATGTGGAGAAATTGGAGAGGGTCCAGAGAAGAGCAAAAAGAATGATTAAAGGTCTTGAGAACATGACCTATGAAGGAAGGCTGAAGGAATTGGGTTTGTTTAGTTTGGAAAAGAGAAGACTGAGAGGGGACATGATAGCAGTTTTCAGGTATCTAAAAGGGTGTCATCAGGAGGAGGGAGAAAACTTGTTCACCTTAGCCTCCAATGATAGAACAAGAAGCAATGGGCTTAAACTACATCAAGGGAGATTTAGGTTGGACATTAGGAAAAAGTTCCTAACTGTCAGGGTAGTTAAACACTGGAATAGATTGCCTAGGGAAGTTGTGGAATCTCCATCTCTGGAGATATTTAAGAGTAGGTTAGATAAATGTCTGTTAGAGATGGTCTAGACAGTATTTGGTCCTGCCATGAGGGCAGGGGACTGGACTCGATGACCTCTCGAGGTCCCTTCCAGTCCTAGAGTCTATGAGTCTATGAGGGTGCTTCCCTGGGGAGCATCACGATGATTTGTAGAAGCCAAGAATAGAGCTCAGCTCTTATAACACAGTCCACTCTCCTACCTACTCTTCCATGTAAATGCACTCATTCCCAGAAATCAAATCAGGTGCTACACTCCAAAATGAGTTGTCAGCAGAAGGCCCAAACTCTGAACTGTCTCCCTTTTTAATATAATTTTCTAAAGTTTATGAAATGCCAAGAAGCTCCATTCTCGTGAACTATACATGTCTAATATGTCCTGGTATTTTTAGCTTTGTTTGCTGTGTGGTTATACTTACTCATAATTTCCATCTTACATTTCTCTTTTATGTTCAATACAACCCCAGCTATTTTCAATCTAAAGTCATCTACTAGAAGCACTAAAAGCGGAAAACTAATCATCAGAAGTAATTTCAGAAGTTCTTTATTCTTTTCCCATTTTCACATTCTATGTCTAATTTAGATTGTAATTCAGTTGGGGCAGAGATAATGTATATTTTAATCTCATGGTGTTGTATATGAATGTCAATAATAATAATGGCATTGTACCAGAAATAGCCGATCTAGACACTCTGAGGGTATGAGGATATATGCCCTCCTCTCATTTTTGTTTGGCTCTGATCCTAGTCTATCAAAAAAATTGAGAGTCCTATATTTGTGGGTTTTGCATCTAGTCATATTAAACTCCATGAAAATTAGTTAAATGGAAAAATATAATTAATACATCCCATAGCAAAGCCATGGGATGACATGCAAATGAGAATAGTGCTGGAGTTCTATCCTGTAGCATTTCCATGGTATTACAATGGGTGTCACCCATACAGAAGCACAATCAGATCCATAGACAACTAGGTTCCCATACTTCAAAACTGCATCTGGATGTTGGCAAATGGCAAGACCTTCCCCTATCAATATGGGACAGGATCCATCTGTTAGAAGTGAACATCCTACCATTCCTGCTCTAGCACTTTTAAGTCCTGCCAGTATTCTTATGACTTTTATCTAAAAGTCTTAGATCATATGAGTAGAAACTTCCTCTCAAAAGGCAAAAATTTCCAAATGACTAAAATGTAACTAAGCATAGAGATAAAGAGAATTTGGCACTTTCTAGCTGGAAAAACCCACCCAAAGAATTAAATAAAAACAAAACCCTCCAGCCCCATTCTTCCTTTTCATTTCACCCTCCCCCAAATGTGGCACCAACACAACACTTGTAAATCATCATCCCTTTGTGTGTTTATATCCCTGTCCCCTCCCTTATTCTGCCTTATTTGTTTAGACTATAAGCTTGCTGGGTCAGGGAATGTTTCTTATTCTGCTCATGCGTAGCATAACAGGACCCGATTCTCAGTTGGTATCTAGGCACTAGCGTAATATAAATAATAAATGGCAACATCATCTTATATAGCCTCAACATCTTATGTATAACCTCATATATATCTAACATACCATCATTTTATACGATTTTCCCATTCTGTTGAGTACACTGTCCAGCTGTCGACAATAAAAAAGAAAAGGTGTTGAGAAAGGGAAAGAGAATAATACTAAAAAATAGCATACTATTGATGGCATACCCTCATCTAGAATAGTCTTTGTGTTTGGTTATCCTATCCCCAAAAGCATATGACATAAACGTACAGTGTCCAGGGAGAGAGAACCGTACGATTAAAGGAATGAAAAACCTCCTATATGAGGAGAGGTTCAAAGAGGTGAAATGACTGAGATATATTAAATAATGAATGGTAAATCGGTTTACCCTTTCCTATACTATAAAATTAATATCTATGAAAAAAATGGGCACATGCTGTAGTATCAAAATCAACAGATTTAATACTGGTATAAGAAACCTTTTCCTTTACAAAAAACAATTAAGCTGTGGAACTCACTGCCACAAGGTATTATTCAGACAAATATGTAGTACCAGATGATGACAGGTCCTGTGTAGGTATGCTCTTAATCTCTTGGTCTATATATACTGTAAACTCCTTAGGTCCTGGACTCTCTCTTGCTAACTGTATACACAGTACCTAGCACAATGGGCCCCTATTCCCAGTTCAGGCTTCTAGGTGCTACTGTAATCCTTACCTTAGACCTTACCTTTTACCACTGACACATCAGATAGAACAGTTCCTCCATGGTACTTCTTTTCAAGTGATGCCAGTGTATTCAAGACCCTCTATCATTGTCTTCTGCTAGTTCTTCCTCGACCTTCCTGGCTTTTCCTTTCCTCCCTAGGGTACTCAATTCAATGCTTGCTTAGCATGTCTCCCATGTTCTGTACAGTGTGTATGTTCCAACCACCTGAGTCTTCTTTCTTTGATATTTCCTAATGCCTGGTAATATCTTCCTCAGCCATCTGTAATGGGCAGCCTCAATCTCCTTTTGTTAACTCCTCTGCCCCTGCAAAAAAAAAACCAAAAAACTGACCAACCACAAAAAACACTTTGTTGCATCCGACGAAGTGGGTATTCACCCACGAAAGCTCATGCTTCAATACATCTGTTAGTCTATAAGGTGCCACAGGACTCTTTGCTTAAAAAAAAAAAAAAAAAGTACTACTTTAATATAAATAATAAAGGGATCAAATTTTATCCCGACAGCCTGGGAAACCTCACTGAACTCTATGGGAGCTATCTGTTCTCAGCACATCTGAAAATCAGGACATTTATTTAGGTCCCCAATTTTAAGCACCCAACTTAGAAATTTTTGGCTTTAACCTCTGTGTCTCAATTTGCCTAAACTGCAAAATGTGGCAGCCATATCATATAGTGGATGCACACACACTTGTATAACAGCTAAAATGTGCTGTACAAATAAGAATCTGTCTAAAAGAGCTTGCGGCCTAAAGGCACAGCTAGTACAGTAGAATACCTATGGAAATACATTACAGAACAGGTGGGGTTTGAGTTTTTTGTGCAATATTACCACATGAAAGAAAATCACATGTCTGTTAACCCTGCAATTAACTGAACACTTCCGGACAACAAGATTAACTATTATGGTTATGTTTGGCTTTTTCATTCATTTGAAATGTTCTGTTCTTTGTTCCGCATTAAGAATCAATATGGCATAGTCTGAACTGATTATACCCATGACCGTAACAATGCATACATAGAAATCCTATATAAATATTGATTTTATTTCTAAATTGTTTTGATTCATAAACACTGGGTTAAAGCAAGAGAAAATATCAGAATGGGCCAGACTCCCAGATTAGCACCCAATTAGACCTACCTTAAAATTTATTCTAAACTTTTCTATGTCCTTTTTAATTGAGGAGATCTTCCTTACCTCAGGTCTCCATAAAGATAACATGACCCATTTCAATAGGACTATCCTACTAGGAAATAAAAGAAGTCTTGAATTGCTTTAAGTTATCAGAACATTTTATAATACAAAACCATACTTTTCATGATTATCTATCTTTGTCAGGAACAACCAGTGGTGCAATTGAGTTTTGCGTGGCTTGCATATCTGCTTTAAAGACTGCTGTGACAGCAAGCCCTGGCAGAAGTAAACATGAATCTTTGCATGTGGTTTCTATAAATCCTACATTTTCCACTTTACAGTCCAGAAAAAAATGATTGAACAGATGGCAAACAGGCCACTGGATTTATGCAATTTTCTGCTAAAACCTGGGATTTGCACTCTCACGAGCAACTTATATACAAGGACTGAAAAGGCTGCATGCTAATGTTTTTGGCAAAGCACTGCATTTATATAACCTAGGCATACAAATACTAGTTATAAATAAGCTGACTGTAGAGGTGGGGAGAGCAAATTTCTTTCTGTGTCAATGAATAATCATTTCTCAAGTGAGCTTCAAATATATATATATAGAGAGAGAGAGAGAGGAACAATCTTTTAATCCTTTTACAAAGCAGAGAATAAAAGCCCTGCCTACATTTAAATAATATGAATAAAATATGTTAAAATAGAAAGTCTAAGCACTGGGATGCAGAAAAGCATGAATAAAGCTATAATAAAGAATGCATTTTTTATTTTAAGAATTCTTCTTGAGAGTGGCTGTAATCAGTGACTCAATGCATAATTTATTAATAATGGCTCATGTGATGCTCTTTCAGCAGGTTTTCAACTTTCCACTTGGGGCACCTTGGAAACTGAAAGCAAAGTCCTGTGTTTTATTATTGCTCTACTATTCTGACAAGATAAACCAAAACTAGGACTTCAGTCTCGAGTGAAAACTAACAGAACCCGGAGCAGTATGAGCAGGTGCTGCATAGGCCCCCAGGATTGTGCTGTTCCTATCTATTTGTCTATTTAAGGTATCGTTCTGCCATATTTCTAAGGAATCTGTCACATCGGTATCTAAGGGCCTGATTTAAAGCCCACTGACGTCAATGAGAGTTTTTTCCATTGACTTCAACAGGCTTCAGATGCAACCCTAAAGGCTTACAATTATTGCAGTGCATCATGTCTTCTCTCTGTCTCCTATGCCCTGATTTTGCAAGCTCTTACTCCTGGATGGGCTACTGTGCCTGACCACTGCTCTGTTGGAGTCAGTGGGCCTCCTCATGAGCACTGGTGCCTGCTTGTATGGAGCTGTTTGCAGGACAGCTTAGTCTGTAAAATCCTCCATCGGTGCAGTTTTTATCTGTGTTTCATGTAGTGCTGAGCACATTGATAGTGGTTCTTCAGGCTAAGCAATAATTTTTAACAATATCAAGGTTGACTTCAGGGCAAAAATCATTTGATTCACCTTTTGCTCTAAATCTGGAGACTTCACTAGTGTTTCTTCATCAGTTCTTTTTTGAATGAACCATCTTCCCTCTCTTATCCACAGCGATGTTTTCTTTGATTTTTTTTCTACACTTCCTTATTCCAGATTCCCACAGCAAATCCAGAAACCTTCAGCTACCCCAGGCTCCATTTTGATGTTGTCACAGCCCTCCACCTTGAAATGTCCCATAGCCTCAGATATATCCCAGCAATGTTGGAACCTCCCCCAGAGCACTTTCAGCACTCTTGTATTCTTCTGAAATCTCTTGACCCTTATGACTGATCTCCATTCCATTCTCTGATTCACTTTTGTCACTTTATCATATTTTTCACACTCTCCTGAGAAATATCAAGGTAGATGTACAGGTAAAATCCTGTACAGAATTATAATCGCAGATAAATTAAACAAAACACTTAGCCCTCCCCCTTTCCATCCAGAAGCTGCATAACATCTCTGCTCCCAATTCTCTTTGAAGGTACTTCGCTCTTGTTCATAGATCCTACTTTTCTGATCAGTGGCAGAAGGCAAAATGATTAAACCTAGACATAGGGGAGCAGATCATAGAATCATAAAAGATTAGAGTTGGAAGAGACCTCAGGAGGCATCTAGTCCAACCCCCTGATCAAAGCGGGACCAACCCCAACTAAATCATCCCAGCCAGGGTTTTGTCAAGGCGGGCCTTAAAAACCTCTCAGGAAGGAGATTCCACCACCTCCCTACGTAAGCAATTCCAGTGTTCACCACCCTCCTGGTGAAATAATGTTTCCTAATATCCAACCTAGACATCCGCCACTGCAACTTGAGATCATTGCTCCTTATTCTATCATCTGCCACCACTGAGAACAGCCTAGCTCCATCCTCTTTGGAACCCCCTTTCAGGTAATTGAGGGCTGCTACCAAATCCCCCCTCACTCTTCTCTTCTGCAGACTAAATAAGCCCAGTTCTCACAGCCTCTCCTCATAAGTCATGCGCCCCAGTCCCACAGTTGCCAACTTTCACCCGGTAAATCAGCAACCCAACTTTCACAATAAGCGAAAAATCAAGCTAATCCCATTTCAAAGCATGGCCAAAACAAGCCAATACCTATGAACCCCAACACTCTATGTGAATAAATCCCCCCGGCGTGCAGTCTGGGAGTGTAGTGGGCTTGATGTGCACCCCTGACTCTCTCACCCCTGCTTGCTCACCCTTGCCCCTGCTTGCCTGGAGCCAATCAAAAAAAAAAAGCAACAAGCTACAACAAGCTACAAGCCAAACAAACAACAAGCGAAAACCTAGCCAACAAGCAACTCGCAAGCCAATTAAGCCAAAAACAACGCCAATGTCTACGTATTTTTTCACGGGTTTGTCATGTCAGCCCAGGTCCCTAATCATTTTTGTTGCCCTCTGCTGAACTCTCTCCAATTTGTCCACATCCTTTCTATAGTGGGGGTCCAAAACTGGACACAGTACTCCAAATGTGGCCTCACCAGTGCCAAATAGAGGGGAATAATCACTTCCCTTGATCTGCTGGCAGTGCTCCTACTAATCCAGCCCAATATGCCATTAGCCTTCTGGGCAACAAGGGCACACTGTTAACTCATATCCAGTTTCTTGTCCACTTTTATTTTCAGGTCTTTTTCTGCAGAACTGCCACTTAGCCAGTCAGTCCCCAGCGTGTAGCAGTGCATGGGATTTTTCCACCCTAAGTGCAGGACTCTGCTCTTGTCCTTGTTGAACCTCATCAGATTTCTTTTGGTCCAATCCTCCCATTTGTCTAGGTCACTCTGGACCCTATCCCTACCCTCCAACATATCTACCTCTCCCACCAGCTTAGTGTCATCCGCAAACTTGCTGAGGGTGCAATCCATCCCATCATCCAGATAATTAGTGAAGATGTTGAACAAAAGTGGCCCCAAGACCGACCCATAGGGCACTTCACTTGATACCGGCTGGCAACTAGACATCGAACCGTTGATCATTACGCGCTGAGCCTGATGATCTAGCTAGCTGGTTAGCCACTTTACAGTCCACTTTACAGTCCACTTATCCAATCCATACTTTTTTAACTTGCTGGCAAGAATACTGTGGGAGACCATATCAAAAGCTTTGCTAAAGTCAAGATATATCATGTCCACCGCTTTTCCCATATGCACAGAGGCAGTTGTCTCATCATAGAAGGCAATCAGGTTGGTCAGGCATGACTTGCCCTTGGTTAATCCATGTTGATTGTTCCTGATAACCTTCCTCTCCTCCAAGTGCTTCAAAAAGGATTCCTTGAGGATCTACTCCATGATTTTTCCAGGGACTGAGGTGAGGCTGAGCAGTCTGTTCTTCCCCAGATTCTCCTTCTTCCCTTTTTTAAAGATGGGCACTATATTTGCCTTTTTCCAATCATCCGGGACCTTCCCCCAATTGCCACGAGTCTTCAAAGATAATGGCCAATAGCTCTGCAATCTCATCAGCCCTCGGATGCATTAGATCCAGACCCATGGACTTGTGCATGTCCAGCTTTTCTAAATAGTCCTTAACCTGTTCTTTCACCACTGAGGACTGCTCACCTCCTCCCCATACTGTGCTGCCCAGTGCAGCAGTCTGGGAGCTGACCTTGTCTGTGAAGACCAAGGCAAAAAAAGCATTGAGTACTTCAGCTTTTTCCACATCATTTATCACTAGGTTGCCTCCCCCATCCAGTAAGGATCCCACACTTTCCCTGTCCTTCTTCTTGTTGCTAACATAAGGATCCCTCAGTCCTTATTCTGGACATTCTCACATTGACTTCAGTGCCAGAATAATAACTGTACAAAGATAGCTGGATTTGGAGCAGAGAGATTGTCCTTTTCCTCTAAAATTCTCAGGATATTTTTTACACACTGGTGACTGAAATGCAGAGTAGAATACATTGGGAACATTAACCTACCAAATTTCTTGTTCATGCTCACTATCTTTAATGAGATTTTACTGTGCTACAGTAATGCAAATAGAGCTTAATATTCAAAATAATGTAACAGCAAAGGAGGCAGCATGATCCAGATATGATAGCACCAGACTGAGAGTCAGTAAAGCAGAGTTATATTCCCATCTCTGCCACTGACTAGCTGTGTGACCTTCAGCAAGTTGCTTAACCTCTTTGTCTCTCAGTTCCGCATCAGTAACATGCAGATAATTGGATATCCTTGTAACATGCGTTTGAGATCTCTGGATAATAAGAGCTCTGTAAGTGGTAAGTACTGGCATTAATAAAATGAAGTGTAAATAAATCACCTTGGCGATACAGTACAAAGTCTCTTACATTAATGAACAATCATGATGAATCATAATGCACAGATTTGTTTAGTTAAAAAGGAGGTGACTGTTTCCAGGCTCTGATAAACAATTCAAGTGAGTCACTATTTGAACATCGTATACCTTTCCTGTTTACAAGCAGTAGAAGAGTGGTCAGGCTATAATTGAGAAAAGCCCTTCCAATCCCGGAATACAAGCTTTTCAGTTTACCAAAGCTAACTTCCTCATGTCTCTCTCTTTTTTAGACTGTAGCTGTTTGTGGGGTTTTTTATTCTAAGCTCCTGGGGACAGGGATTTTGTTTTTGTTCAGTGTGTTATGTATTTTTTAGATTGCCATGCATAAATAAGGCATTGCAATGTATCAATTAACAAAAATTAACGTAGTGAGCCAGAGGCTCAATTAGTGTAAACTGCTATAGATCTATTAGCTGCATGAGAACAGATGGTCCAGTAGTTAGACTGCTATATTAGAACTTAGAAGTCTTAGGTTCAAGTCCTTCTCTGCTGCTGCTGTGGGTTTATAGTTCTTCTTACCTCACCGTGTATTGTGAGGTAAATACATTAAAGACTGTGAGTTGTCAGATACCATGGTTACACAGGCCATAGAAGTACCTGAGATAGAATATATATTTAGAGAGGACAGAAATACATCTCTGCCAAATTATGCAAGCAGGGGGTCTGGCCCAGTGTATGTAACATAGGCAACAGATTCTTAACGTAATTCTCACTACCACACCGCAAGAGTCAACATTTCAACAAAGAAAATTGTAATCTGTCAATAACTTGGTTCCTGAAGTTGAAGATCATGGAACAGCTTAATAGCACAAGCAATATTGTGCCTGGTGCCTTCTGACGTAACCAGGGTAGGCTGAATACAAGTGAAATAGCTTAGGTTTGACTGGGATCCAAGCATTTCTACACAAGACAAAAATAAGAGGATTTGGTCATTGTAGCATGTTAGTCTTGTGTGGATTACTCCAGTTCAGATCCTTCCCAAGTACAATATGTTGCTCTGCAGTACAGCCAAAGATTTTCTGTCAGGCATTTTGTAAGCTCATTTAACTGTTTTCATAATCAGAAGTACACGTGGCTTTTATAAACTGCTGAAGGTATTTTTCATTATGAGTTAGCTTTTGTATATAATGCCATGTCTGCATGACTCCTGACACCTTGAGTAAGGATGCAGTCTGTGCCCCAAAGGACTTACAGCCTAAACCAGGGCCAGCACATCCTTTGACCCGCAGCGCTTCCTGCCGCCCCCATTGGCCAGGGACAGTGAACCTCGGCTGAACCTGCCGATGTGGCAGGTAAACAAATTGGCCCGGCCCACCAGGGTGCCTACTCTAGCGAGCCGCGTTCCAGAGGTTGCAGACCCCTGGTCTAAACTGTCTTCAAAGGCAAGATGCCATGGGAATTTATAACAGGGAAAAGGAGACAGAAGGAAGAATATATAGAATAAGTTATGGGGCTGCCTACATGATACAACATGCTCTAGGTTTCAGCTTGTCTTCAAAGTTCCAAGTGTTTTTAAATTGTTTAAAGAACATTACTTTGTGGGCATGTGGGAAAAGGTAGGCTCTGAGGAGAGGGAAGTTGCAAGGAGCAGAGCATCATGGAGGAGGCTGAGGCATTAAGGAATGGAAGTGCTTGTGAGAAAAAGGATCAAGGGGTGCATGAAGAGAGACAGTTTGGGTGAAGTATCAGGTGTAAATACCAAGGAGGTAGAGAGGCTTAATTCAGAAAAATGTGGTGAAAATGAGCAAAAGAAAATGTAGGCTGAAGCACAGGAAACCTTTCCCAACAGTAAACTCTGTTAGAGTTGGAATAACCTCCCAAAGAAGGTAATAGAAACCCCATTACTTAAGTCATTTTGTAGCAGAATGGAAAAGCATTTGAGTGTAGTGAACAATCCTGCACCAACAAAGGGTGAAAAAGTTTACTTACTGTGTCCTTTCTTAAATGCAAGAGTTTAATGACCTATGAGGGTGGTTGGATGCATGATGGGTTAACACAGTAGTGGGAGCAGGAAGACATAAGTTCTATTTCCAGCTCTGCTATGGACTTTCTGTGTCAACTTGGGCTAATGTCTTCAGGTGTCATGCAAGAAATCAAAATTTTTCATGCAAATAGGCTGCTGAAGAGCCATGGAGCTGGGTAGGTAAGCTAGCAGTAAACCAGGCAGGTTTCTGATGGAAGCTTAACCACAATCAACATATTCCCATAGGACATTTCAATGGTGAAGAAATGACATTTCTGACCAAAAATGGTCTCTCAGAAAACTGATGTCCAACTTTAACCTCATCTTCAGGACCGGCGCTAGTGTTTTTAGCGCCCTAGGCGCACGGCCATTTCGCCGCCCCGCACTCTGGTCCGCGGCTCCGGTGGAGCTGCTGCAGCCGTGCCTGCGGGAGGTCCACTGGAGCCGCGGGACTAGGGGCCCTTCCTCAGGAAGGACTGCGGCAGGTCCACCGGAGCCACCTGCAGTCCCCCCCCCGGCAAAATGCCGCCGCCCAATAATCCTGGCGCCCTAGGCGATTGCCTAGGCCACCTAAATGGAAGTGCCGGCCCTGCTCATCTTTAATACAGGGATCGTCTGGGATTAACTTCTCTCATTAATTTTTTGTGTGAGTTTGGTCCCAGGAAAGACTCCAGAATAAAGCTCATCTGTGTGGGAAATGGCTTGTTTGATGGTTGGTCCAAGGCTTGGAATGAACTCCCACAGGAACTAAGGACAATCTCAAACTTCACCACCTTCCTCTCCAAGTGTAAGGTGCATTTCTTCAACCTGCCTTCTCTAACATAAACACAGAGCAATGTGTATTTTTTTTTTAAAAAAAATCCCCCAAGCTACCAAACCAAAACACTCCCCTGCACACACAATTCTCCTTTGGGGGGAGGATGAGAGAAAGAATGAACCATGCATGTTAGTCACATTTCTTAATGCGCTATTAGAAGGCACATGAGTATTACAATGATGAGAGCAGCAGCAGAACACGTGTAGAATAGAATGTGCACAAGACTACCATATCTCTTATGAGTTGTAGACTCTTGGTACAATGAAGTGCTGGCTTTGTTCAGGTAGCCACCATCTATGATACCCTTTAGTCAGAACACTGGGCATGGGTGTCCTATAGGCATGGGTGTCCCATGTCCTTTGGATTTTCTGTCCCACTCACTGCTCTTCTGCAGTCAATTAGTCTAGTTTACAAACACAAGCATGCATCTACGTTGAAGCTGATCTCTGCCTCCTAGTATTAGGACTCCTCTGTTACTCTCATATGTTGTTGATTAGTGGATATGCTCCCTAGTGACTGGTGCTGACATGAAAATGGCTAAGCTCAATAAAATGTGCCCACCTTCACCAGAGGGGCTTATGGTGCCCTACAATGCTTCTTGGGGAGACTAGCTGGAGTTTCCACTGTGGAGTCTGATGAGAAAATATGCTGAATCAGCCCATTTCTGACTGGCCTGCGCACGTCTCCACCTTGGTCATGCACATTTGGGGTTGGATCCCTGGCAGCAGGAAAGTTCACTACTTTCTACTATTGCAACTTCTCCCTGACCAACTGTACCGCTGGAGGGTTTATGCCCACAGAAGCTAATGTAAATCAAGGGTGAATCTAGCCCCGTGTCTTTCCTTGAGCCCCTCTGTGGTATTGTGCATTCTTGTTGCACAACAGAGAACCCATGCTATATTTCTGCTACTTTGGTAAATGGAGATCTAACACATTTTCTTGTTACTTGTACTATCACAGTTGCTAGCTTTAGGGTTTTTGTTGCTCTATAGGTAAACTATGAAATGTACCCTCATCAAAGCTCACAGCTGTTTGCACAATAAACAGCCACTAAGCACTTTGCAGCCTCAGGCAACCGGTGTTCTGCTGTGATGGTAGAACTGGCCCTGGCTGCTGTTTCCTGCAGCTGATGTTGCCATGTGGATTCATTGTTCAGTAGTATGTCAGTTTCTTGAGTTGCATAGTAGTATATTCCAGGATAAGACAGACTTGGGAAGAGGGAGAAGAAAGGATCAGCCGATCCTTGGCATTTCACCATCCCTACATAACCCTCCAGCCAGGGTTTGTTATTTTTGAACATTGTCAAATGTGATTTTAATTTTCCCTTGCTAACCACCTGTCAGCACAGACTTCATTTTTCTTCATCAAACATCACATTCACAGCATCAACTGCTGCGGCTGGTTCATGCTGCAATTATAGCCAGCGTTGCATGGCAGCATGAGTGTGATCAATGTCAGACTCTGCAGCATAATTTGCCACACACTGTGTAAACTGCCTGGGCTATTCCAGAGGTCAGCACTAAATCCTGGAGTTAAGGCTCATGGCTTAATATAAATATATGTTTCAGCACAAAAGTTCTCCTTGATGTTCAGATGCAGTTGAGATTGAGGAAAGTGGTAACAGACCCCTATGGATCATCTAATCCAGTTCCCCATTGGCGCTCAGAAGCCCAAATGACAATAGGCCTTTGTTGTGCTGGGCATTTTATGCATACAAACTAAGAGATAGTCCCTGCCCTGAAGGGTTCATTATCAAAGTAGACAAGACAAAGGTTGAGAGAAAGGAAGTGCCATCTCTGTTTTATACATAGAGAACTGAGGTACAGAGAGACTACATGACTGCCCCAAAGACGTACCAAATGTCTGATTGATAGAGGAAGGAATTTAATTCCCTTTAGGTACCTTAACCACAAACCCATCCTCTGCTTCATTTGATTATCTCATTCTTATTTGTTTGAGCAAATGACTGGAATATACAATTACCTGTGATAAATGTGACCTAAAGAAGAAATTGTTAATATCTTACCACATTCAACTAGATATGTTGAATTATTCCAACAGCTAAGCTAAGAGGAGCTTTCAGCAAATTATGATTTAAAATGCCTGTTACTACTTGCTCATTGGCTAATACCAGGCAAAGAATTTTGTGTTCATCACTGATCCTCTGAGACATCCGGAGATGTGAAAGACAGAAAAAAATGCCCAGAGGGAGTGGTGGGAACCCTGGATAAAAATTTTCTATTTCACCTGAGTATCAAACCATGATAGGTTCAACAAGAGATGGATCCAAATGAAAACCAAATTTTGGGAGTATTTGAAATAATTTTTGCAAATACCTCAGACTTTATTGCTGACCCAAAGCTTGCACTGCCAAGGTGCAGAGGCCCATATAAGACAGCTCTCTTTTGAGGAAAGGGAGCAGATCCCGGAACCTGAACTTTAAAGTTGTTCTTTTTGAATCCCAATCCAGATCTGTATTAAGTATATGTTTCCTACCTTCTATAATTTACAGACCTAAATCCCCAGATTATCCATGACCATGAATAGTGGTGCACACTTTAGTATATAACCACTGCAATAGCTATGGAGAATGCTACAGAATGAAGCAGGAGCAGTGTAATTATCTATCCAGGTCATATTCTGAATAAATGGAGGTATGCAGTGTTGATTGCAGGTAACACAAGCCTCCACTCCAGGCTCGTGACTGGCAGCTCTGTCTTTCCACCATTCCCAATGTAGTCTTCACCTTCAAAACTGCTGTATGTAATGAAGTTGATGCCCAGCTTTTTCCACAAGATGGAGTCAAAATGGAGCTATGTAGTCGTTCATCCACCAACCCATCCCCCCCCATTCCTGAGCTTTGGATGTTGCAGTTAATTTTATCTAGTAACACTTTGCAGGATCAGAGACTTTGACTCAAACACTTAAGCATGTGCTTAACCTTAAGCCGGTGAGTAGTCCCATTGAGATCAGCGTTAAGCACTAACTAAGCACTCTTTGCAAAATCAGAGCTTAAATAAATAACACAATACAAAACACATCCATAACACTTTAGCATTAGATATGTAACAAGCAGTTGAACATTGCCAGTTATTTTCCCATTGTACCATTCTTTGGAATTATGCAAATTAGCAAGAATAAATTCTAGTTCTCCATTCTCAACAATAGGTGGCACTAGCATTTGATATTTTCTTTACATTTACAACAGCTAAATTTAATGTCTGCCTGAGTCCTAAACTAGTTAATTTACTCAGCTTCTGTTTTAGTCCCCTTCTGTTGCCCCTTACATTGTGGCTGACCATTATGCAGTGTTAGTGTGGACTATATGTATTTTATTCCCAGAGAATTTCACAAACATTGTGCAGGATGTTTTACTAGATACAATACTAAATATTCATGCTACTTTTGTCCTTTTAAAATTGTTTTTGTCATTTTGACATTTACACTTCAGTAGTAAATACTTTATTAGAAGGTATGTGGGGGATTGTTTGCAAAACATCAGTGAGTGGATCAAATTTTTTTTTAAAAAAAGTCTATTTGTTGATTTACAAAGTTAATGTGCTTTGACTTGCTATTTGAGTTGTGTTGCCTGGCTGTGAAAAGTCATAAGTCACATGATATTGTATCATCTTCCTGATTGGATGAGTGTAATTCATAATCAGGCTTCTATTGTAAACGCATGTATTACCTTATTTAATAGTAAATACACTGCATATTTTCAAGTATATGAACTTAATATTTGTTTATTGGACACATGGTAGTAAAACTCTGTCCTGTAAAAATTAACTGAAAGCAAATGCAAACATGGCAAATTAAATTAAAAATTCCAGTGAATATTCATTTAATTTTTTATTTCCTGATTTCATCCTACCTTACTATTTACAAGCCCAACACTCACAACAAGCCATTTCTACAACTGCAACAAACTCTTGTGATTTTTAATTCTCTAATTATGATTTGTCTGGCGCACTATTAAGAAAGGCCAAAATGTCTATTATCTTCTGACTGAAAGGGAAACTATGTTGGTTTAAATATTTTGCCAGCCTGCTATTACAATCGTGGTTACAAGAATGTGGTTTCAGGATTTTAATGGTTTATTGTATGAATCATGATAGTGAGCTCTACAGCTTTGACTGTTTCAAGGTTCTACAATTTGATTCACTGGCTAATGCCAATTCAGCCTAGTTTACAGCACATATGAGTAACCCAATATCATTTAGAATAATTCAACGTTTAAAGCCTACATGCATAAATCTCTTAAAAGTGTATATTCAATGTAGTTTGGGGAAATAGTCAAAGAGCAGCTCATTGTGAAAACAGAACCTATATTATGCAATACTGCTAAGATTAGTGAAAGTTTCGGTTACCTGTCATTCAAGTGTCGACTACGCAGAAGTTAGAACTGCCTCAGGCTAGTATAACTTGTCAACTTTTTAGGTTGTTCTTAATTGATAAAACCATATGTCATGGTATAATTCCCCACTCTGAACCTTAGCGTCCAAAAGATGGGGTACCAGCATGAATTCCTCTAAGCTCAATTACCAGCTTAGTGCTTGTAGCGCTGCCACCAACCAGGAATTCCAGTGCCTGGTACACTCTGGTCCCCCCAAAACCTTGACCGGGGACCCCCAAGACCCAGTCCCTCTGGATCTTAACACAAGGAAAGTAAACCCTTTCCCTCACCGTTGCCTCTCCCAGGCTTCCCCTCCCTGGGTTACCCTGGAGGATCACTGTGATTCAAACTCCTTGAATCTTAAAACAGAGAGGAAAATCCACCTTTCCCCCTCCTTCTCTCCCCCCTCCCAGATTCTCCCTGAGAGAGAAAGCAATCCTAACACAGAGAGAAATTAACCTTTCTCTCCCCCTTCCCTCCTTTCTCCCCACCAATTCCCTGGTGGATCCAGACCCAGTCCCCTGGGGTCTCACCAGAATAAAAAAACAATCAGGTTCGTAAACAAGAAAAGTTTTTAATTAAAGAAAGAAAAAACAGTAAACATTATCTTTGTAAATTTAAAATGGAATAGGTACAGGGTCTTTTAGCTATAGACACTGGGAATACTCTCCCAGCCAAAGTATACAAGTACAAAGTAAAATCCTTTCAGCAAAATACACATTTGAACTCCTTCCAGCCAAATACACATTTGCAAATAAAGAAAACAAACATAAGCCTAACTTGCTTTATCTACCTAGTACTCACTATTCTGAACCTATAAGAGCCTGTATCGGAGAGATTGAAGAGAAACCTGGTTGCACATCTGGTCCCTCTGAGCCCCCAGAGTGAACAACCACCAAAATCTAACAGCACACACAAAAACTTCCCTCCTTCAAGATTTGAAAGTATCCTGTCCCCTGATTGGTCCTCTGGTCAGGTGACAGCCAGGCTCACTGAACTTAACCCTTTACAGGCAAAAGAGATATGAATTACTTCTGTTCTATTAACCCCTACTATCTGTTTATGACACCATACATTTTTCCTTTTGCTTTATGAAGCAGATCCTGCACTACCTTCTCAGTTCACTTTCCTGGACTGCAATTTCACAACTTTCTTAAAGTGCACAGGTTTACTCTTATACTTGAACTCCATGTTCATATATGATTTTTGAAAAATAACTTGTATATGCATTTTCTAAGACACTTGGGACTGTTAAAGGCAAATGCTATATGTCATCCTTATCCCCATGGCCAAGTCTGGTATAATGGCCTGATCCAAAATTCATGGAAGTGAATGGAAGGACTCCCCTTGAAATTAATGGGCTTTGGATCCAGCCCTAAATCCTGTGTAACTATATTGTCTTCAATGGTGTTACCTTGAATTTTCACTGGGGTGCCAGAGAGTTGAAGATCCAAACATTTTAGGATATTCAGTGGAGTCAAATTAGTATTTATCCCCAACTGAAATGCAAGTTTCAAATTGAGTATTAAAATGCATGAACTTTTCCTTACATGTGTTTTTACTGTCTTTATTCACCTCTGTTTTATACATGGAACATTTTAGTGTTTCCCATTTTTCTATAACTAAATAATTCCAAATCATACACCTAAGGCTGAAACTTGTTTAACTTTGGATTTTAGGTTTCTTCAATGTATTGCAAAATCACCCAGTGTGATGCAATTTTGTTTTCAACAGCAGACTTTGCAAAACAAGTATTGGGTAACTAACCAGAATGTATCTTTATCCTTGCATGTACTTAGCAACCTTGTAGGTCTAATTGACAAAAATAATTTGTTCTTGTAGAACAGTTTAGCAAGACACCAAACAGTTGGGGGGGAGGAGGGGAGGAAATGAAGCTTACTTATATTTGGCACTCAAAGGAGGATTAGCATGGCCAGAATCTAGTAAGCCTATTGTATGACTGCTGACTAGCCTGTTACTATTAGGGATAGTAACATTTGAAACCTTTCATTTTTAAAGGCTAGCTTAATGGCTGGTCCTGTGCAGATATTCAAGGGGTTTGGCAGAGGGTGCTAGAAACCTTATCTTCACGTCGCTGCACAAAGCATTGGAGTGGCCACAAGACGCACAGCTGTGCAAGTGCAAGGTATGCTTCTTTGAGCTTGCTTTCAGCCAGAACATATGACATAGTAGCTTATAAAATAAAGAAAAATAATTAATAAAATCTGTGAGAGAAATGGAGGAAAATGCCAGTCACATCACCTTATGCACTACTGGAAGGTGCTTTGAAAAGGTGGTGATGAAGGTGGTATAAGAATCTAAATTAGTTCCACACTCTTAATTCCAGGCTAGTGCCAAGAGTGGTACTAGGTTTTCTAAAAGGGAGGCACTAGGCGTGCATGCTCTGAAGTGCTACTTTGTGGCCCCAGATGTCAGCAGGAGCTGTAGAGGAGTTGTGAAAGGGTTGCATAGCAGATACAGCTTCTCCTCGAGACTCCAAGTCTGGAATTCCTCGCTGGAACTCTTAGGCAATGCCGACCAGTACAACAGTTACACCCCCACTACTCCCTGAATCTGCTGGCCAATGATGGAGGGAGTTCTGGAGCCATGGATCTTCCCTCCCCATTGGCTCCTTTTCAGGCAATTTAGGAGTAAGAGGGAACAGAGAATAGACTATTCTCTCCAACAACGTCTGGTCAGTCCCTGCAGAGTGACACAAGGGAGCAAGAGAAGAAAATTGAGCCCTCTCCTGCTCTTTGTACCCAGTGAATGGCTGGCCATAATATGGCCATGTGTCCTTGGAAGCTAATAACTTTGGTCCACACTTCCTCAGAGGTCCTAGAGCTCTTGGTCAGACATATAAAGACATTTAGGTGCCTAAAGGTGCAGCGAGGCCCCTAGTCAGATTTTCAAGTGCCTAGGCACCCAACTCCAACTGAAATCAGGTTAATACTTACATTTTAAAGATTAATACCTTTCAAAATCTGACCCTTTGTGACACAGTGCCTCCTGGAGGCCTCACTGAAGAGTATCTGAAGAGCCATAATTTAGCCTATGCTTTTTAGGGAGTGGCAGGCAATGACACGCCAAAATATAGAGCAAAACTAAAACTACACTTAAAGGTGGCTCAGCCAGTTCACAGCAACACTCTGTTCACCGTAACACTGCCACCACTGATCTCAGGTGAAGAACATTCTTAAGTCTTACAACTATGGCCTAAAGAGTATTTCCTATAGTGGCCATTGCAAGTATAATTCCAACAAATGCACAGAAGTTGGAGAAGGGGGAACGAGTTTACATCCAATAAAAGTTTCTGAGAGGGATAATTTGTGTTCTAGTTTTGATCTACAGTAAGTTATTTAAGTCATTATGTGATCAGATTGTGTAATTAAAGCATTTCAGTCTGGGTCACGACAATCCCAACCATTATTTCCAATGGAACATCTTATGAAAGATACACAATCTACTTGTGAAACCTCTGTAATTATCCTCTCCTTTCATACTTCTGATAAGTGCCCTTAGTTTAATCATTTCTAAATTAAACTATTACGTTAACAGCTTATGTGGGTGTTGATTTTTTGTCGTCTCACAAAAGTCTGAAAGATATTGACCTTCTGAAAATCATTCAGGGGACCGCATAATGAACACAGCTGCTCTGGCTTTTATTAATGGTGCATTAAGGGACACGAGGATGCCTAGTACCTCAGATGATGAGACCGATTATTACAACTATCCTATATCTGAAAGAGTACAACATGGAGTATTTTGATTCTATGCCCCAGGTCTATCTTTATGTTTCATCATAACATGAAGTGGAATAAAATATATTTACCCAAATATCCTAAAAATTTAAGTCAACTTTGTAGATTATCTATAACAAATATAGTTTGGGCAGCTGCCCAAAATATTTAATCTATACTGATGTTTTATTATTGGATTATTATGCAGCATTATTGGATATCAGTTTGTTAAACTTTGTTAGAGTGTTACGATTACTTTAAGCAGGGCTGGCTCCAGGTTTTCTGCCACCCCAAGTGGAGTGCGGGGAGTGTGTGAAAGCCAACCGGTGGCACTTCGGTGGCAGCTTAATTGCGCCGCTCTATTCTTCAGTGGCAGTTTGGCGGCAGGTCCTTCACTCCCTCTCTTCCTCTTCGGCAGCATTTCGGCGGCAGCTCAAAGAGAAAGAGAGGGACCTGCCGCTGAAGACCTGGACATGCTGCCCCAATAGTGGACGGAGTGCCACCCCTTTGCATTGGCCACCCCAAGCACCTACTGCCTTAGCTGGTGCCTGGAGCCAGCCCTGACTTTAAGAAATATAACCATAATAAGTAACCTGGAGAGTTCTGGGCTCTCTGCCAGTTTTTAGAATCACTGAATTGTGGGACTGGAAGGGACCTCTAGAGATCATCTAGTCCAGTCCTTTCCACTCATTGCAGGATTAAGTACTATCTAGACCATCCATGACAGGTGTTTGCCTAACCTGCTCTTAAAAATCTCCAGTTATGAAGATTCCACAACCTCCCTAAGCAATTTATTTCAGTGCTTAACCACTCTGACAGGAAGTTTTTTCTAATGTCCAACCTAAACCACCCTTGCTGCAATATAAGCCCATTGCTTCTTGTTCTATCCTCAGAGGTAAGGAGAACATTTTTTCTCCCTCCTCCCTGTAACAGTCTTTTATGTACTTGAAAACTGTTATCATGTCCCCTCTGTCTTCTCTTCTCCAAATTAAACAAACCCAGTTTTTTTCCCAATCTTCCCTCATAGGTCATGTTTTCTAGACCATTAATCATTTTTGTTGTTCTTCTGTGGACTTTCTCCAATTTGTCCACATCTTTCCTGAAATGTGGCGCGCAGAATTGGACACAATACTCCAGCTGAGACCTAATCAGCATGGAGTAGAGCGGAAGAATTACTTTTTGTGTCTTGCTTACAATACTCCTGATAATATATCCCAGAATGATGTTTGCTTTTTTGCAACATTGTTAAACCATAGACTCATATTTAGCTGTTGTCCACTATGACCCCCAGATCCCTTTCTGCAGTACTCCTCCTAGGTAGTCATTTCCCATTTTGTATGTGTGCAAGTGATTGTTCCTTCCTAAGTGGAGTACTTTGCATTTGTCCTTAGTGAATTTTATCCTGTTTACTTCAGATCATTTCTCCAGTTTGTCAAGATCATTTCAAATTTTAATCCTATCCTCCAAAGCACTTGCAAACACTCCCAGCTTGGTATCATCCACAAACTATATAAGTACTCTGTATGCCATTATCTAAATCACTGATGAAGGCATTGAACAGAACTGGACCCAGAACTGACCCCTGTGGGATCCCACTCGATATGCCCTTCCAGCTTGACTATGAACCGCTGATAACTACTCTCTGGGAATGGTTTGCCAACCAGTTATGCACTCACCTTATAGTAGCTCCATCTAGGTCATATTTCCCTAGTATGTTGATGAGAAGGTAATGCAAGATAGTATCAAAACTCTTATTAAAGTCAAGGTATGCCATATCTACTGCTTCTCCACTATCCCCAAGGCTTGCCACCCTGCCAAAGAAAGCTATTAGGTTGGTTTGACATGATTTGTTCTTGACAAATCTATGCTGACTGTTACTTATCACCTTATTATCTTCTATGTATTTGCAAATTGATTGCTTAATTATTTGCTCCATTATCTTTTCATGTACAGAAGTTAAGCTGACTGGTCTGTAATTTCCCAGGTTGTCCTTATTTCCCTTTTTATAGATGTGCACTATATTTGCCCTTTTCCACTTCTCTGTATTCTCTCCCATCTTCCATGACTTTTCTAAGATAATCACTAATGGCTCAGATATCTCCTCAGTCAGCTGCTTGAGTATTCTTGGAGGTATTTCATTAGGCCCTGGTGACTTAAATACTTGTAACTTGTCTAACTAATTTTTAACTTGTTCTTTCCCTATTTAGCCTCTGATCCTACCTCATTTTCATGGTATTCTCTATGTTCTACCAGCAGAATGGAATACTCCCAGGGACCCTGTCAGGTGAAGTTTGCCTAGAGATAATCAAATTGTTAATCACAAGTAATATTCATGACAAGTGTTTTCCATTCTTTCAATTCTAAAATTGTTTACACACCTATCCCTATTTGTTACAGCTGTGTTGAGCTCCATAACTTGTGTCTGATTAAAGTTTATCTTCCAACAAGTCATCTAAGTCTTGATTTGAAGACTTCAAGAGATGGAGAATCTACCATTTCTCTTGGTTGTTTCTTCCAATGTTTAGTCACCTTCACTGTTAAAAATGTGTGCCTTATATGTAGTTTGAGCCTGGCTTTAACTTGTAGACATTGGTTCTTGTGATGTCATATGGGCCTGACTTTTAAGATGGCCTACATGCCTTGTGATTTACCTACATGCAACACTGCTGTTCATGTCACCTCTGAATTCAAAGTCCATTTTAAACCAAGTATCAGCCTCAGGTGAATGTGATCTTTCCAGTTCTCCAGGATCTTTTTTTTTTTTTTAAATGATATGTATGGCCTATAAATATGGACCTGAAATTTGGCATGCACAGCCATTTGTAGACCCAAGTAAAATTTCAACATCTAAGTACCTGATTTGTGTTTATAGCCACAAATTAAGCTGTTCCCTATCAACAGTCTGTTGTTTGCAGACACAGGTGAACTGCTTGCAAAACTCTATGTACAAAAGCGAAAGCCCAACTAAAACTCCCTTTGAAATGTCAGTTTTATATCTATATATCTGTGTTTTATGAGCTATGACTCATGTTAACCTCAGTCTAGCACAGGCTGGCTTTCTTTAAAACTAAACTATTGATCTGTTGTACTGATACATTTTTAAGGTTTGAAAAAAAAACAACAAAAAAACAGCCACATTTCAAAATAAATATTTGAGGGCCTAACTGCCTTTGAGCCGCATGATAAGCTATCTCAAAGAATGAAGCTTGCGTTTCCATTACACCCAATGTTCTGAGATTCACCTTTTAACACACAAGGCAATTCAGCATTCCTGGAAAGACTTTGCATTTATTTGTGCTCCTTTCAGTAGAGTTATAGATGAATAATTAAAAAGAGGGAGGAAAAGAGTATTTATAATAAGATTTAGAAAAATGTGATGTTTGCAGTGTTAAGTGGGCAATCACTGTAAAAATAATACCCAAAGGGTGCTAAGAATGTCAGTGTTTGTCATACAGACAACACAGCTAATACTATAAAAAGGTCACCAGTTTCTAAGGGACTGCAATAATTTATAAGGTTTCCATTTACGGTCCCAAATTTAGTTTACTGTGTACAAATTTTAAAAAAAACTCTGAGTCCATGAAATAGCTGTGGTCCACTGTGTACTACCTTTACCGTTTTGAGCAGTAACTTAATCCATGAGTACACCCGTTGATTTAATAGACATACATTGAGCAGTCCCTTATTTCTTGAGTAGGGATGGAAAATTTTTAAAAGGATTACCCAAGGATGATTTGACTAAGGAAAAAATTTTAATAGTACTTTTAGGAAAAAAAATCCTGAAATCATAAGCAAAATATCATCAGAGTCAATAGGATAGTAAGATGTACCAGCAGAAGGATTAGCATATGAATCAAAGGAAAGAGAACTAGTTTGTACCATGTGCTGTACCTAGTAATACTGGGACATGCCATAGGACTTTGCATTTGAGAACTCTAGTGTTTTACAAAGAAGGATAAGTATCATCACCGTTTTACAGTTGGGGAAACCGAGGCCAGAAAGCTTAAGTGACCCCTACAGTCACACAATGAACAAGCAACAGTAGAGACTAGAACAAGGTTGCCTGACTCCTACCCAGTGACCTTTCTACTGGACCACACTGCAGTGTAGGACAATTAGAATGAGCACACATTTTAAGAATCTGTGACAGTTTTCTTACTTATTTTCTTTGTCATATGTTGAATTTCCTCTGTTTTTAGCCATATGTTGCTTTCTCTGTCTAAGGAGGAACGCTTTGTTTATAAAATAGGTCAATAGGTGGAGTATATTCTTACCACACATGACTTTGGGGAAATTAAATGGAAGCATCAGTTGCATGACGGGGCTTGATGGAGAGGAATGATATAAAAATTGTTCGTGGTAGTAAATTGTTTAAAGTAAAAGCTGAAAGCATAAATATGAGAGATGGAGAACATATAAAAAGTGTCTACGTAGACTGTATTGCTGCTCTGCACTCTAAACGTTTAATCTGGTTGTTGAGCTCCTGCCGAGGGGGTCCAGGGCTTGCCTCGCTCTGCACGTGACGTGGCTCTGTGTGCCTCTTGGAAGCTGCAGCATGTCTTTCCCCATCTCCTATGCATAGGGGCAGCCAGGGGGCTCTGCACGCTGCCCCCACCCCAAGCGCCACCCCGTAGCTCCCATTGGTCAGCAACTGTGGCCAATGGGAGCTGCAGGGGTGGCACCTGTGGATGGGGCAACATGCAGAGCCACCTGGCCATGCCTCCGCATAGGAGCCAGAGGGGGGATGTGCCACTGCTTCTGGGAGCTGCTAGAGGCAAGCGCCACCCAAAGCTTGTACCCCTGACCCCCTCCAGCACCCCAACCAGCTCAGCCCCATCATCCTCCACCCCAGAGCCCGCACTGTCAGCCAGACCACTCACCCCCACCTGCACCCCAGCCCCCTGCTCCAGTCTGGAGCCACCTCCTGCACCCTGAACTCCTCATTTCAGGGCCCACACCCCAACCCCCAATTTAGTGAGCATTCATGGCCTGCCATACAATTTCCATGCCCAGATGTGGCTCTCGGACCAAAATGTTTGCCCACTGCTTCAATAAAGCCTGGGTCCCAGGTATCTACGGGGATGTCTACACTGCAATTAAAAACCCATGGCTGGCCTGTGCCAGCTGACTTGGTCTAAGGGGCTCGGGCTAAGAGTCCGTTTAGTTGCAGTGTAGACAGGCAGGTTCAGGCAGGATCCCGGGCTCTAGGACCTGCAAGGTGGGAGGGTTCCAGAGCTCAGGCTGGGGCCCAAATATCCATACCCTATAACTAAACAGCCCCTTAGTCTGACCTCTGCAACCTGAGTCAGCCGTCACATGCCAACTGTGGGTGTCTATTTGCAGTGTAGCCATCCCCTTAGAGCCTGCCTCTCAGTTCAAGCTAATAGTTGAGATCTCATTTTCGCCCTCTTCCAGGTTGCTCTACCTAATAGTCCATAGGTTTATATATAAGTAAAGTATTTCAAATGTGGTGTTAGTGCCTAGTCTGTAACTGATATCTTACCCAAAGGCAGGACACTCTCAGCGGAGAGCCCTTGTCTCTGTAACTTGCTTCACCCATTGCTCCAACAAAGGCCAAGATTGTTGACTTTCAGGATCCAGTGGAAGGCCAAATTTCTTAGCCAGATGGAGTTATTTCTCTTCTCTTGAAAGCTTCTTTTGGTTCTTCTCTTTATTAATTACTAATTTCTGTGATTTTCCCCATTGTTGTGCATGCCATCAGAGCCTGGGCTAGGCAGATTTTACATTAAAAATAAGTCAATGCATTGAAGCAGTTACTATAAATTACATCAGACAAATTGGCAGGTAGAGTTTGTTGCACTGATTGTCTGTCTGTCTTGCCCCTTTATCCTTACATTTAGCGCAAAAGCTACATAAACAGTGTAAAATGTACTAACTACATATCCAACCTCAGTGACGCTGGTGTAAATCCAGAGAAATTTAACTGGAGTCACTCTGGATTCACAGTGGTGTAAGAGAAGATCAGAAATGGGACCCTTGTTTCTAAGGAATCTGATTCATTCCAAAATCTGGCAGCTTCCTATGTCAGGTGAATCTCCCTGTTACCTCACATAGCTAATAGGCTTACCCTTTCTAAGATTAAGGGCTCAGTTATGGTGCTTATAAACCTATGCCCTGCTGGAGAAGGTTAGGAGGCACACAACCTGAGTGCTGATGCCGGGAGGTATACTTTTCACCTCCAGATACCTGGAAGGTGCATGGGGAGGGGCACTCCTTGCTGCACCTGTTGCACAGGTGGAACCAGTGCTGGCCCCGTAATGCCATCTTCACGTGAAGGTGGGTACGGCTTGCACAACCCTGTGCAGCTGCTAGGCCTGTTAGCCAGCTATTCGCTTTCTGCTTCCCAGCACTTGGAGCCAAATTGTGTCCAGCTGCCAGGATGCATTGGATGAGGATAGAAGGCAATCCTTGTGCTTCCTGCTTATAAAGTGCACTCATGCAAGGAGAAGCATAATATCAAGGAGACTTTTAAGGGAAAGATGTAGTGAGATCCATATTAGGTCATATTTATTTAACACAGGTTTCATCTTACTATAAAGTCATTAGTATTTGGCTCTTGATAACGGTGGGCTGAGCTGATTTTATTGTTCACTACCTTTGGCAGGTGCTTTCTATAACATTACTTCAGATCATTTCATCCACATTTTCTTGAGTGCCTTTGCTAATGCATTTTTAAGTTGAGATTTTTAAGTAATGTTCATGCGCCTAGCAGTGGACTACCTGGAGACAGTGTGAGCTGTGCTCTTGGCAACCAGGATGGCTGACAGCATGCAAACAGCTACAGACAGTTCCTCACTCCCCAGCATGTGGTGGGACATTGGGATTGCATTAGTCTATATTTGCCGCATTCCAGTACATTAAAATAAGCACTCATTGCTTGTTTCTCAACTGGGAAGAAGGTGGGCAATATTAGAGCCTTAGTCCATCAAATCCCTTGAGCTGTATGGCTATCTGGTAAATCACTCCATGTGCTCTTTGTATCTGTTTCCCTTCTGGAGCACTCAAAGGGACATAACTGCAGTATTTGACACATGATGAAAAATAGGAAAATACAATTCAGTCAAAATATTTTAATACAAGAAAATGCATTAAAAACATTCTGCATTAAAAAACAGTTTTGTTTAAGAGGTTTCTTTACCACTATTTTTCCCCAAGGAGGAAATGGGTTCTTTTACCATTAGGCTAAAATTTAGGGCTGTCTTCCACCCTATCCCACTATAACTCTGGTACCAAGTCTAACAAACACCAGAGATCTCAGAAATGCTACTATTTGGGGGCAAGAGGAAAAGAGTAGTGTGAGTAGATTGTAAAGGTCCTCAGTGGTCTGTGTGTGGCCAGTTCCTCCGTAACACGGGTAATCTAGTCTCCTTCCTCTTGTCTGGCTTGTAGATGGTTAGTAAATATTTTAGTGCCTCAGAGTGGGCTGGTCTACACCTCTTATCTTTAGTGCTTATTCTAAACGAATTGAATCAACAGGCCAGGAAATCCTAACTCCCAGTACCAAAGGGCTCCAAAATCCTTTGCAGCTTTTGTGCCATAGATAGAGCATCTAAAGTGAGACATCATCCTCAGAGACAGTGATTCACAGCTAGGACTTAAGATATATTTTTTTAATCTTATCTCTTAACTGTATCAAATTGAACAAGTTGGAGGTGCAACCCCAAATGGCTTATTAATTGCCAAAATAATTACTTCATAGACCAAAAAGCAGAGATGAAAATGCTCCCATCAATTTCCGCTCTTAGTGACTTTCATTGCTCTGGAAAAAGTCTTATATCCTACATTAGAGGCTTCAGGCAGATTTCATGGTACATGGCCAGACTGTCTCTACCCTTATGATTTAAAATATTTGTTTTGTGATAGTGTAGTGAGTCTATTATTGCCTTCCTCCCTATCATCTCATTTCTGCTATATAAATGCCGGCCTATCCATTGTAACTTTTTGTCTTGGCTCCAGTATATTTATCTTGTTTTGGAAAGTTTTTATTAAGGCAAAGTTATAGTCCTACATCTTACATCACATATTACTTATTCAGGATCAGATTACTATTCAAAGAACCTGGCTAAAGATTCTGGCTTGCTAGCTAGGGATCTTTCCTCCTTTGAGCATGCATAAGCTCTGGCAGGATCAGGGCCTTACTATTTGTAAGATGATGGAATAACCCTGCAATAAAGAACACAGTTGCAGTTCAGAAGGTCTCTTCTTCAAGGGATAATGTTTACAGCAAGAAAGCAAAATAAATGACTATGCACTAAGCAGAATAGGAAACAAACCATTCCTTCAGTTTGGGATCCAGTCCGTTCCTACAGCCTGGGTCTGGGATCCAAACTATTCAAATGCACTTTTCCCCCCCAAACAGCCAAATTAGAGGCAGCTGGTAATGAGCAGGCCTATGCCCCAACCAATTAATTCCCCTCTCCTTCCTTCAGTGTAAAATAAATAAAAAAGACCTTTGTAGCAGATGTTTTTCTTTCCCCCCTTTGCTCCAGCAGCACAATGAAGAGGGGAGGAGATTCAAGTCCCTTTTAACCCCTCCAGTGCAAGTGCTGACTTTTAGCCACTCCGAGAGTTCCTCCCTCTAATAAGATTATAGAGCAGTGCTGAGGTCAGAGAATGCTCAGTGTTTGCGGGTATGGAAGATTTATGCCAAAGAGTGTGAGTACAGATGCAGCCCCAGTGGAGCTGCACCAGAGGCATTAGTGAGAGAAGTTTGAGGGAAAGGAAGCAAAGAGCTGGTTGCCCTATGATTTCAGGGAGACAGCAGGTAGGAGCCTCTTAGTGGGGTCAAAAGTGGGAGCGTGGCAAGAGGCCTGTTACCTGACAATGGAGTTAGAAGGGGGGCTGTGTCCTAGTGAGGGGGGTAAAAGGAGAAGCCTATGACTCAGTGAGTGGGGAATAGGTGGGATACAGAGTGGGGTGGAGCCTGTTTGCCCATTTTAGGTTGAGCAGCTGTGGGAGTACAGCAAGGGAAGGCAACAGAACTGATTTATTGAGGGAGAAAGAAGAGCCCTGGGTTGGTTGGATAATTTAATTTGGGAGATCAGAAATAATTGTGTGTGTGTATATGAAGGAGAGGTCAGAGATAATTTTTCGGGGAGAGGAGGAGGGAGTAAGGTTATCTAATCGCCAAGACCACCATTAATTTGGAGCACCAGCTGCTACTGAGCTAAATTATAGCACCCCTTCCCCCCATCAGCACCTAGGTAAGGGGAAAGAGAAGCTGAAGTTTAACCCCTTGATCTCCAGGAACCAGGTAGTGCCTCTGCACCCTGCCATTCTTTTTTGTTTGTTTGTTTTAAAATCCTTCTCCTACACTCCCCTTTCCTCTTCTGTTCAAGCTCACACTTTCCCACCATAGGTTCAAAGCACATCTCAATATGTGTTCTTTCCACAAACGCTGTTTTAGAGGTTCCCTGCTGTGTGAAAGACACTTCCAAAAGCAGCACTTCTTACAGCAGTGACTGACAGGTGACACTGCTCCGACAGGTGCAGCTCTGCACAGTGGGATGACGGGTTGTCAATTGCTAGTGACAGACACACAGAGATTACAAAGATACCTATATGCAGTACTGTGTGTTGGGAGTGTGCAGGTTCAGCTTAGGGTGACTCTTTGCCTCTTCCCCTGGAATTTTGGTAGCTGTATCTACCAGTTACACATTCTGGGTCAGACTTTCCTCCCCCACCAGGGGAACTCTGTTATCTTCAGTGGAGTATTTGCACCTGATGCCAGTGTAAGTAACAAGAGTGTATACTGTACATAGAGATACTACTTTTATGTAAACCTAAAGTTTTTCATGTAGTTAATGAGGTGCAAAGCAAATTAAGGAACCCAAAAATAGACTGTTACACCTGTGTTGTGGAGAAAAACAAAAAACTGACAAAATGATTGACCTCCCTAAAAAGAAAAGCATTTTCTATTACTGTGACTGATGTAACAAATGACCCAACATTTTTCACAATATAACTCTGACAGATTTGAAAATATTTAGATGCTAAAGAGTTAACAGCATTTCTTTGCTCTCCTTATCAGATATCCACCTTCCTTTCTGACACACCTGGCCAGTACTAGTAGCTGATGATAAAGCAGCCATTGAAAACAAGTAGTTCTGTTCATGTGTGTTCAGTCATTCCACAGCTATGAATATTGTCTTGTAGAGGAAAAGAGTTTCAATAGTATGGGTTGATTTTGATAATCATTTTACAGCACAGGAATTCGAAGAGTGGTAAAATTCAGAAAGGAGAGAAGGAATTGTTTTGAGTAGCTTAGAGAAGTATAATTAGAATGGTTGAAGTGAACAAAATAGAATTTTAGGATGGACTTCAGAAAAAGCTCTCCTAATGGTGAGGTTGATTAGAATATGAAATAACTGTGTTTTGAGGAAAGTGTTGTAAGTCACATTGCTGCCGTTACTGAAAAATTAGACTGGACAAAGTACTCAAGTATGTTCTGTAGAAAACAATGGAGACGGAGTAAATGTCTTTTTCCTTCTCTAATTTGAGATTCCTATGATTGATTGACCATTTTCTGCTTGCTCAGATTATATTCACTGTTAAAATTCTCAGGCATAAAATTACTTGGAGTCTGAATCTACTGTAATTACAAGAGGTGTACAAAAGCTACAGCAATGTTGCCTCAGAGAACGGCTTTGAAATGTTAAGATTGATTGTTAGGGCTCAGTCCTACAAAAAGCTGCTGGTAAGCACTTCCTGCAATGTGCTTAAACCCTTTATTGTAAGGGACTCAGTGGATGCTGAGGGGACTCAGCTGAGAAAATTCTGCATCTAGGAGCATAGTCACTTTATAACTTGCACCCTAAGGCCCTAATCCTGCAAACATCTGCATGCAGTGTAACTTTGCTCGCTTGATTAGTTCATTGACTTCAGTGGGATTACTCTTATGTAAAATTATGTCCCTTTTTGTCTCATAAATGTCAGGACCATTTACAATGTTAGCTAATCTTCACAAAACATCTGTGATGTAGTTATGCATTTCACAAACTGGTAAACTGAAGCACGGTGACTTTCCCAAAGGCAAACAGTGAGTCAGAGCTGGGAACAGAATGCAGGTCTCCTAACTCAAACTTTCCCCATCAATGAGAAAACATTTGAAGTGTTCTTTACCAAATGTTCAATAGTGGGGTTGGGTACTTTTACCAAAAAGATCAAAACAAAAAAGCTTCAAAAAGGACCCAACCCCACAAGGGCCTGCTTCTGCAGACCCATATGTAGGTAGTTTAATTTTACTGATGGGAATAAACTTAGTGACTTCAGTGGGATGGCTCAAGCAAGAGAAGTTGTGTGTGCTTAAGGGTTGAGGCTTAAATATTAATATGAACTTAAAATGAATGCATCCCCATGCTGCATGTCTGACACAATCCACTGGCTCTCTCAAAGGTGATTTGGCAAAACACACCAGAAAGGGTATGTCTGCAGTGAGAGCTGGGGCTGCGTTTCTCAGCTCGAGGACACGTACTTGCATTAGTTAGCTTAGCCGCAACAGCGTGGGGTGATGGGACGGACAGGGTTGCTGCCCACGTGTGTACCCCTCTGAGGCTCTAGGCATGTACTTGGGGTGACTAGCCCCTCCTGCCACTGCAGCTATACTCTCTTTTTAACTCACTAGCTGGATCAGAGCTAGTAGGGGTCTGTCTCCTCAAGCTGGGAATCAGCCCCAGCTCCACATGTAGACATACCCTTACAGATGCTCTCAGCCCTTGTCATCCCTTGCCGGTTTTTTTTTTAATTCTCTAGTAAGACTTTACTGTTGCTCAAGTTCAAAGACAGTCCTGCCCCATTTATTTCAATGGTGCAACTAACATTGACTTCTGCCCATGTAAGTTCTTTTATGGCTCCCATCACCATAGTATTTGACATCAGTGTGAGCAGGACCGAGCCTCAGGTCTAGTATCTACTATCTTTTAGGATATGTCTATACAGCAAAGAAAAATCTGCTGCTGGCCTGTGCCAGCCGACGTGGGCTCACAAAGCTGTTTCATTGCTGTGTAGACTTCTGGCCTCGGACTGGAATGGAGATCTGGAACCCTCCCAGTCCACAGGGTCTTAAAGCCTGGGCACAAGCCCAGGAACCAGCCCAAGCCCAGAAGTCTACACCTCAGTGAAACAGCCCTGCAGCCCCAGCCCCATGACCCCAAGTTGGCTGCCAGGGGCCAGCTGCAGGGTTTTCTTGCTGTGTCGACATATCCTTACTTTCAGCCTTGCACAGAGTAAGGCCTCACCCTGAAAAGCCGGGTCTTTGCTTCCCCAGCTGAAGCTGAGCTCAATTTGCTCCAGCATTGCCGCATATTTGCTATTATAACTACAGGGTGTGATGGTGGAGGAAACCAGGCTCAACAGTGACCCTGGTTGTTTCCCTTATCCTAAAGGCCAGCATGAATAATTTCAGCTGGAGCTGGCAGTGTACTGATTACAAAAAAGTGCCATTTATCCAACATTTTTGTGCCTCCAAATATCTCTTTGTGCCTGCCAATCAAACAAATGGCCTTTCCTCCTTAGGGAATGAAACTGCCTATGAACACTGGGCTATGTACTACTCTTGGTGAGCAACTCCCATTGACATCAGTGAGAGTTGCACCATTGAGTGAAGACATAACGTGATGCTTTTGTCAGGATTTGCAAGCACAGTCCTTACCCTTTGGAAACTGGAACAAAACTGGTCTTTTGTTCAGTCGCCCTCTGCCTTGTGTAGCTGCAAATCAGAAAAAGACAGCTGTCATCTTTTCATATATTCTTTTGAAAACCGAATGTGCAATAATAAACATTTAAAAAAATCACTAGCATTTTCTGCAACTTCAAAACACTTTTGATCAACAAGAAAAATGGAAAGAGGAAAAAACCCCACGTCTGAATGGGTCAGCTCCCAGTGCTGCTGGATTTTATGACAGAATCATTTTAACCCTGAGAAGGAGGGAGAAAGGGAGGATTAGGGTTTTTTCTCCACCATTCTTCCAGCCAAAACGCTTCCTTACTTTAATTATTCAAAATGTGTTTTAGATAAGTAGGGTCACCATCAGAATATTTGGCCATGTCTACACTAGAAACTTTTTTGCTGACATAGTAAAGTTGGTTAGGGAGATGGATTTTGATGATATTTCTAAACTTCCAGAAGCCCTAGTGTAGATGCAGTTATACCAGCATAGAAGTGCTTTTTCCAATAGCTTATTTTACTTGGGGAACCAGTCTAAGCTATACTGGCAAAAGGACTTGCTATACTGGAATAGCTATACTGTCAAAGCTTTCCTACGCCTTTTCTACACTACAAATGCTATTCCAGCAGGCATTCTGCACCAAAACATTAAAAATTCTACTCACAATATTTTAAAATTCTACAAATTGTATTTGTCAGAATAACTTTACGCAATTATGGGAAAAGACTGTCGAGGAAGGAGTACAGCAGAAAGGGATCTGGGGGTTATAGTGGACCACAAGCTAAATATGAGTCAACCGTGTGATGCTGTTGCAAAAAAAGCAAACATTATTCTGGGATGCATTAACAGGTGTGTTTTGAGCAAGATACGAGAAGTCATTCTTCTGCTCTACTCTGCGCTGGTTAGGCTTCAACTGGAATATTGTGCCCAGTTCTGGGCACCGCATTTCAAGAAAGACGTGGAGAAACTGGAGAGGGTCCAGAAAAGAGCAACAAGTATGATTAAAGGTCTTGAGAACATGACCTATGAAGGAAGGGTGAAAGAATTGGGTTTGTTTAGTTTGGAAAAGAGAAGACTGAGAGGGGACCTGATAGCAGGTTTCAGGTATCTAAAAGGGTGTCATCAGGAGGAGGGAGAAAACTTGTTCATCTTAGCCTCCAAGGATAGAACAAGAAGCAATGGGCTTAAACTGCAGCAAGGGAGGTTTTAGGTTGGACATCAGGAAAAAGTTCCTAACTGTCTGGGTGGTTAAACACTGGAATAAACTGCCTAGGGAGGCTGTGGAATCTCCATCTCTGAAGATATTTAAGAGTAGGTTAGGTAAATGTCTATCCAGGATGGTCTAGACAGTATTTGGTCCTGCCATGAGGGCAGGGGACTGGACTCGATGACCTCTCAAGGTCCTTCCAGTCCTAGAATCTATGAATCTATTTCAGTAATTTATTTCAAAATACCCGTTGGCAAGTACATCTGTAATAATACAGACACACACAAAAATCCCCCCAGGAGTAGAGAGTTAAAGAAACCACTATGATAACCCAGTGCCTGTTTCTCTGCTCCCTTCCCCACCCACCCCCCCAGAGCCCAGGTTGGGGGCCAGACACCTACAACCCTTCCCTCCCCCTCCATAGCCCAGCCATAGTGTCCCTCTAGTCAATACACCCAAGCCCCCTCCTCCCCAGAGCCCAGTCATGGCCCTCCCCAGCCCAGATACCTGCCCCCCATCTCCCTCAGAGCCCAGACACCAGCCCCCCTCCCACCCTAGAGCCTAGGGATTCAGAGGGAGAAACAGCCTGATGCTCAGTCCCAGGCTTACAAAGAGTTTCCTGTGCGCCACCCTCTCCATCCCTCAGGGCGTGCTGGGAACTGCAGATGCCGGCAAACCTCTAGCTCCCTCTTCCCCCACAACCCCAGCGTCGTCCATGTGCCAGCTGGGCTCTGATGAATCCAGCATCCCCTAGTGGTGCCCAGCAGTACTGCAGCCCACTTTTCTGGGGGAAAGGAAATTCTGCCCACACAATGTTAATTTCTGCAACGTTCTGCATTACGCAGTGGTGCAGCATTCCCCCAGGAGTAAAATGCTTTTCAGGATAGCTCTCCCAGTGTAGTGCAGACTCGGCATACACCGACAGAAGGAGGATTTTTGTTGGCAAAGTAACACCACCTCCCCGAACGACAGTTGCTATGCCAACAGTAGCACTCTCGGGTGTGAGTTTTATTCGTACCCCTGACTGACATAACTATGCCAATAAAACTTCGCAGCATAGACCTATCCCCAGTGCAGACCTGGCCTCTGAACTAGCATTACAGAAATAATACATAAAGGTGGGTGGAACTGCAAGTGCACACATAAAATTGTAGTTGAGTTCAGTTCTCATGTCAAACAATTAGGTAAGTAGCTCTCACAGGAGTAAGCTGCTCAGGGCCAGCTGTGGGTAGGGGGAGTTGGGTAAGAAAGTGACACATTTTAGTATCATTTCCAGAGATCTTGCTTCCTGAAATAATGTCACAGCTGCAATTGTTTGGAAACTAGAAAGTTCCAGGGCAGCTTATGGTATTAATCCACTACCCAAGTTGGGGAGTGGGCAGTGGTTAAAGATTAAAACAGGAAAGGAGCTCTTACCTCGCCAATCAAGGAAGAGGGAGGAGCTGTGTGTGAGTGCTACTTACTCAAACCAGGAAAGGAGGACGAATCACATAGTGTCCACTAGCTTACATTTGGTTACCTGCCTAAGTGAGGTAGGCCTGCATGAACATGACAACTTTGACCACACATTTCTGTACTGGCTCCCTGTTTACTTCTGAGTGTAGATAAGAGTTGGTTATCATCAGGCTTTGTCCCTGGCAGTCTCCAACACTTCTTTTTCTGTGGTTGTGTTCCACAGGAAAGCGACGCTGTCCCCAAGGCTGAACTCCAATGGAGAGGCCATAGTGCTCTCCAGCTAGAGGGCTTTGCTTTCTTCCTGCAGAACAGCTGAGTCCCAGTTGTTTGTTATGCTGTAGCTTTATCAACGTGCTTTTATTTAATTTGAGTGCATTGCCGGAGGGTGTTTACTACACCTGGGTAAAAACTTTATTATTGTTTTTTTTAAATGCAGATTCAGTGACACTGAAATAATTCAAAATTCATGTTAGTTTTGCCAAGTTGCTCTGGGTAAGACAAAAAACCTAAAAGGAAAAAAAAATCAAAGCACTGTATTTTGGCATTTTCAAAATGAAATGTTCTGATTTTTCCAGTTTGAGATGATTTTTCATTTCAAAATTTCTTGTTTTTCCTAAATAAAATTAATCAGAAATGGTTAAAATAAAAATGTTTAGATTTTGCCAAAATGAAACATTTTGACCCAAAGCAAACAGTATTTTGCCTTTTGCATTCACCATGAATTTTTTTTTGTTTTGGTGAGGTCTGAAGCAATTTTTTTCTGTGGCGTTTTTTGTTTGTTTTTTGAATTGCCAGTGAACTGAAAAATCTGTTGTTCACACAGCTGTAGTGTGTAGTCTATCAGTCTGTGTGTGTAGCAGAGGCAGGCCTGAACTTTATTTGTACGGATTCTTTGAGTTGTGCCAGTTGTGGGCAATTGTTGCTCTGAATTTCTGTTATGAACTCAGATACGGCAATGAAGGGCACAATATGAATTAGAAGAATAGCATTTATATTGTTCTTGACATTTAAGTACAAATTACTATATTATTATTATTATTACACTCATAAACTGACCTGATGTCTTAGATAATTTGCAATCTCCTCTAGTTATTCGTATACTAAAGATAGGAAAGCATAGGGGATACCATGAACACTGAGTTAACATTATCTAGGACAAAACTGTAACCATTTGACAAGTGTACATGGCACTATCTACCTGGGTTGGTTATATGGAAATACCTGACATACCCAGACTTTGTTAAAAAAGGCTTTACTTATTTCCCAGGGTTTTCTGGATTAGTACATACTCAAGATAGTGGAAATCAGCCATGAACTATAGGTGAGTTGCACTTATCAAACAATGGGGACTATTCATTCTGGGTGTATCTCCACTGAGGCCAAGAGAAGTTCATCAAGGATGAAAATCACTCATTTTGTGTAAATGTAATGTGCTTGTGAAACAAATGTTTCCTTCAATGTTTCTGTAAGTATGGGTAACTGATGGCATTCCAGTTACAGAGCACTGCAATAGCAGAGTAGGCTTGCTTAATCACTTCTTTTTAAAGAAAAGCAAAGAGCTTTCATTTCCATTTGCTTGGTGTTTCTTTTATCAACAGGGGGCTAATGAACAAGAAGTTTCTTCAAGGTCAGACTGGGAAATCAGGTTATATCTATAAAAGGGAGGGGGCAGGGAACCTCATGCCTGAGCACCGATACAGCAAGCATTGCCACCCAGGATTTTCACTTATTTTTCTCCTAACAATCTGATTAAATAATAATAGTGACACTCTGACACACATCATGGGTTAGCAAACTAATGTCTGCTCTTCTATCCTGAAGCATTAGTGACTGTTTTATTCATCCACAAGTTTCTTTAAAGGTACAAAAAATCCCTGTGCAACAAATGATAAACTCCTATCGAACAGCAAGATCTACTTTGGGTGTTTAAAAAAAGCCTGATGTAACAGAAAAAGATTGCATCGCCATATATTATTTCCTTTTTATTTTTCTGCTGGTCGGGCTCAATAATTGGAATCACTCTACCCTTTAAATTTTTCATTATAATTCCCACTGACTTCAGGGATAGTTCTTGGTTTAAAATAAAATTTTAAAAATTGCCCAGCTAGACAGTAGCTAGTAGTATGTCAGTTACTGATGACTCCTGCAGATACTTCTGCTGTTCAGCCACTGAGAATTTTAAGAGCTTTTTGAAATTTCTTACTAGGCTCAAATTGCACAGCTGTGAAGATCTGAGTATTTATCACTCCAGACCTGTAGTAACACATCTGATTAGTACATCATGTTGTGTTTAGCAATAAATTTAGGGTTCTCATTATATTTCTCAGCACATGAGAAAAAAATTTCTCACAAAGCTATGGCCATTATTAGAAATATTATTGAATGTTGCATGGTTACCCCACACTGCATCAACAAATAGAGGCTTGGTGTAAAATGTTGTTACATGGCAAGCTTAAACCAAGGGATGATCCTAACCAAAGCCTAGGTGGTTTGGGAGACTATGGCCCTCAAATACTGGTTTACAGTGAACTCAGAAGCTAGGCAGTCCTGATCTGCCATCCAGTGACCTACTACCTATTTCAGAAGAGCAGCTGAACTCTGATAAAAGATGCCAGTCCTGGAATTTGATTGGTAGAATTTTGGCAGTTCTGATTCATCCCTAGCTTCTATTAAACCCAAGCCCAGGAACTTGTGGTTGACCATGCAACTCCTTATTTAGGACTGCTCCCTCTGCAATACCTGCTCCTACTGCTTGCCACTGACCTCCTAGTAACCTGACCCTGCCTGCCTCCTGACACCTGACTCTCCAGACTCCGACCTCCTGGTATCTGATATGGCATGACCCCCTTCTCTGACCCCTAAGTCAAACTGCCCAGGCCCTGCTCATGACAGGGACTTACTCCACACCATACCTGGGTTGGAGCCAGAGTCCTCACTTACCTGGTTTTAATTTCTGAATGAAAATAAAGAATTTCTTTTCCTCAGCTTCATACTGAAGGTGTATCTGTCTTTTCAACTCCTGCCATAGGCTTTTGGGACTCTGCTGTCAGAGTACTTACACAGGCTGATGGTTAATGGCCGTGTGTGCACCTCTGTGAATGGAGAAAGGCAGCTGAGATACAGCTGTCTGGAAAAGGGAATTCCACTTCTAGCAACATGCACAATGGTTTAAAATGTACATTTTAAAGTTGTGCTAAAAGCATTTATTTTTATTTTACTGACATGTTCATAAAGGGTAGGTCCATCAATGGCTACTAGCCAAGATAGTCAGGAATGCAACCCCATGCTGTGGGTGTCCTTAAGCCTCTGACTGCCAAAGCTGAGACTGGATGGCAGGGGATGGATCACTTGAGAATTGCTCTGTCCTCTTCATTCCCTCTGAAGTATCTGGCATTGGCCACTGTCGGACGATACTGGATGCTTCGTCTGACCCAGTATGGCCATTCTTATGTTCTTATTATGTCTTGATTTTCTTAAAACTACATCCATCACAATGTCTCTGGGAGCAAGTACCCAGATAATTACACAGCAGTACAAAGTTAGTTGAATGACCTCACGCTACATCTAAGCCTTATATTTAAGCTCTAAGTATGGCTCTACCAAATACATGGTCTATTTTGGTCAATTTCATGGTCATAGGATTTAAAAAATCATACATTCCACGATTTCAGAAATTTAAAGCTGAAATTTCACAGTATTGTAATTGTAGGAGATCCCCAAACTAAATTGGGGGGTCACAAGGTTATTGTTGGGGGGTTCACTATTGCTACCCTTACTTCTGCGCTGCTGCTGGCAGCGGCACTGTTCTCAGACCAGGACGGCTGGAGAGCAGCAGCTGCTGGCCAGGAGCCCATCTCTGAAGGCAGAGCCAGCACCAGCAGCAGTGCAGAAGTAAGGGTGGCATGGTATGGTATTTCCACCCTTACTTCTATGCTGCTGCTGGTGGGGCCCTGCCTTCAGAGCTGGGTGCCCGGCCAACAACTGCCACTCTCTGGCCACACCACGTCCGAATGCAGCACAGAAATAAGGTTAGCAATACCATCACCCTCCCCCCCCACAATAACCTTCCGTCCCTCTTACAACCCTTTTTTGGATCAGGACTCCCAGTTTGAGAAACACTGGTGTTCCCCAGTGAAATTTGTATAGTATAGGGTAAAAGCACACAAAAGAACAGATTTCATGGTCCGTGATGTGTTTTTCATGGCCATGAATTTGGTAGGGCCCTAGCTATAAGCAAAGATATTTCTTCAGAGACGAAGCCCAGGGCTTCAATCCAAAACTTATGCAAGTCAAGGGAAAGGCTCCAATTGACCTAATGGGCTCTGAATCAGGCTGCAAATAAATACTGTGGCCAAATTCACTTCTGGTAACTAGACTGAGGTTAATGGCATTGCACCAAAGATGTATCTGGCCCATGGACTTTATCAGGTGCCACTAGACCAGTGCAAAAAGTGAATTCTTACTTAAGTCATGTTTTTTCACGGAAAGGGTTCTGACCCCAGCCCAAACCTAAGCACATCAGCTGCTCTAATGTTACTGTGGTGCATGAGGAAAGAGGTTGGTAGAAAACTAAGGGTATGTCTACACTACGAAATTAGGTCGATTTAATAGAAGTTGATATTTTAGAAATCGATTTGATACAGTCGATTGTGTGTATTCCCGCTAAGCGCATTAAGTTGGTGGTGTGCATCCACAGTACCGAGGCTAGTGTGAACTTTTGGAGCATTGCACTGTGATAGCTATCCCACAGTTCCCACAGTTTCCGCTGCCCATTGGAATTCTGAGTTGAGCTCCCAATGTCTGATGGGGCAAAAACATTGTTGCGGGTGGTTCTGAGTACATGTCATCAGGCCCTCCTCCCTCCGTGAAAGCAACGTCAAAAAATCATTTCTTCCCTTTTTTCCTGGGTTACCTGTGAAGACTACATACCACAGCAAGCGTGGAGCCTGCTCTGCTCACTGTCACCGTATGTCTCCTGGGTGCTGCTGGCAGGCGCAGTACTGCAGTGCTACACAGCAGCATCCGCTTGCCTTGCCTTGCGGATGTCAGATGGTGCAATATGACTGCTAGCCATTGTCGTCGTCCTGTAGGTGCTCCTGGCCAACCTCTGTTAGGTTGGTCAGGGGCACCTGGACAAAAATGGGAATGACTCCAGGTCTTTCTTGTCATTAAGTTTCATCTAATGGAGATTCAGTCCTGCCTGGAATATCATGCCAGTTGGAGGCTTCTGCCTCAGGCTGTTCTCCCAGTCGGCAGCACCGCGTGGTCGCACCTACCCCAGCTTACCCCTGCTCCCATGGCTCATGAAGCCTGGATAGTAATAAGGAGAAGTTCAACTATAGGCTGAGCAAGTGCATAATGGTAGTAGAATGTGCCTTTGGAAGTTTAAAAGCTCGCTGGTGCAGTTTACTGACTCGGTTAGACCTCAGCGAAACCAATATTCCCATCATTATTACTGCTCGCTGTGTTTTCCACAATATCTGTGAGAATAAGGGGGAGACATTTATAGCGGGATGGGAGGTTGAGGCAAATTGCCTGGTCGCTGATTACGTGCATCCAGACACTAGGGCGGTTAGAAGGGCACATCAGGGCGCACTGTGCATCAGAGAAGCTTTGAAAACCAGTTTCATGACTGGCCAGGCTACGGTGTAAAAGTTCTGTTTCTTTCTCCTTGATGAAAACCTGCCCCCTTGGTTCATTCTACTTCCCTGTAAGCAAACCGCCCTCCGCTCCTCCCTTTGAACTCCGCTTGCAGAGGCAATAAAGTCATTGTTGTTTCAAATTCATGCATTCTTTATTAAGTCATCACACAAATGGGAGGATACCTGCCAAGGTGGCCCGGGCACTGGGCGGGTAGGGGAGAAGGGAAGCACAGGGGTGGGGCAAGTGTAGGGGCACCCCCTAGAATGGCATGCAGCTCATCATAGAAGTGGGGCTCTGACCCAGAGCAGCCATTTCCCTCTCTGGTTCTTTGGTAGGCTTGCCTGGGCTCCTTAAGTTTCATGTGGCATGTTTCATGTTGCGGGTCCCTGTTATAACCTCTGTCCTTCATGCCCTTAGAGAGTTTTTCAAATATTCTGGCATTTTGTCTTTTGGAACGGAGTTCGGATAGCATGGATTCATCTCCCCATACAGCGATCAGATGCAGTACTTCCTGTTCTGTCCATGCTGGAGCTCTTTTGCGATTCTGGGACTGCATGATCACCTGTGCTGATGAGCTCTGCGTGGTCACCTGTGCTGATCAGCTCGCTACGCTGGCCAAACAGGAAATGAAATTCAAGTTTGTGGGGCTTTTCCTGTCTACCTGGCCAGTGCATCTGAGTTCAGAGTGCTGTCCAGAGCAGTCACAATGGAGCAATTTGGGATAGCTCTCAGAGGCAAATACCATCGAATTGCATCCACACTACCCGAAATTCGACCCAGCAGGGTCAATTTCAGCACTAATCCCCTCGTCAGGAAGGAATACAGAAACTGATTTTAAGAGCTCTTTAAGTCAACAAAAATGGCTTCTTCGTGTGGACGAGTTGTCATAACCTAGTCCCAGATTTGGACCTTAGCGTCCAAAATATGGGGGTTAGCATGAAAACCTCCAAGCTTAGTTACCAGCTTGGACCTGGTACTGCTGCCACCACCCAAAAAATTAGAGTGTTTTGGGGCACTCTGGTCCCCCCGAAAACCTTCCCTGGGGACCCCAAGACCCAAACCCTTGAGTCTCACAACAAAGGGAAAGAAATTTTTTCCCTCCCCCCCTCCAGGTGCTCCTGGAGAGATACACAGAAGCAACCTCCGTGAATCTAAGCAGAGAGACTCCACCCTCCCTGTTCCCAGTCCTGGAGAACAGAATTACCTCCCTGTTCACCCAGAGGGAATGCAAAATCAAGCTAGTAAATCTAACACACACAGAGTTCCCTCTGACTTCTTTCTCCCATCAATTCCCTGGTGAGTACAGACTCAATTTCCTGGAATTTCCCACTAAAGAAAAACTCCAACAGGTTTTAAAAAGAAAGCTTTATGTAAAAAGAAAGAAAAATACATAAAAATGGTCTCTCTGTATTAAGGTGACAAATACAGGGTTAATTGCTTAAAAGAATATTGAATAAACAGCCTTATTCAAACAGAATACAATTTAAAACACTCCAGCAACTATATTCATGTAAATACAAAAAAAAAACATATAAATCCTATCTGATGTTTTTGTACTTACAACTGGGAAACAGAAGATTAGAAAGCAGGAAATAGAAATGACTCCTCATCTGAAAGAGCATACAGGCAGACAGACAAAGAACTCAGACACACAATTCCCTCCACCCAGAGTTGAAAAAAATCCTGTTTCCTGATTGGTCCTCTGGTCAGGTGGTTCAGATTACTTCTTTCCAGGTGAAAGAGACGTTAACCCTTAGCTATCTGTTTATGACACGGGTGCAGGGTTAAATCGATCTAACGCTGCTAAATTCGACCTAAACTCGTAGTGTAGACCAAGGCTAAGACATAGCTCCTGTAGAGTTTTAAAGAACATTCTCAATACCGTGATTTTCACCTGGAAATGTACAAGAAACCATAATTTCCTCCCCTTTTTTCGCTATCGTAAAGCTAAACAATACAGATAACTTATGATATTAAAAATTGTTACTTGTGCTGTCTAGTATATTAAGATGAAGGTGAGAACAATTGAATGTAATTTACCTGCTTTGATAAAATTGGTTACTTGCTGTGATTACGATATAGATTTGAGAGTACATGATTCTATGTGTAGGAAAGCATAAGTACCTAAGAATGGAAATCAAATTCTGCATTTTGGAATATCTCTGTAACCAGCTGACCATGAAATGCTTTTCATTTGAATGTATAGTATGTCTGCGCATAACTCCAGCTTTATATTTATATCTGCAGACATATGCTGCTTTATTTCCATCTTCTGTTCAGACAAATTGTTTGAGCTGCCATTGTCAGAGCAAGCAGAGTTTTCTTTTTCTTGAACACACCAAGTGTATAGGACATGATTTCACTGTTGTGTGGTTAACTGCACCTCTGCCCCCTTTGTGTTCTGATCAAGAGCACCCCTTAAGGTCTCAACCCTCCAGCTGTCACCTCTCTATCTGTGTAGACTCATGCCCCTCTCCCTCCAGACTGGGGAGTTAGGCTGGCAGTTAGCCTGCAATTCACTGACTATCCCTTCAGGTTTGATCTTAGACCAGAATCTGGGGTTTCCTCTCTTTCTTGGGATGATGACAGGGTTGCCAGTGAGCAGCCAGCTTTCACAAAACTTTCATTTATTTTAGGGCAAAAGTATTACAGAGAAAACACAATAAAACAATAAACAGACTGTATCCATGGTAAATTCACTGGTTGTCAACCATCTTTCCCAAGGAGACCCTAGATCTTCCACAAAGAGATCCTAACAAGTTCCAGTCCTTCAAAGTGTCCCAGAAAAGTTTTGCCCTTTTGGTTACAAACTCATGTGAAAAGAACAAGGAGTACTTGTGGCACCTTAGAGTACTCCTCAATCTTTTTGCTGATACAGATTAATACGGCTACCACGTTGAAACTCATGTGAGTTATGGATCAAAACGAGGGTCACTCAGCCACTTCAAGATTACCCTTTACACCACAAGCTCTTTGTCTCCTGGAACCTAGTCTGAACCAATATATGCAGTTCCCTCAGTCTCAGGAGTTATCTGTCCTGGAATCACAGTAATTACCACACCCCATCCCCATTAATATTAGTTCTTGGGGAAACTCATAATCATTCCCCATGAAGTTAGAATACAATCTTTAGCTCACAAAGATACATATCATATTCATAGATATGAACATTAATGGCTAATCCTTGGGCACATAGTGTTTGGCCCATCTTAATAGATTAGTCTTTTCAAGTTTCCATACTTCTAAATTCTTGCATTTGTCACTCATGACACACTTATACATGAGAAATGGATATGTGCAGTAAAAACAACAATAAAAGGGGACTCAGGAGCGTGATGTGTTGCTTATACGCAGAAAATCAGTTAGAACAAGGGTTCAGGAGGCCCCTTCTTCCAAGAGAGATCCCTGCCTAAATCACCTTCTTTTTCACCCAAACTCCTCTCTGTTGCTTCCTTCTCAATATGTTTCATTGAGCATGCTGCTAGAAAGGTTGTGTAGAACACAGCCCACAATCTGAGAACCACCGAGGGCTGGACTGTCAGGTGTTTACTCATGTTGGAGAGAAACATTCATTTAAATAGGACTACTCACATGAGTAAATGCTTCACCATTTGTTCCAAAATTAGCAGATGGACCTCTCTGATGTTGGGAGAAAGAATTTATAGACATAATCCTGATCAGAAATTTATCAAGTATACAGGTTAGTTGGAAAACAGGGAATTGAGATAAACTCATTGATGATAATCTCATTGTTATCACTACATAGAGCTCCAGAAAGGTGTGCCATATCTTGCTGAAATCTCATGTTCAGCTGCTGATTTGATAGCATGCCTTTCTTGGTGGAGCAAATCTATACATATTTGTAAGCCAAGACTTATGAGTGGGAATTTTGCCTGATTTCCACAATTTAGTAATGTCTCTTTTGGCTGACAATAAAGCTATGTGAATAAATTGTTGCAAATATTTGTCTGGCATAGTTTCACTTATATTCTGCTCTACAAAAATGTTTGAGGATAATTTAACAGCCTTGTCAATTATACTGTGTTCAGTGTGTTTCCTACAGATCTCCAAAAGTTTTCAAGAAAGGGCATGTACACATCATGTTTATCAGCATGCTACCTGACATCTTGCATGCCAGCTGTTCCATCTTGGCAGGACTGAGCAGAAACTGGCACTTTTTATCAACAGGTGGCAGACACAATGTAGCACTTAATAATAGAGTATGGTGGTAATACATATAGAGATTTCCTTGTTTGTTGAAATAAACCTTGTCCTTCATTGTGCGGCTGAGATCTCGTTCAGTCTTCTGTGCCTCAATCATTCTCTTGAATAGGTGGGTTAATATTAATTGATGAGGTTTTATGATAGGTGTCCAGGACAGTGCTGCTTGGTTTTACCTAGTGGAACCTTGAAAGAAGCTGGCTAGTGCGTGTCAAAGATGGATGTAATGAAAGTGAGACATGTAAGGCTAGATTGCCATTAGCCCTTACTCAGTTGCGCAGGAGAATAAGGGCAGATGAGGACCTCCTCTTACCTTCTTCAGTGGAGTAAGGTGTTTTCATATTGCACCTGGAGAACAGGCACTGCCCACTCCAAACAAGTGGGTGGTGAGTATAGCTGAGGGAATAACTGATTTTTTCAGTTTTCTGTGATTTTTTTTCCAAAAAATTGAGACAAAAAAAAATCAGGTTGACTTAACCTGAATGTGAACATAGCAAAAAATTTTCAGTGAACTGGAAAAAAAACACCCTGTTTCAGGTTGAAAGAAATGTGTTTTGTTTGATTTTAAATAGATGTTTTTTCCCATTCCATTTTTGAAAGACCCAGGTGTACAAAGTGCCCACCGAAGAAGGACTCTTCAATTTTCCTCTTTACCTGATGTGCAGAGGGATTTGAACTTGGGTCTTCTACGATGCAGGAGTATATTTTAGCCTTTGGGATATTCTGGGGGGTGGGGCAGGGGTTGCTTAGCAGAACAACTTTAACAGCAAAGATTATGTATTAAATAGTAATTGGAGGAGGGACTTGAACTTGAGTCTCACATAACCTAGGAAAGTACCCTAATCACCAGGCCTTATATGCATTTTTGTGCTATTTTGTTGGCCCAATGACTAGTCATTGTCATTCATAGTGGCAATTAAGAGTCATTCATAATGACAATAAGTAGTCATTGGGTCAAGAAAGCAGAGTGAGAAATCACTCTACAGCCTGGTGGTTAGGGTACTCATCAGGCTGTTGGAGAGCTGACTTCAGTTCCCTTCTCTGCCTCAGTCAGAGGGGGAAATTGAATGTGGGTCTCCACCACCCAGGTGAGTGCTCTCAACCAGTTGTCTAAAATTTATAAGGAAGACAACAACTCTTGCTGCCATTTTGTAAGTGGCACGTAAGACGGAGGGGTGGGGGAAGAGAGGGGACAGTGGCAGAAACTATTCAGTGAATGTGTGTCAAATTTGTGAATAGTTTTGGGTTGACTAAAACTGCATTTTTCAACAAATAAACTATTTGTCAAAAAAAATTTCCCCAGCTGTAGTGGTGAGCGGACAGAGAGTAGGGAGTTGAAGGAGCATTAGCTCCCTTCCTTGCTCGCCAGAGTGGCCAGACAGGTGCATAAGAAATAGCTGGAGTGAGCTGTCTTCAACATCTGAAAAGGGGTGAGGTAACTTACTTCCTTTTCTTTCTCCCAAGTAAGAAAGTAGCAAGGGAGACATTGGTTTGCTGTGAGGAGGGATCCCTTCCTGGAGCTCTTTTTGGGGTGAGGTAGCTAAGCTGCTCAGTCTAGGCCCAGGGCATTAACCATTCTGTTTGTCACGGTTCAACAAATATTAAGTTGCCCACTGGAATGTAAGATACAAGTGTGTGTACTGACAGCTGTAAGATAGGGCAGTGACTGGATTTGTCCTTTATTACATGGTGCAGAGCAGCTGCTTGATCTTTCCTTATTGCAGGGAGGTGATATAGTGCAGTGGCTCTCAGCCCTTCCAGACTACTGTACCTCTTTCAGGAGTCTGATTTGTCTTGCGTTCCCCAAAGTTTCACCTCACTTAAAAACTATTTGCTTATAAATCAGACATAAAAATACAAACGTGTCACAGCACACTATCACTGAAAAAAATGCTTCCTTTTTCATTTTTACCATATCATTATAAAATAAATAAACTGGAATATAAATATTGTACTTACATTTCAGTGTATAGTATATAAAGCAGTAGAGACAAGTCATTGCCTCTATGAAATTTTAGTTTGTACTGATTTCACTAGTGCTTTTTATGTAGCCGGTTGTGAAACTAGGCAAATATCTAGATGAGTTGATGCACCCCCTGGAAGACCTCTGTGTACCTCCAGGGATACACGTACCCCTGGTTGAGAACCACTGATGTAGCGGGATTTGCTTTGATGATCTTACCCCTTTCCCAATATTTGGAAATAAAGAAGATGGGCTGATCTTTGAATTGCGCTGGAGTTTCATACAGGGAATTTCAACACCAAGGTTATTCCTATCTGTTTTCTAGTTTATATGAGATGCAAATGTAGCTAAGAGGTTGAAATTATGGTAAAAGAAACTGAAATTATTCAGCCATGAAATGCTTCTAAAAATATGGGGCACCTTAACTGAAGTAACCAAACGAAAAATAATTCTAATAAATATTAGTACCTACTAAGATTTAATTAAGTCTCATGTTTTCATTATATTAGATGCTGATGGTAATGAGCTGTATTGATATCAGAAGGCACCATCATTCAAAATTAATTCATTGTCTCGTAGTTGTGGCGGGTGAGACCAAAAATTACTAAATAATTGGTACAATTACTAATTGTAGAAAATGGTTCAACCGCTTGCTTAAAATGCAGTTCTCTTCTGACAAAATGGCACATTCTTAACATATGATCCTTGTCTGTATGCTGAGTCATGTTTACTTACACTTCATTATCTCTGACTCTGGAGAAGAAATACATTTCTAGTCTCAAACTGATGTGTATGTATACACATTGTTGGTGTGACTAAAAGTTTTTTTTAAAAATTATTTGAAACCTATTGGGCCAAATCCTCAACTCTTCTTTTGATTTTTCAGTTAGTCCCTTCTCAGGCAACCTCCTGTTTATTTCACCAAGTGATCACTGAGTAATAACTAAACAAGGATTTGGGGATTTGGATTATTATTATTTGGTAAGTACAGAGGTCCGTATCCTCAAATGTACAGTAACACTCATTCATAGAATTGCAAAGATTTATTGGCACACTGCAAGTAACAACTCCAGTATACACAGGCAGGACTTGACTTCCTCCTAATCACCCCAGATCAGATATAACATACAAGACAATAACATAATATGAAGATAAGATACTGTTGGTGAAGGTTCTGTCTGCACTGTTCATTACAATTTTCCCCACCCTAGTGAAATATGAATTTGAACAGAAACTCCTAGGAATCCATATAGCATGCTATCTATGCAGGTTTCCAAGTTGATTTGCCCCTAGGAGTCCTATATTCAGATATCACTCATAGCTGAATGTTGCTTATCAACATTTGTAGGGTTCATGTTCTCTCAGTTAGGCCTATCTGTTGGGCAGTCTGCCGGTAGACTGCCCACAACAGACTGTAGTCGAGTTCTGAAGACACCACAACACTTCTTCCTACATAACCAATCCTCCACCTCTCCTTTCTTCCAATGAATCTGTACACTAGCTCTCAGTAAACTACGAAAGGCGAGCTCTTGCTTTTTTGTATCAGCGAAGATAAGTTGATTAATTTCTGTAAGGTCCCTCCAAAAAATTGAGTAAGTTTGGAACTTTCCCCAGGCTGTTGTTTTACAGTTGTGTATCCACACCTTTTCTCCTTCCTGGATGGGCACATAATTCACCTTTTCCCTGACATCTTGTTCCTGGAATGCTCACATCCAGTTCATCTGTTCCTCCACCTTCTGGAATGCTGCCCTCAGTTCGCTAATATAAGACTCCTCAGTGTCACCCAGCTGTGTAGGTGCATGTGGCCTTCCCAGTTCTTGTTGCTTGGACATCCAGTCACAGGATGCATGGCTTTATGGAGTCCAAAAATAACCCCATAAGGAGAGTGATGGATAGTTGAAGGTCAGGAGGTGTTATATACAAAGATGACAAAAGGAATCTTCATATCCCAGTCTTGTTGAGATAAGCATGGACTCAGTGGTGCAGTTTACTCTCTCCCTTCCCCCATTATTTGCAGGGCGGGGAACACTGGTCCTCACTTGGTTATCTGGAGTTCTTGGCAACCATTGTGCAATAACCATGATTCAAATTTCTTCCCTTGATCACTGCAGATGCAGCATAGAAGCTGAACTGCAACACTACATGTTTCATCAATGCATCCACAATTCTCTCAATCCTTTTAGCTGCCAGTGGTTCCACCCTCGCATGCTTTGAGAACATGTCAGACGCTACCAACAAATATTGATTTCTAGCTGCTGTTTCTGTTATACCTTTCCAGCAGGATTGGGAGCCATTAACAACTACTCTCTGAGTACGGTTATCCAGCCAGTTATGCACCCACCTTATAGTAGCCCCATCTAAATTGTACTTTCCTAGCTTATCTATAAGAATATCATGCGAGACCGTATCAAATGCCTTACTAAAGTCTAGGTATATCACATCCACCGCTTCTCCCTTATCCACAAGGCTTGTTATCCTATCAAAGAACGCTATCAGATTAGTTTGACACGATTTGTTCTTTACAAATCCATGCTGGCTATTCCCTATCACCTTACCACCTTCCAAGTGTTTGCAGATGATTTCTTTGATTACCTGCTCCATTATCTTCCCTGGCACAGAAGTTAAACTAACTGGTCTGTAGTTTCCTGGGTTGTTTTTATTTCCCTTTTTATAGATGGGCACTATATTTGCCCCCTTCCAGTCTTCTGGAATCTCTCCCGTCTCCCATGATTTCCCAAAGATAATAGCTAGAGGCTCAGATACCTCTTCCATTAACTCCTTGAGTATTCTAGGATGCATTTCATCAGGCCCTGGTGACTTGCAGGCATCTAACTTTTCTAAGTGATTTTTTACTTGCTCTTTCCTTATTTTCTCTTCTAAACCTACCCTCTTCCCGTAAGCATTCACTATACTAGACATTCCTTCAGACTTCTCAGTGAAGACCGAAACAAAGAAGTCATTAAGCATCTCTGCCATTTCCAAGTCTCCCGTTACTGTTACCCCCTCCTCATTGAGCAGTGGGCCTACCCTGTCCTTAGTCTTCCTTTTGCTTCTAATGTATTGATAAAAAGTCTTCTTGTTTCCCTTTATTCCCATAGCTAGTTTGAGTTCATTTTGTGCCTTTGCTTGTCTAATCTTGCCTCTGCATTCCTGTGTTATTTGCCTATATTCATCCTTCGTGATCTGACCTAGTTTCCATTTTTTATATGACGCCTTTTTATTTTGTAGGTCACGCAAGATCTCAAGGGTAAGCCAAGGTGGTCTTTTGCCACATTTTCTATCTTTCCTAACCATCGGAATTACTTGCTTTTGGGCCCTTAATAGCATCCCTTTGAAAAACTGCCAACTTTCCTCAGCTGTTTTTCCCCTCAGTCTTAATTCCCATGGGACCTTGCCTATCAGCTCTCTGAGCTTACCAAAATCCGCCTTCCTGAAATCCATTTTCTCTATTCTGCTGTGCTCCCTTCTACCTTTCCTTAGAATTGCAAATTCTATGATTTCATGATCACTTTCACCCAAGCTTCCTTCTACTTTCA